>NW_022197831.1:0-26416 GCF_009176525.2 Contarinia nasturtii | reverse complement strand
GGATTTAATTCGAAAAACACTTTCAAATTACGTATTTTGGTGTTATTTCGTGGTGTGAGTTCCAAGTGCTCGAGCATTGGATACTTTCGCATTAAACAAGTTTCTCTTGCGTTTAAAATGTAACCGTGGTCATCTTGAATATAAAGCCGCTTCAATTTCGTGCAATATTTCAATAGAACTTCATAAAAATCTTCACGCCACATCGTACACTGTCTGATCTGAAGAACTTCAATCTTTGGCAAAATGCTTTGAAATGTTCTCATTTTCTCATTGTCTAATGACGTGCACACAATGTACAAGTGATTGACTGAGATGAAATCATTGATGTGTGATTTGAATTAGGAGAGTGGTTTTTTATGCCCATAGTAATATGAAATGAATTTTGTGACTGTATTGAAAGCCGTCGTGTTCACTCTTTCATCCACTTTTCTAAACACCGTATCAACACCATTTTTATCGATGAATTTTTCGGCACCTTTGTAATTTCGCTCAAAATATTCACCGGCAGCTCTTTTCATTACTTTACACGTTTGGCCAAAAGCATGCAAATCTTTTAATGTCAGGTATTCGAAGATTTCATCTCCGCATATCGAAATCATCTTGAAAATTGGCGGGTCTTTATGAAACGGAGATTCCTCACTCGATGCACCGGTCAAATTTGTTGGGACCTCATTGTTCTCAGATTCATTGGATCTACGTCGTTTAGGTGATTCACTCATGTTCTATTTTTGAAGAGGAATTCTTTTTCAAAATCAACAAATAAACTGGAAAAATGCGCAATTTCAAAAAAAGTAAACAATTACCAGTGACCGGTTCGCGCATATTTCTATGCTTGCCTAAATACGCTAGGTAGCATAGATATGCCAAGCATAGCCGCAAACGCAACCGACGCATCGCCGTTCACTCTATATGAACAATACACATGTTCGTTTATGCAGACGACCGTGCGCATACAATATAGCTCGAATCGAATGGCGACGGGTGCGTTGCGGCTTACGTCTCCGCTATGCTTAGCATAGCTATCAGGCATAGAAATATGCGCGAACCGGTCACTGACAATTACAAAAGTCAAATATAACCAAATCAACAAATTAATGAAATTAAATAGTGACTCACTGTACCGTGTAGTGCACAAAGAAGAAATGTATTATGATGATTGTGTTTGACAGAAAACAGCTGTTTTTGTCAGCACTTTCTGTGAGTCATTTAGTGAAATCATCATTTCATAAATGTAATTAACAGTGTAGACCGTATCAGCTTCATGTGAACAGTGTGGTCCTATTCACTGTGCTGTATGTATTGTAATTTGGGGGGAATGAATTTGGAACGTAAATCAGAGCAGTTTTGTCAGCAGATTTTGAATTTTTGGAATTGACTTACCTCGCAGGTTTTAGAGTTAAAAAACAGATGATTTTGATAGCTGAAGCAATAAATCATATATTATGTGAAATTAGAGCAAGACTCGATTAATGTGATATTCTTTATTCTGCATTTCAAGCTCTATTGGAATAAAACTACCATAAAAAGATTTGAATGACATCATTCATTTTAGTAATATTTGATGTTTAAAAAATAAAGGTAAATTTTTGAGAGTTTGATGTGAAAACAACAATAAAGCGTATTCTTTTAAATGAGTTTGACCTGTCATGTAGCTCTTACTATTAATTTCCAAAAGAATCTCGTTAAAATTAGAGGGTAATTATTAAAATGCAAGTATTAACAGCTACTGATTCGATTGTGTCTGAAGTCGGCTATTTTTCAATTGATTTCTTGTAGCACCTCCGCGATTTATTTTTATCCGGGCATTTGCGTACACACTTTCCATTACAAATATTGAATTTCGTACCTCGTCAACAGTTGATTGTTTCAAAGCTGAACTTTGTTAGTTAGTTACGTTAATTCACATATCGATATATTCTGTACACAGGAGTGCTTTAATGAGCAGCAATTGCTTACAGACGGGAATTTATATTGCGCATCTAGAACTGATAGTGATATCAATTTCTAAAATATTTCATCAAATTCCATTTGAAGTGTTACTTACCATTTTATATAAAAAGAGTTACAAGAAATATATAGGATAGTTATTTTCTGAAAGTTATAGCGGTTGCCAAATATGCCGTGGCAGAATTTTTTCATTTATTGATTATCTTGAATCTCAAATTTAAAAATCCATTGTTTATTTTGAAAACAATGAGAGGCGTTGACAGTGCATAAACAAAGAAAACAATTTGTTCAATTTTTTATGGGTTGCAATATACTTTAACAGTGTAATCTGATTTATCACAGTTCTCCACCCAAAATGAAATTTGCGGCCCACAAAAAGTTTATTACTGAGGACAATATCATGATTGGTTTTTTCAAATTGAATCAATGAAAAAAAAGTGTGACCTCCGGAAATCTCATCGGACCAATTTTGGCCTTATTTTCAATATTATTTAACTTTTTTAAGCGAAACCCAAAGAAATTGGATTTTCATCCCATTCAATCCAAATCGCATGAATTGAACAACCACAAAGACGCACTGACACAACAAACAAAACTCTGTTTTTGAAAATTTAGCACAATTAACGAAAAAAATTGACCACTGTAAGTATGAATGAAGACCTTTCGCTTAAATGTCGCTTCGGTTCGATGGAGTATTTAGTGCCATGGACACTAATATTGTTACAGAATTCTGACTTCAGAATAATGACTTCTCTTTGGGGTTCCATACAAAAATAAGTAGATTGTTTCACACCACCAATTGCTTCCTATAATCCACAATTTCAATTATGTTTTGGTTATTTGGACGAACGATAAGAATACAAAACATGTGCTGAAATATTTAATGAATCTAAAAACACTTTTGAATTTGGTTGGATATTTGAATTTTTGACTTTATTCCTGTGACATTATAATATAACATCTGACTACAAAAAGCTATTACAATAAAAATTTACATGCATCATTTGATAAATGAGCTTTTTGCCGTAGCATGATAAAAAATATGCGATCAGATTTCGTGATTGCAATTAAAGGTCACCTAAATTCCACTACGCAATTGAAGTAGATTTTTCAGATTAAACAACACTTTTCATACCAATATGTAAGCTACGAATTACTAGCCTCATAAATTTGCGATCTGATAATGCCGTCGCATATGAAGTGTGACACGACTATTTTGGTGAATGGGTTTACTTTTTTGTAAAAAAGAATCACAAATATACGGAAGCTACCATTAGATCTGATAACGATATTTATTGATTGTAAACATGTCAAATATGTGCAATTAAAAATCAGACATTGTGCTGAAAAATTAAAAAAATCAGTAAAGCATGAATTTGACCTGAAATATCATTGATAAAATCGCACGAATGTATTGGAGAATTCATTGTGTAAAAAACTTACAGTATTAATTGCCAAATCATCAAATAATTGATGGAAGTGATAGATGCGATTAAAGCTTCACGGCAGGCCGAAACGAAAATTGGCAACGTTCTACATATCGCCCGGATAGCTCAGTCGGTAGAGCATTGGACTTTTAATCCAAGGGTCGTGGGTTCAAGTCCCCCTTCGGGCGCTCCTTTTTTTATTTTCGCTTTTTACCTTCTCCTTTCAATGTTTCATCATTTTTTATATTCGCATCACAAATAAGAGATTTGAAACAAACAAAAAATTATTCTATCAAAAATGCACGATTAAAATTATTGTTTTTTCTTCAATTCGGACCATATATTTGCAGCAATTTAGCGATAGAATACTGAGACTGGGACTGAACAGTGTCATTTATTATAAAAAGTGTTCAAGACATATGTAGTATAATTTATTAACGAAAGTCATTCTTTTCTTAATCAACTCTTAAACTTGAAATTGATAATAAATAGCGCTTTGAATGGATGCTTAGTAAGTAGAAGTGATCGAAATTGGTTGTTTTCATACTGTAGAGTTGCATGAAACACAAGCGAAATTCAAAATATTTCGTGGCCAGTCAATAGATTGTGAATCTCGAATTCTGAACTTAAAAATCCATTTCTTATTATGAAAACAATGAGAGGTATTGACATTTGACAATGCATAAACAAAGATCAATTTTACTTTGATTTGACGATTTATTCGATTTTTGAATTTTTATTACATTTGTCTGTATTCTGTATTGAAACCAAAATTCATAAAATCACAGCAATGAAACACACTTTGTAAGGACATGGACTTGGGTACATTGGCATCTCATTTCGGCAATGACTGACGCGCGGCTGTCTTCATGGATTTGTACAGAGAGTACATAACCAACGCACTATAGATTCCAATGGCTGAAAATTAAATGTTTTGGAAAAGAAATATTATTACCCCACAAAATATTTCCATATCGCGGACATTATTTCAAAGAATAATTATTATTTACTATGGGTATTGATCAAACAAATTAATCTAACCTGCTCCAATAACAAAAATAATCCAAAAATAGATGTAAATAAAGCCCATTCCTTCATTCAAAATAGATTGCTGCAATTTTTGGTCCAATTTTGCGATTATATACTTAAATGTGTGGATCATAAGTCTAGGACCAAGCCAATCGATCGGATTTCCTATTGCCACTCGGATCGTATAGCCGACATCAATACACTGCACAATTATAAATGGCAGTAAGTAATTGTGTTTGTCCTATTGACAAAAGAGAAAAAAAAGATTATATGATGCATCATTCTGAAATGTAATTCTATTTGAAGTACTTACATAATAAATTCCGATGAGGCAGTGTATAGCTACCACCACTTAAATAATTATAATAAAAAAAGTTATAGCTTTTGTTTGTATATATCAATATCCAGAGACTATTTTAAGCGGCAGTTAGTATATTTTTCTGCAGTTCTAAATTGAAAAATGCAGTTGTACATTTTGTAAAATGATTGAAATGATTTGAAAAAGTGAGGACAATTTTGGTGGCAATGTCCTCTATTTTCGAGCTCAAAATTCTCAAATATCATCTGCTTCAAATGTGCAGTCCTCGAAAAATATTATGTCATGTCCTCGATTTTTTTCTGTTCTGCACTTGTAAAATTTTCTTAAAATAGTCTATTTTAGTCAATAACATATCTATGAAAAAACTTACTATATGTTATAGGTTCAAAGTATTCAACCCAATATTTAACATCAAATACGTTATGTATTGACACAATTAACCAAATCCATGCACATATAAGACCACCGGTTCTTAAGGTAAAGCAACAGCAACCGTTCACTTTCATCTTAAACTGGAAATGAAACGTTCAGAATTTTTTTTTAATGAAAAATGTATGTTAATAATGAAATTACTAATTTTCAACTATGTCCAATTAAAATAATCATGTTTAATGGTCAAAAATATGCCGAAAATTGGTTGAATAACCGCGATAAATCGTGGCAGACCATGATGGTCAATAACAAAGATACCATACTCCCCTAATTTTGAATCGAGGAATCAAAATTTGACCATAAAATTAACAAATTCTGACATCGACGTACAACGTGGAACAGACCATACATATGCACAGGGAGGTGTAAGCACGGATAACCCCCCTCTTAAAACGTCCGAGCTAACCGGGCAGACCAAGCGTTCAGAAAGACATACATTTATGCAAGCAATTGAATGATGCTTGCATCATTTGATGCGCATCGATTGTGCTGTCGCCATACATTCGGATCTTCGACAGCGCACGAAGTGCTCCGAACGCACAACGAAAGCACTAGCGATGCGCATCAAATGATGCAAGCATCATTCAATTGCTCGCATAAATGTATGTCTTTCTGAACGCTTGGGGCAGACTGAACAAATCAGGGGAATTGCACACAAATGATAACTAACCTCAATATGAACAAAAATTGACATAAAACTCAATTTATCCGAAGTCTCAACCGTTTTGGGATAAATTTTAGTATGCATTTTTTCCGCTCAAATGCCAAAGGGATATATGTTAAGCACTTAAATATTTGAGCGGAAAAAATCTGAACTAAAATTTATCCCAAAAACGGTTGAGACTTCGGATAAATTCAGTTTTATGTCAATTTTTGTTCATATTGAGGTTAGTTATGATTTGTGTGTGGAAGGGTAATTTCTTTAAAAGCTCCTAGCAAAATAGGATTTTTTTTAGCTATGATCCAAAAACCCTAGTAAAATGAGAAAAATTCTATCCAAAATCAAGAATTTTGTCGGTGGGCGCAGGTGAAGCACTTTTTGTATGGAAATATTTGTTGAAAATTCAATAATACGCCACCTATTAAAGACAATAAAGATTTTCGGTAGTACTGCTGTGTTGACACAGCTCCAGCGCAATGGGAGGAAATGACAGCAAATTTAAAATTGGCGCGCTGTTTAGTTTCGATTTGAGTTGTTAAATTACATTGACGTCCCCTTTGAAATTGGTGGCGCCACCGTCGGCTCAATGAGACTTGAAGTCTTCACATCCTGTCATTGCTCCAGCGGCGTACCTAGAGGTTAGCTTTAGGGGGGTTTTTATTTTTTTTCGTCAAAAACCTTGGCAAATCGAAAGAAAATTTTATTCAAAAGGCTATTCTATCTAGTGTGAACCTCCATTTCATTTTTGAGAAAATTGAGGAGCAAAAATGTCACCCCATTCATATTCAGTCCAATGAAAGCTATTTATAAAATAAAGGTCATACAAAACTGGAACAAAAAACTATTTTTAATTCACAGTTGTTCTGTGACTTTAAAGCGAGCCGAAATCAAGCCGATTTTTTTTAAAATTAAGTCGAAGAGAAGATATGGACACTATCTTACTAATAGAGTGGTTCGATTTTGAAATTTTTTCAAGAATCGAAAATCGTACCCCTATAACCTCTGTAGGAAGGTCATAGAAACATGACTATGACAACGAATTCGAAAAAAAAATGATTTTTGGTGATGCGCGGTTCCAGCTTGTGTTTAAAAAAAAAAACAAAGGAGTTGCGTATTTAGTACGAATTAGCACAAAATCATATGGCATTTTACATTGTGTGTACTATGTACAAATAATTTTCGACACTTTTTCATAAAAAATCACAAAAAAATTGGAATTTTGTATTGAAGTTGAAAAAAGTGTCGAACATTATTTGTATTGCAAAATTAACGCCAGATTCGGTTTTCTTTTCATTGAATTTTTAAAGTGCTTAAAATTCATCAAAATTTAATTTTTTTTAAAACCACCTGGAACCGCGCATCACCAAAAATCATTTTTTTTTTCGAATTCGTTGTTATACTCATGTTTCTATGACCTTCCTACAGAGTTTATGGGGGTACGATTTTTGATTCTTGAAAACATGTCAAAATCGAACAACTCTACTTACTAATAGATGGTTATATACTTAACTGAACTATTTGACTTAAAGTTTTGAGGAATTGCATATGAACGGATGTTTAATATTACTTCAATTCTCACCCTTTCATGTATCATATAGTTTTTGTGTTAACAAAATATTATCAAGATAATTCCAACCAGTTGAGCATATTACTTTTCCGCACACACCTAGTGTGAAAGGGGAAAGTATTGCAATGGGTCAAAATTTACGAAACCTCAAAAACATGTTTTCTGGACGTTTCTGAGGTCAGAGAACCCGAATCAGGCCGTTTTGAGCATGGTTGGTGTGGGTCTGTTCCACGTCGTACGTCGTACGTTGTCCGCCGTACGCAAAATTTGTCCATCGATTATCTCAGCCCCCGGAAAAGTTATTTAAAATCTGACTGTACAGGATGATTGGGGGTCCCGAGGAATAGAAATCATTAGATTTTGAGCGATTTTGGTCTATGGAAAAAATTGTCATGCCTGGAGTGATACCTATGAAAAAGAGTCCAATTTTCGTCCAAAAGTCATACTTAATATAGACTTAAACACTCAAAAATATGTATTGGGGGGTTTTTTGGCACGAGAAAACCAAATCTGAGGTTAGTTTTGAGATACAATCAACTTCTGATACAGTTTCCTTGAAAAAATCACAAAAAAATTGAATTTTTGTATGGGAGCCATGCCTGTATGCTACCTTAATGACGTAAAACTTTGCACAGACTATTTTTTACACAAAAAAATAACATTCTGAAAGTTTGATGAGATTTTAATCAAAATTAGGAGTACCGAATTCTTTCAAATGTCGTACAAATGGGTTCATCATGAAGTGTGAAAAATCTTTTCCGAGTACTTCTGCTATTAAATAAAAGAATATTTCGATGCCAAAGTTGAAACATATTTTTTGGTCTCGAACTTTACGCCGCTTGAAAGGCTTGAAAAATCGAACAAATATTATTTTGAAATAGCTTAATAGAATACGCATCTACCACCGTGCGGAAAAGTTCGTCTTACTCCTGTAAGACTCTTTATTTGATATGCATTACATGCATATTTATTCGGCTTGTAGATAAATTTTGGGTATAAACTATAAAGGGTGTTTAAAATGATTGAAATTGTAAGTTATATTTATTTCAATCGTGTAGAAACAAAGAAATAAAATACTGAAAAAAACGTACAATGTTAAGTTAGGTTTGCGAGCTTAGCGAGCAGAAATTTTTTTTCTGTATTTTTGAAAAATTGTATGAATTTTTTACATCTTTCTTCCTAATAATGAGAGCATGTTTTTTCATGGTAAAAATGGTTAAAGGGTCTGTCATAAAAGGGAGTAAGTTTTTGTTCATTTTAATTTTACGAAAGGAGTGTATGTGATTTGGCCAAATTGGTTGGAAATAAAGGAGAGTACGTTACTAAATTATTCTGGTTGAAATAAAAGTGAGTATGTGCGAAAATAGTTAATATATTTAACATTTTTCGATCCCAATGTAACAGGCGCGCAAAATCAGCAACATTAAATCTCTTCGTATATAAATACACAATCCTATTTCACAACAGCACGTAAACGGCAACGAGGGAGTGAAGCGAACGGAGTCTTTGTTGTCGTCACAGGCGCACATAAACAATCATACGTATCAAACACGAATGAACATGAGCTCTGCGCTTGATAAGTCACACACAGACGGCATTTGCTATTGTGATTTGTTAGTTTATGTGTATTTTGACTCACGCAACTGTGTAGCTGCTTCTGCGAGCCTATTACATGCGATTGATATTTCATCCAAAAATATTAATTAATTTAACTATTTTCATACTTTTTTTTAAATGTGAGTTGACAAATACTAACTCTTCTTTATTATGAACAAATTCAGTTAAATTACATACTCCCCTTTTGCTAAATTCATATGGCCAACAACTTACTCTCTTTTAAGCCAATCTAAATACCTCAAACTACATACTCTCTTTTATAAATTTTTAAATGTGATGCGACCTACTCCCTTTTTGCTATCAACACAATCGACAAAAGACATACTCTCGTTTTGAAATATTTTCAGCTCAAAAATGACATACTCTCTTCTCGATATTTTCAATAGCATTGGTATTCGCTTACTATTCAATAGGCATCACATAGCAAGTTTATATGAAACTCTCGGAGACTCGATATAGTGCACTCAAACAGTGAAAAAAAGTCCAGATCATGATTTAGATGATATGGAATGCGATTTTTTTCATTCTGATTTCACCAGGTGATATGGAAAATTGAGTAGTATTTGAGAATCGAAGAAAAAAAATTTAATTATTTATTTCATTTTTCGCCTATTTTTACCATCCAAATGGGAAGCTTGTATGAAAAACACGGAAGACCGCTGAAATGACAAATGCAAAATATGTGCGGACGTACGATAGTGTCATTTCAGCGGGCTTCCGTGTTTTTCATACAAGCTTCACACATAGATGGCAAAAATTAGCGAAAAATGAAAAAAATAATTAATTTTTTTTTCTTCAATTCTCAAATACTACTCAATTTTCTATATCACCTGGTGAAAACAGAATGAAAAAAATCGCATTCCATATCATCTAAATCACGATCTGGACTTTTTTTTCACTGTTTGAGTGCTCTATACCGAGTCTCCCAGAGTTTCATATAAACTTGCTATGTGATGCCTATTGAATAATAAGCGAATACCAATCGTGATTGAATCAATAGGCGTCATTTGGCTATTGTAAGGCGGGTTTATATGAAACTCTCGGAGAGTCGGTATAGAGCATAAAAAGTGAAAAAAAAGTCTGATTTCTTTTCTCAAATTTTATGCACAACTAAATGGCCTATATCATCTGGTGCGACTGATTGTAAAAATTTGCTATTTCTGTCACCCAAATCGTTGTTCAATGATATCTAACTCACCCTTACATGTTATTTTTCAATGCATGGCATTGTGTTTACAAACAACGTTCTATTGACACACAACTGCGCAATAAAAATTGCTGATACAATCCATTTAATTGTTTATGAAATTTAAGAATAAGAAGTTTTTTTTTCACTTTTTGTGTGTTCTATACCGAGCCTTCGAGAGTGTGAAATATTTATACCGTTAAACTGCGTCGCATATAAAAGCGAAACAAAATTCTGATACTAAAACAAGGCAGAACAGTAGCTAGTTATCAGCACAAAATGAAACTTACACATTTTGTATAATAAATAAAATGTCTTACATACGTAAGATGAACTTTTCCGCACTGTGATCCACAAAATTCATTTATAACTTATCTTTTACTTGAATTTGAACTCACGAAAAACTGAATCTGACATTAGTTTTGCGATACACATAATTTTTGACACACTTTTTATATAAAAATTACTTAAAATGGGAATTTTGGAATGGAATCAATCCTTGCATGACGACGTGAAACTTGACACAGGGTATTTTTCACAAAAAGCCAACATTCTGGAAGTTTGAAAATATTACTGTTTCAATACAATTTAGGGGTACTTCCCATACAAAATTGGGTGAAAAATCCAAAATTTTGTTCGGAAGGTACCCCTAATATGTATTGAAATGTCTTCAAACTCTCGGAATATTATTTTTGTGTGATAAAAATAACCTGCGCAAAGTTTCAGGTCATTACGATATCATACAGGCATGGCTTCCATACAAAAATCCAATTTTTTTGAAAATTTTGTATGAAAGGTGTGTCGAAATATATTTGTATCGCAAAACTAATGTCATATTCGGTTTTCTCGCACCCAAAAACCCCCCAATAAATATTTTTGGATGTTTAAGAATACATTAAATATCACTTTTGGGGGGAAAATTGAATTTTTCCCATGGATGGCCATGGGCATCACACCAGACATGACACGTCACTCTATCAACCAAAGTCGCTCAAAATCTAATGGTTTCTATTCCTCGGCACCCCCAATCATCCTGTGAAGTCAGATTTTGAATTACTTTTCTGGTTTGAAAGTTATCGTGTTAACAAATTTTTGCGTACAGCGTACAGGGTACCACGCACATACATTCGGACATCGAAAAAACGCTAGATTCGTGTTCCCTGGGTCCTAAAACACCCAGAAAACATGTTTTTTGAGGGTGTTAATTTTTCGACCGATTCCAATACTTTACCTTACACACTAGGTGTGTGCGGAAAAGTAAAAGTCAATGTTCTTTATTCCTTTGGTAACGAAATATTGTCTCGCTTTGATATGCAACCGTTTTGAGTCGCGTTTCGAAATGCGAGTAAACAATAAGTTGTTTTATTCTAGAGCGTTCAATTTTATCTAGTGTAAGCTGATTCTCAATGGGGGGGCTGATTCTCATCATTAAAATCACAGAAATCGCAGAATTAAATTTTTGTGATTTCTTTGATTTCTGTCAAATGTTGTGTATATTGTACCGCACACACACTATGTTTGCAACTTCTACTATAGGCGCACACTACCACAGTGAAATTAGCTTTGTATATAAGTGTATTTTATGTCCAATATTGAGGTTTGGAATCGAGAAATCACCGAAATCGCAAGAGTCAAAGATTTCATAGAAATCAAATAATTCACACTGGATTCATAGGTGTCTACCCCCTAGGCGAATGGGCACCGAATTGAGTGGAAATAAATACGCAGATTATTTTTCTTCTATTGGAGTGGTGGTCAGTGTCCATACAATATTTGTTCTGTTTAACGTTTTCAAATGCTTGAAAATGTCGGGACTGTAAATAATTCAATAGAATAAATATTGTGTGGCCACCAGCCCAACAAAAGGAAAATAATCTGAATATTTATCCCCACTCAGTTCATTTCATACGAAATCGTGGTTATGTACCAATGAACAGCGTATAATTAATAAAAAAAAAAAACAAAAAAAAATATTTATATTAGGAACTTACTTTGGATTACACCAATGATTTCCCTATTTATCTTTAACCTTGAACCACAAATGAATAATCGAAATTTTCAAATTTTTATTGGTAATAATGGTGGATGATTATTGATTGATAAAAGCTTTATTTTATTTTTCTTATAATGAGGACAACGATGTGTATGCCTTGAGCGCTCACAATGGAATAGAACTGAGCTACAAGTGTCTGAGCTCCAAAATTTCCGCTCTTCCAAATTTCCACATCCGCCACACAAGCGCACGGTTTTAACTTTTCCACACACACCTAGTGTGTAAGGTAAAGTATTGGAATCGGTCGAAAAATTAACACCCCCAAACAAAAAAATAACATTCTAAAAGTTTGAAGAAATTTCAATGCATATAACGAAAATTTTGTATGGTACCTTCCAAAGGGAAAATATTGCGATATGTCAAAATTTCAATACACCTTAAAACATATTTTCTGTACGTTCAGAGAACCTGAATTAGGTTTTTTTAGCATGGCTGTTGTGAGTATGTCACACTTTATCCGCTGTACGTAAAATGTTTCCATCGATTATCTGATTCCATAGATATTCAAGATCTCATTTTACAGGTTGATTGAGGGGTTGCGAGGAATAGAAACTATTTATTTTTGAGCGAAATCTGATGATCGGATAAAGTTTGCAAACATTGCTGTTCTAACAATGTTTATTTTTATGGTGGACGTCTGAGTGAACGAGCGTCTAAAATGTTCACTTGGGTAGCCCAATAAAATACGTATGGACCACTGTGCGGAAAAGATCGTCTTACTGCTGTAAGACTCCTTATTTACATGTGTGAAGCGAATAAATCAAATTTCTTATCATAGCTCATGCTTTTACGAGAAACTGATTGTAGTTGTTTCGGTAGCAACAGTTATTCCAATTTCGATTTGTCTGTCTTACGCGGTCTTACGTCATGAGTTGATTTTGTTCTTATTTATGTTTTTGTTATTTTGTCGAATTAAAACTTCCCAATTTAATAACACTTGACTTGTGATTATAAATTTCTCCAACTTGCTTCTCTTATTATCAGACAATATATTGAACTAACTGATCAGTTGAGCTGACAGTACGTTAGCCAGCTAAATGGACTCAAACAATAGAAGTTATTGTTATAATGAACAATCACTTCTATTAAAACAAGAAAAGTGATTCATCATTAAAACAATAACGTCTATTGTTTAAGCCCATTTAGCTGGCTAACGTACTGTCACCTCAACTGACCAGTTAATTCAATATATTGCCTGCTTATTATACCTAATCTATATTCCAAACTACCCAAAAAGTGATTCTAATGAAACACTTTTCATGAAGTTGTAATTGTAGCTATGGTCATTTGAATTGAAATTAAGGAAGAGAAACTCACAATAACAATTACCAATGAATAGAGAAATCAACTATTTTTTATTAATATTTTATGACATGCGATAGAATTTTAAACGTAGCACAGAAATTCTTGATATTCAATTAAATTATATGGGGATCTAAGAGGGGAACTTATTTAGATTTTATTATCAATAATTAAATCATTTTTAGCGTTGGAGATAGCGGGACATACCGAATACTAAAATTGAATGCTGCAAAATATAAAATAAGTTGAATGTGTGCCGCATAGGTCAAATTTTATTCTTATTCGATGTTTATTTTGAATAGAAAACGTTGAATTTTCAGCGAACAAATTGGCGAAGCACCATAAAGTATGAAAATCCTCCATTCACAACCTAGAAGAATGACATATTTGAATTAAAAGTATCTTTTGAATTATAATTTGAAATCTAAGCGTATAAATTCTTATGACTACCAGCAAAAGTGAGATGGATATCCATCTCCCGTAGAAGCGCCTTATTAAAACACAGTGAACACTGAACAGACTGACCCTTCAGTTATACTGTTCGAAAGTGTATCATAAATTCGCTGTTGAAATATTCGTTGTGCCCAAATGGCACATGTGAATAGAAGCTGCGAAAATGACGCTAATATATTCTAGGTTCTCTCTAAGGTCAGACTTTTTGAGAAAAACATATCGCACTTTTGCTGGTAGATCAGTTAATCTCGAAAGGAACCATTATTCACGATGATCACGAAGGGAGTACTACTTGGCATAAAGGTGGCAACAGACAAAGTGGTGTCCGTCCCAAAAAGGATTCTCGGTAGAATTTGGAAAAGTCGTTTCACCGTGCCTACCCCTCTGCATTGCCAACTTAAGGTCTAGAAAACTCCCCAAACAGCGCATTTTTCAAAAGATCGAATTCATACTCTGATAAAATTCTACAGTTCCCTTCTTATTGATATATGTTTAAATATTCGAACCTTTTTGAACGCTTCTCGTGTGCAATAAACATTTCCAAATCCACGAAGAACGACCTGTTTTCGAGTGGCGATTAAAATGATTGGAAACGTCCGTTGAATCTCAATCGGAAATGCATACCACTCGCATTGATAGAATGCATCACCAAGTAGATCAAATCGATCCGTTACATGTTGACCCAAATAACAATATTCAAACATCAAAGCAAATGACCAAAACATCATAATAAATGAACGAATCAAAACGATTGCATTCATCGTTTCCTACAATTTCGAAAAAAATACCAAACTTTATTTCAACATCGAAATTCAACAACGAAGCTAAGACATACGATGTTCCCTTGAACAATCAAAAGAGTGCAGCAAATGACGAGAATAGTTGCCAAAACGTAGACCAGAATTAGAATGTCATAAATGTTGCTGAAGTCCGTTGCTAACCTAATAGATCACCGTCAATAATTTGAAATAACAGAAAATTCTATAATGCACAACCTTGTGATATCCGCATGTAATTGAATCATTTCATATAATTTTCGTTTCATTCCAACAGTTTTGTGCGGATTTAAAGTTCGCGATTCGCTTTCGATATCTGCAATAACCGCAATTGACATCCAACAAAAACCAAACATAAGACAAAAGGTACACTGAACACAAAGCATCACGCAATAAATGGACGTCATTTGTAATGAAAAGGCGAATCCATATCCTCCAGGTGATCTCCAATCGAACGGATAGCTTTAATGACATTAAAAGAGATAATTTCATCAATAATTCAACGAAAAACAATATTATGAAACAGAAAAGTGCTTACAAAGCGGGAAATGGCAGTCGGAATGTTGCGTGTGGATTTAAATTGCCGGTGGTGATATAAGTGAAAAATGTGAACGAAAAATACGGCACGGAAACTCCAATCAATGACAATTTTACCCAAATGAAATGAAATATCTTGGTTAATTTTTCGATGCGCCCATTTGCTTCCTGATATATTTTCCTTGCCGCTGAAATATTTAAACCTTCGATATTTTTGTTAGAGATTTTCAATTATTTTTTTCACTTACGCCATTTCAATACTTACGTTTTTTTATGATACTCTCAAAATTGGCGATCAACTCAAATATCTGTGGCATTTTGTAGATAATCGACGAAAAGAAAATGCTTGGACCCAATCCGGTCGCTATGCCAAACAATGAGTCTGCATATTCTTCGGCAGTTTTCGCTTCAATCAACAAAAAGCTAACCGATGAAATGAAAAAACTCAAAACAAAAAGCCAAACCAGCAAATATTTTCGATTATACCAGTGACATCGTTTGGGACGAATGTCAATTGTTGCGAAATTAGAACGAGTTGATTGAAATATCTCCATCGCTTTTCAACTTGCTTAAGAGACTTAAAATCAAACTGATTGTATTGTAAAACGCGGAAACTTGAATTTTGAATATCGGAAAATTTATGGAATTCAAACAAAAGCGATGGTAGTTTTTGAAATGAGTGTTTGATTTGATATACATTGTTTTATGTCTTTTCATTTTATAGTATGATGAGTTGGATGAATTTCAAGATTGGAACTCAATAATAGAATTCTATTTTGTTAGAAGGTGTGAAAAATGTCACATTTTCACCACTTCCTTATTATGTATTGACACTTAATTATAGGCGTCGTGTTAAGATGTTATTAACACTTATTTGAAGATTTTTGTTATAGGAAACCATCATTATATTCCATAATGAAAGAGTATCAAAATCCAACTGTGGAGTCGCGTGGACAAGAAATTGTATTTTTCCCAATGTTACTTATTTGTTCTTAACATCATCAATTCAATCACAGAACGCACGTGCTATGGCCATGGGGCGAATCACGCTAGTAAATACTAGAAAAACTAGTAAATCTAGTGCGAATAATGACGTCACAAACGAAGCCAACTTCACACCAAAGGCCATATAATTTATATGAAAAACTACTGAAGGCCAACTTCACGCACTAGAATTTTCTAGTTTTCTAGTGAAATCTTATTAAAAACTAGATACACTAGAATTTCGTGATTGACCCCATGGTTATGGCAGTTTTGAATTGGTTTGGATCCGTATTCCTTTCTATAAGAGGCCTTCATTAAATTTATTCGATTTGAAAACCAAGAATTTTTAATGGTTTTATGAGACACGATGAAAATTTTAATTCATTTTTCGCTTAATAAGAGCCTTATTTGTTTCATCTTTTATTTTGATGTAATCTATTCTATTTCAGTCAGACCATATAACATATGTCCATAAAGTTTTGGCAGTAAATTCAGGCGTTTATTGCGCCACATAAACAAAATCAAAAATATCAACCAATGCACACGGCACGTTTATCAGTACCTCGGGACTACTATCAAACTCAATTCGATGAAATACATCCATTCGCGGAGACGTACAAATTGGATTTACGAAAAAGTGTCTCAAATGGTTGTGGCGGCTAAGTTCAAAACAAATTTCGCATGTGTCTAAAGATGAACCCATCTGCCTACGAACCACATATTGTGTTTCATGGACTTAGTATGAAGACAAAGATTCTAGAGAAAGCAAAAAGTACGGTCGTATTCCCTATTTAAATGCTCCAACCCTCCAAAATTGTCATCAAGTACCGAAAACCGGGTTGGTCAAGCAAAAATTCGTTTTTGGTGATTTTTATGGTTACAGCACATCAAAATTTGAACCAAAACAATAGATTTAGACCCGGTCATTAGGAATCAGCAAAATAAGTAATGAAAAAATTCAATAGGGTGTCAAAAATTGGGTATTTACTTCACCTCATAGCATTTTGCACTGAAAAATTCATCATTTTGGACAGTGAAACATTCATCGCTATGTCGAACCACGAATCAAGTGCAAGTGGTTTCTTTTGCATTGATTATGTTAGGGCACTACTATATAAGGCTAGAGACGTCGACAAACCGAACTTTGATAAAGGCATGTTTGTATGGTAGGATCTTCTTTGGAAGGTGTTTTAGAGCCAATATTCGAGAATTTGGTGCTGAAACGTAAGGTAAAACCTCCATTACATGCTCCATTATCAACCAATTGTTGTTGAAATCGATAGAATTCATTGAGAACTAAAATTGGTTTATACCAATAAAAAAGAATTTAAAATTGTATGTTTGTTGTTCAAATGGCGAACATCTGAATTTACTGTCAAGACTTTATGGACATATGTTATACTTATTTAATCGATAACTTTTCCGTTGTTCAACTAAAGGGAAAGCATTTTTGAGCATTAAAATATTTATAGTATTCACCAAAATGTAAGAGACTTCCGAAAAAGTCTTATTAGGAAATAGTAATTTGATTAAGATTTTTGTTTTTGCATATTGATAAATGATAATGCAATTACACAATGTTTTTGATTTTACAATTTGCATGTCATGTATGATGTTTGTTTCAGTTCGACCTTCTCTGAGAAGGTGATGAGAAGGCTTCTCATCAAAACAAAAAGAGGTAAATTTTTGAAAAAGAAGACTTTTTGTTGCAATTTTTCTAAAACGATAATTCGATTTACTGAAAAAATTGTTCAAAATCAATCATTTCACTGATATTGTCCGATTCGAGTCAAGAAATCAACATTTATTATTCAAATTTATTCAATCAAATTAACCGATAAGCTGTTTTTCGTATGGCGCATGGTGTCAGATGATAACGGTGCCGTATTCAAAATTGTTGATATGTGCATATAACGAAGTCACCACACTCGATCACATAACACCTTCGGTAGCTCAGTTGGTAGAGCAGTGGACTGTAGAGGTAAACAACTAATTGAAATCCATTTGTCATTGGTTCGACTCCGATTCGAAGGAAACTATTTTTTTTTCTCTTGAATATTTTTTTATTTATTAAAAAGAGACTCTTTAAATTCACTGAATAATATTCAGCAAAAACAAATTTTTCGGTACAAAATCTCATTCCACAACACCTGATTTAGGCGGATGATTGGATTTTTGGAATTTTCAAGGAACAAGTTTCAACCGTTGTGCATAGATACAAATTGTATAATTGAACATGGGGCGAGTATGAAAAACACTTTTCTATGCTACAGTCAGAGGTAACTCTGAATAAATCATGAGGACAGATTCTTTCATCGAATTTTTATCTCAATCATTCAACCCGGTCCATGCATTTCTGGTGATACAGAATTATCTGACCGAACAGCAAAGGCCGAACATGTCTTGAACATTTAATAGTCTATAATCATGTTTTTCAAAAGCACGAATGGTAACTGGAAACATAGGCTCTCTTGCGTTTATTTCAATTTACTTATGTTTGAAATTTCAAAAGAATAAAAGGTATTGAAATCATCTTTCATAGTTTCAATTAATCAAAGAATATACATCTCTACCGATCTATATCCAATCAGAAGCTACAAAATGATGGCAAAAACTCCACAAAAGTGTCATTTTTCCCAAAGAATTTGACAAGCCAAATGAAATTTGTTCTCGAGACCTACTTTTTTTAATTATTTCTTTAATTCATACGAACAATTTTGAATAATTTTTGAGATTTGGTTGACAAAATTTCTCTGAAAACTCAACAGTTTCTCCATTGTACATTGTGGGCACTGTGCCCTGAATATGACGCTGGTGAGCATGATGGACGTATTGATGATGAGCATCGTAGGCGTGTTGTTGGTTTCATTGTCGACGCTAGATATATATAGGCCATTTTAAGCACTAAAAAATTAAAACAACATTAAAATCGTAATCAAAATCGCATTCATTTATACCGTACCTGTTAAACCAATCATAATATAGTCCATTCCGTTTAGTTCACCTTGCCTTTTCGTCCAATATTGAATAACAACAAGAATCCAATAAACCGTAGATATGATCAACATAACTAATGAATATTTGAAATGTTCCTGAATTCGAATAAATCAATTGATTCAAATTAAAGTCAAAGCCATTTGAAGAAACGATTTGAAGAAAAATGAAAGGTAAATTCTTAAAAAATTACATTGTATACACCATACAGCCACACGGTGCTTGCAACTAAATACAATACCGAAACAAACAGGATAGTGTATCGAAGTTCATGGAGATCTTCTGGTGGATAACTTTTTGCGATGCTTGCAATCCATTCTTTCGCCATTTGTACAAATCCTGCCATAAATATGGATCCGGAAATACCGGCATAACCCAAATATTTTCCGAAATCTTTCCCTTCATGCACCATTTTGTTAACTCTATCTCTTTTGTGAATATAATTTTTCGTTAAACTCGTAATCTAAACAGAAAATTTGCTGTTGCGTAGTAACGTTCGACTTTCTATAATGAATTTTACAAACGAAACCAATCTATTCGATTATTATGTGTACTACGTTTAAATGCAATAAGGCCTACTAAAATATTTGTCAGCTATAGCAGTGCTAGTGAAAAGAAGAAACATTGTTTGCTTTGATATTTTGAGCGCCGATTTTATTTTGTTCAAATTTTCAAAAATATTTCAATTTTTCTTGGCTTTTCGACTCATTTAATCAGGGATTTGAACCTAATCATGATTACAGGTAATAATTGCCGGTGATCAGTAGTGTTCAAAGGGTGGAAAATTACCCCTCAGGGATTCGAAAAATTCTTCGATTTGCTAGTTTTGACGAGAGAAAGTACTGGAAAGGAAGCAATATTCGAACAATTAGCATCATACCATAGCAAAAGGTAAAACACATGTGGCAAACACCTTAAATATATCATTTTGTAGGAATGGTGCAAGTTTTAACTGTAGACCCATTCTAACGACAATAATATACATTCATGTGGGTTCCATTTCTGGAGGAAAGTTGGGGGCTATAAAAGGTGTTTATGTACGACCCTTGTGCCCATGTACGAGACGACCTAAATAGAAATATCCTGTTTTTAGTGGTGCATACATTCTTATTGTTGCGATGCACAAAATCCATTAAAATAACTAATAATTGCAAAACTGAAAGTGTCTTCACTTGAAAATCATAAGGTATTTTCCTTTATTTTTTAAATTCACACAGCGTTTTTGTTGGTTTTGGAGTTAAATCCAGTCCTTAACACGATCTTTTTGAAAACCTGCCATATGCATTATATGAAGATCGCAGTGTATTCGGCGATTTTCCGAAGGAGGAAATCTCTTTTATCGGTTCCACGGCCGTCATAGATAGAAAACTGAAAGTCAATGTAATAACTGAAAAGATTTTACAAAACAACAACAAAATTAACACATTACACGCTCAAAGTAATTCAAGCTATTACCTAAGGGGAGAATCACAAAAGAAAAGAATTAATTGGAAATAATCGATAAGTAATCGACAAATAATCGAAAAATAATCGTAGCTTACAAGTGTATATATCAATAAATTGAAATAAGGCGACCACATAAATAAAAAGAAATCTTAAATGAAAACTTTCCATTACTGAAATCGCGATAGCTAAAAAATAGCTGAAAATTGAGATTTTTATGATTGATTGATGATCGTTGTAGCGGAGATCTGTGCATAGAGAAAAAAAAATGGAATTTATTATAAAATTAGTAGCAGAAAATTAATGTATTAATTTGGTTGATTGTGTCATTGGTTTACAAATTGTGTATTCTCTTCTTTTGTATATACTTACCTCACATGCCGAGTTCCGCAAGATTTCGGACCGTGAAAACGGGATTCGGTTCTACATGTCGCAGTATGCACAAACCGCGATATAGAATGTTGCGACCCGCATTTACGTCCCGATTCCACACCACGATCACAGTTCCAAGTCGGCCGGCCCGGTTGTTTTTAACTATCCGTACAATCTTTGAAACCATTCGTTGTGGTTGTGGATTTGGTACATCCATTTGCATTTGTTCATCACCGTCAACGATAATGAAAATGTCTTCTTCTTGTTGTTGTTCTTCTCGTACTTCCACTACTTCTACTTGTTGTACTACATCAGCGACCAATGGCATCACTTCATCTTCATTGTTCACATTGGCTGGATCTGGTGCTGCTGCATTGTTGACGTTTTCACCTGCATTCAAACGACGACGTAGTTCTCTTTTCAAACGACGTCGCTCTCTTCTCAAACGACGTTTACTTTTCCTCGTCCAAACTACATGTGCTGGTTCTGCAAGGATCTTTACAATACAATTCAAACACGTTCTGTATCGTGCTTTCGGTTGATTGTTTGGCGCTTGCAATACGGTCCAGCATAGGCTGCACAACATTGTCGTTCGATTTTCATCTACTACCAAACACTTACATCCACGTCGTCGATTGAAATAATGCACATAGCGATTCGTTTGTGGTGTTTCTGGATGGCCTTTGAGACCTTGTCGCATCTTTGCGCCGCCGATGACAATGAGCGTTGGTTTACCTTGACACAATTCGTTTGTGATTTTATCCATCGCTTTTTGTTTCTTGATGAAACCACCGAATGCCAAATAGGTATACTTGAGCGAACAGTAAACTTTGATTTGTTCATTGAAAAAACGAAAATGGTGATTCGCAAAATCAACATAGTGCGGACATGTTTCGGAGATCTCCGGATACGTCATTCGGTCTGCCAACAAACGATCTTGCAACTTTGTGTCAAGTTCTTCACGCAATTTCTTTTGTTTTTTCGCATTGATTAGGCGATAATATTTGCCAGCCTCCACTCGAATATTGCGCTCGACTATCACGTCATTATCTCGATATTCCCTGGCAACACCAGCAACTGTTAGTCTTTTGCCTGGATCCAATCCGAGCAATCGTTCGAATTTGCCACCTTCAAAATCTTGCGAAAGTCGTTCGATTCGATCTTCGTCGGTTTGTTTAACAATTGTTTTGATGCAGTTCAGAGACACGGCCACACCATCCGTGTAAATTAGTTGATTGAAATATTTCTTCGGTGTTGTCGGTATGATTTTTTCATAATCGAAATATTTCTGCCACATTTTTCGGACTAAACTTTTTTTGGCGAGGAACTCGTCTCGGTCGTAAGCTTTCGGTGTTTTGGTCGGTTTACGTGGCTTGCGACCGACGGCAGTCAAAGCGTCGAATAAAGATCTCGAATCGAACATGATGTGCCGGCGCTGAAACGTGGCCAATGGAACAACTTTGAATCGACTGATGTTTTCGATTCCTTCTTGTTGTGCTTCATAAATGAACTTTTGCAAACGAAATAACAATGGGACATGCTGCATCCATGTTAGTTTAATGTCCATGAACATGCCACATTTATTTTCAATGTTCGGCTCCAGCAGCACGGTGAATGCGTTAACTAAATCCGCTTCATACTCAACTGTGCCATCAAACAAGAATCGAATTGTGCGATTTACGACATTTTTGTTATGGTTTTTTTGTTGTTTTGTATAGGCTGGATGCAGACTATTTTGCACAAACATGAAAAATCGACGTAGTCGAGCCTTCGTGTGTATCACAATGATGAGCATGAAATTTGTGTGATACTGTTGGTACATGTACTTGATTTGTTGCGCTATATTATCGCTGGTTTGGAGGACATCCTCACCATTTCGCAACATAATATCGAGAAATTCCGGTGCATGTTTTTGAATTGGATAGTCATCGCTTCGGCACTTGTCTCGCAGCACGCCGTAAAAATATTCGGACAACATTTGCTGTGTCTCCGACCATTGATTGTTTGGACGGTCAGTTTTGTTGAAAAATTCGGTAATTTCCTCCAGTGTGCCCTCTTCCATCTTTTTATTGAAGATGAAATGAATTGCACTCGATGCTTGTATCGCAATTTTCGTGCATCGCACCACATCGTCAGAGATGCGGTTTAAAAGCAAGCGTTTTGCATTTTCATCATCGGGTATATCATTTAATACACCTCTCAAACCAGTTTTAACGGTAAAATTTACCTGATCGAATTCGACTTTCGGTGCCTTTTTCGTTTCGGTCGGACCGACACTGGTGCTGGAACTACAGTGTGCTGCAATCTCTTCTTCGGTCAAACGATTCAGCAGTACACGCGGTTGCATACTGTCATCTTGATGATGATGTTGATGATGATGATCAATATCGCGTGGATTGTGTAACGCCTCATTTATTTCGGCTTCAGTCAATATGTTTAATTCGACAAATGGCTGGAATTCGGGTCGATTTGTATCAATAGCTGATGGTGGCACTGATGTTGACGGTTCAACACTGTCAGTTCGACGTTTGCGTTTTCTTGCCATGTTAACTGTAGACAATAATGAAATGTTACATTAGAATATGTAAACCTTAACGTAATATGAACATATATATGACAAATTTTGATCAAAAATTAAAAAAAAAAATGTAAATGCACAATGTCTTTGAAAAAAATATTTTTTTTTGTTTAGTTTCTCGTTTAATTCCGTTCTAATTCTGTTCAGAATATTCGAATAAGTAGCCTTTGAATGTGCACAAAAGTACCGCTACATTCACAAAACACGCAATAACATGTTTGAAAACCACAGCATTGTCCACAATTGAATGCTCAATATAAATATATGGCACAACACAAAATTTAATTTAACAAAAAAAAAATTACACATACCTTTTCTTTTTGCGATCGGAAAAAATAAAATGAAACCAACAATGTAAATGCACAATGACTTGGAAAATGAAAAAAAATGCTTCTTTTAGTTTCACGTTTAATTCCGTTCTAATTCTGTTCAGAATGTTCGCACAGTTTGTGTGTCAAACGACAAGTGAAATGTATTGTGGTGCGATGCCGGCAAAAAATACACAGACTCACACAGATGCGCATTCGATTTTGGTTTATGCGCGCCATGCACAATACCAATACAAAAATTTATGTCAACGCAGTTTTCAATTTCACAATACAATACATTTGAATATGCTTACCCGAATGTGATCTTTTGTCGTTGCTACTGTTCTCGCAGTATTGTCCATTCGCTACGCCATATTGCCGTTGCCGCTGTGACGTCGTTCCGATGCAATAGCAAATTGTGTGTACGGCATTAATTCCATGTGTGTTGTTCTCTCCACTGCTACTACTACCACCACAATCAAATCTCAATTTTCAGCAAATCTTTTTGCTGTCGCGACAATAATGTAATAAATACATGTGGTCAAGCCTTACATTCTAATGGTTTTCAATAATCTCTCACTCACTCAGTCGCCCAGACACACAGTCTCTCTTTCTATCCTACATACATTCTGTTTTCTTCATTGTCATTTGGCAATGTCATAGTATGGATATTAGAATTAATGTATAATCGACAAATAATCGAAATAATCGAAAATAATCGCAATAATCGAAAAAGAATCAATAACAATTATTAAATAATAGAAAGGTAATTTTTAAGTGAATTGCCCCTAGTAGATACCCGTCAGCCAAACGACGCATGCATTTAAATGTAATACTGAAATTGCAATGCAAAAATGAATGAGTATTTAAATGATAGCAAAACAAATTTATGTCTCACTCGCAAAAATTATGATATTGCTACGAAACGAAGAGACTGCAATTTGGTCATAGGGTTTGGCATGTTCATTAACCCAATCCTCAATTAACATAGTTCCTCCCAACGCTGTGGCGGCTAAGAAACCAGCATAACCCATAAATAGTCCGTAATTTTTCCATGTGTCCGGATCATATCTCATTATGTACGCGCTCTTTGATTTCGTTTGCTATACTCTGTGGTTTTTTCTATAATTCTTTCGTTTTCTATACTCTCTTTGTTGTGTTTCTTTGATTTATTCGGATTTTATACAGTAAATTTGCCAGTAGACGGTAATTCTGTAACGTTTGATTTTTAATACTGAACGAATTCAGACAATTTTTATTCTATGTCTACTACAACTAAATGAAATATTACCTACTAAGATACAGTTTAGCCATTGGAGCGGATATTTTTCACATTTTGAAAATTTGATGAGAAAAATTAGACTTTTTTTGAAAACCACGGAAATTGGAATCCATTTCAAATGGACGTTTTAATACCAATTTACGGAATCGAACTGTCTTTTCAGAATTTAATTAAATCGAAGTAATTGTACTAATGAACAATTTTGTGAAAAAATACCGGATTTTCTCATAAAATTCATATTTGGCGAACATTTTGAGGCAATTTTTTAAGTACGGCGACTTTGCCGCATCTGGATTCGAATGTGGCGAAACATTTGACAGTTCAAGCTCACACCAAACAATTGCGTCACTCGGTCTTACGCGAAGCACCTTTTCCATACATACAGCTAGTTTCAATTGAATTTAATAAAAAAAAAACTATCTGAAATTGTTTTTACACCTGGAAAACTAAAGAGTTAAAATAAAGTTTTAATTTGATTTTTCCCGAAAGATTTTGAAAAGAAAATTTCCACAAAGAAACTTTATATTTACTGTAATCAAAGGTAAGAAGGAATTGTAATGGACTTTTGTGTGAAAACGATTCACAAATAGTACATCAGCTTGATGAAATTACAAAGTATTAATTAGAAATCTTTTTCAGTTTCCCTCCAACTTGTTCGAAAATTCGATTTGATCTATTCCAAAGATATAGTTACGAAAATGTTGAACTGGAGTGACGAAATGGACGATATGCTTGCTGCCATCGACCACCAAGTGAAATATTCCTTGAAGAACATTAAAATGGCATTTATACAAAATGGTTTATCTTTCAATGCCGAATTTAAACAATATTTTGTACGAGCTCTGATTAATCGGTAACTATTCCATTTGGTATTCTTCTTCATTTCATTCACGATATTCGTGCATTTTCAGTATCAAGGACACCTGCGATAAATTTGAGATTACTTCAATGTTCGAGGATCAAGCCATCACTTTTGCGAGAGCGTCAGCAACCAATGAACCCCAGATGGTGAGCTCATCTCATTTTCCAAGAGACAGAAATAACACACAAAACAATGACTCCGTCGAAATCATTGACTCAAGCGATGAAGAAGATCTGACAAGAAATGAAGTAAAATTTGAATTAATGGATGCTCGGGATGATGGTCAT
>NW_022197830.1:0-1571 GCF_009176525.2 Contarinia nasturtii | reverse complement strand
GTCAATGACATCTTCGAACGTATCGCAGCTGAATCGTCCCGTTTGTCACACTACAACAAACGGTCGACCATCACCAGTCGCGAAATCCAAACTGCCGTTCGTCTCTTGTTGCCAGGAGAATTGGCCAAGCACGCCGTCAGTGAAGGTACCAAAGCCGTCACCAAGTACACAAGCTCAAAATAAGCTGCTTCGAATTCAGAACAAAAAAACGGCCCTTTTCAGGGCCACCAAATAAATAACTTATAAAGAATTGAAAAAAATCAAAACATTTTATTTCTTATTTTTCAAAAATATTTTCAACTCCGTTGGTGAAAAATATCTATTTAAATCAATCTTACGAACAAAAATGAGAAAAAAAATTGTCATAGAAAGGTAAGTATTTGAACGCATCTCTGAATAGAAAAATAATAGTAAATAGTTTTCATCTATAAGTTCGTTCAAGAGCATTGTGAAAAAGAAATCTTCAACAAAGATAGAATTACGTTTACTTTATTAATGAATAAAATAAATATTTAATACTTTGCATTCACTACATGACAAAAAATTGAAAAAACTATTTATTGTTTAGAAAATAAAAAACCACATGATTTTATTTAATTGTCAAGCCAATTGAATAAGAATAGAAAATGAAGTTTCTATTTTTCATTAGAATATCAAGAAATAAAACGCTGTTTGCAGCACAATCCAACATGACATGAAAATAATTGCCTAAAAATATAATTTATTAGTTCCAATCAAAAAAATATCTTATTTACACAACTAGATATGTTGACATATTTTTTTTATATGAGATATGTTTTCTTATATTCGAATGCTGAAAATGAATGCGAGATTTTGTTTAAATTATTCTTTATAAAATATAAATTGTTGGCCCTGAAAAGGGCCGATTTTTGTTAAAAATTGGTGGATTTGTAATTTAAGCACGTTCACCACGGATACGACGGGCCAATTGGATGTCTTTTGGCATGATTGTGACACGTTTTGCGTGAATAGCGCACAAGTTGGTGTCTTCGAATAAACCAACCAAGTAGGCTTCGCTGGCTTCTTGCAAAGCGAGAACAGCTGAGCTCTGGAAACGCAAATCGGTCTTGAAATCTTGAGCGATTTCACGAACCAACCGTTGGAACGGCAATTTGCGGATCAACAATTCAGTTGATTTTTGGTAACGACGGATTTCACGAAGAGCGACTGTTCCTGGACGATAACGATGTGGCTTCTTCACGCCTCCGGTGGCTGGAGCGCTTTTACGAGCGGCTTTGGTTGCCAACTGCTTACGTGGTGCCTTTCCACCAGTTGATTTACGAGCGGTTTGCTTTGTACGGGCCATTGCTTCTTCTTTTTACTTTGATGCTTGCTCAGCGAGAGTCGAACACAAAATGAATAACTAAGCACCGAACGCGCGTTCTATTTATAGTATTTCACGCAGGAGAAGTGACGCTACGATCGTTCTCCTTACATCGATTGCGGTAGTGGGGATGACGCGTGAAATGTATAAATAGGGTGCCGTTTCTGCAGTGAGTATCAGTTCGAGTTTGTCTCTCGTTGAGTAAAGAACATTTTAAAAATCTAAA
>NW_022197829.1:226667-241104 GCF_009176525.2 Contarinia nasturtii | reverse complement strand
TATACTAATAAGATACATGCATCTTATTAGTCTTCTGACTAGTAACATTCTAATAACTATACTTATTACTATACTTATTACACTAATAAGATGACATCTTATTACCAGTTATTAGAAATTATTAGTAATAAGTAATAACTATCTTACTAGTCTGATGTTATTGGTCCCAACTGTACATATGATCCATTTAGAAAGAAGTCGCAGGCATAGTACAGGGGGAGGAAAATTTTTTAAGCCTGATATAGAAACACACATTGTATTTTTAAATGACTATATTTATTATTCAAAGTAGTCTCCATGAACACGAATGACACTTTCATATCGATGCTTCAATGCTTTAATTCCTCCTTCAAACCACTCGGCATCTTTGTCCTCCCATACGTTGAAAATATCGTTCGATATCTCTTCTTCGGACTCATATTGCTTCCCCTTCAGATATCTTTTGGTGTTTGGGAACAGGAAATAGTCGCTGGGGGCCAGATCTGGAGAATACGGTGGATGGTGGAGTTGTTCGAACCCACATTCCCTGATGGCAGCTTGTGCAAGCAATGATTTGTGAGGCGGTGCATTGTCATGCAAAAGAAGAACTTTTCGAGTGAGCAAACCAGGACGCTTTTCTCTGATCGCTTTACGCAATCTATGCATTTGTTGTGCATAATAATAGCCCGTGACTGTGGTATTCTTTGGAAGGAATTCAACCAATAATATGCCTTTGGCATCCCAGAATACAGAGGCCATTACTTTGTTTGTGGCAATTTGTTTGCGTGGCACTTTCGATGCTGGTTCACCACGTTTGTGCCATTCCATCGTCTGTGATTTGAGCTCTGGATCATAGTAGTGGATCCAGGTTTCGTCGCCAGTCACTATTCCCTCAAATGTGTCCGTTTCATTCCATTCCAACAACTCGAGAAACTCGTGTGCAGCAGCAATTCGTTCTTCTTTTTGGGATTTGTTCAACGTTCTTGGAATCCATCGCGAGCAAACCTTTCTCATGTGCAATTTTTCATGAAGTATGTTGTAAATACTCTTCTCTGAGATGTCAAACATTGCTGCTAACACTTTCTTGCTCATTCGAGGATTTTCGTGCACGTGATGTTCAATTTTTTGCACTACATCTGAAGCTGTTGCTTCAATTGGTCGACCTGTATGAGGATCATCTTCCAATGATTCTCTACCCCACTTGAATTGTTTTGCCCATAGTTTTACTGTGGCATACGATGGGGCAAGGACCCCATAAACAGCACGCAAGCGATCATTGATATCCTTTGGTGTCACACCTTCTTTTGTGAGAAACTTAATCACCGCACGATATTCGATTTTATCCATTTTTTCAAAAATATCGAGGTTGCTTGGTATGCAATGATGTTGAAAACAAACGACGACAGATATCAACTCAATTTTTTTCTGCAATACTATTGACAGTTCGTACGTCAATTACAGCACAAGAACAATTTGTAACTAGTGCCGTCTATATGTCAGGCTTAAAAATTTTTCCTCCCCCTGTATTTCAATGCAATAATCTTTTAGGTATTTTTTTTTCGAAATTTTATTTCTTTTCGTTTGAAAGGGTAGAAAAAATTGTTCTATTTGATTTTTATTTTATCTTGATCGGATAAGATGTAGGAGTTGATTTAAATTCAGAGAACTAACAGGCCGGCTGAAAAGTTTGTTGGCTAACATAGTAAAACACATTTTTTTGACAAAATTCGGTTTTATTATTCAACATACATGCCTTCGAGGGCGATACAGCGATTCCAACGATTTTCCAACTTTTCGATACCATTTTTATAGTACGATTTCTCTTTACCCTCAAAATAGGCTTACTTCTTCATCAGCGCTAAATTTTTTTCCCGCGAGCATTCTTTTGAGGTCTGCGAACAGGAAATAGTCGCTGGGGGCCAGATCTGGAGAATACGGTGGATGGGGAAGCAATTCAAAACCCAATTCATGCAATTTTGCCATCGTTTTCATTGATTTGTGACACGGTGCATTGTCTTGATGAAAAAGCACTTTTTTCTTTTTCAAATGGGGCCGTTTTTTTGTGATCTCATCCTTCAAACGCTCCAATAACGCTATGTAGTAGTCGCTGTTGATGGTCCGGCCCCTTTGGAGGTAATCGATGAATATGATACCGTGCGCATCCCAAAATACAGACGCCATAACCTTGCCAGCCGACTGTTGCGTTTTTCCACGCTTTGGATTCGGTTCACCGTGTGCAGTCCACTCGGCTGACTGTCGATTGGACTCCGGAGTGTAGTGATGGAGCCATGTTTGATCCATTGTCACATATCGTCGGAAAAATTCGTCTTTATTACGGTTGAACAGCTCCAAACATTGCTCCGAATCATCAACACGTTGTTGCTTTTGATCGATTGTGAGCACGCGCGGCACCCACTTTGCAAACAGCTTTCGCATGTCCAAATATTCATGCACGATATGTCCAACACGTTCCTTTGATATCTTTAGGGTCTCAGCTATATCGCTTAACTTCACTTTACGATCATTCAAAATTATTTTGTGGATTTTTTTGATGTTTTCGTCGGTAACAGCCTCTTTTGGCCGTCCACTGCGCGCATCGTCTTCAGTGCTCATTTCGCCTCGTTTAAATTTAGCAAACCACTTCTCAATGGTTGATTTCCCTGGTGCAGAGTCCAAATAATACTTATCAAGCCAAACCTTGGCTTCAACAGTATTTTTTTTCACCAAAAAGCAATGCTTCATCAACACACGAAATTCTCTTTTATCCATTTTTTTCACAATAACAAAAGTTGCTTCACTCTCAATGCAATAACTCACGAACCAATGGTCCGATTGCTGTCAAATTTTGACACATATCTTTTGAAGGTTGGCACTAATTAAAAATCATATGGATTTAATTCTAGTAATGCCATCTATGTGTCAGCCTACGAACTTTTCAGCCGGCCTGTTATTCAGTAAATTCATCAGATTTTGTAGTCAATTTATTTATAGATTCCTTTATGATTTAGTAGAATTGGTTCACAGCTCTGTTTGAATCTAGACCATCTAATATGTATTGTAATCATTGTACTGTATGTCTTTCCTTTACTCTATAACAGGATATTGAAAATCCGGCACAAGAAATGAAACCAATGGATAAAAATAATTTGGGCAAACCAATTCAAAATCCTGTCGAATTTATACCATTGATTCCAGACAAACATGATCAAGAAAAAAAAACAAATTTATGTAACGGTGAAGAGCCATTGCTACAAAAATTGAATGAAGATAAGGATATTAAATCAGAAGCAACACCAACAATGCCTACACAACAACTGAACGGTAAGGCACTAGTGACCATATTTAGTAGGAGACCAGTATAATTTAACGCTTCTCCCTTTACATATTATTTTTGACAAAATTCAAATATCTCTTTAAAAACAGGCTATATGTTCGGTCTGATTTCAGCAGGTACTGATATGTCTAGCGGGATAGCTATCTGTGCGTAACATATCTTGTCCAAAGGCACAGCATACTTATCCCGTTAGGAATATCGGTGCCTGCTGAAATCAGACCGAACACACAGCCTGTATAAAAGATTCACACACATATATATGAAACTGTAACAAACGACCCCGTAAACCATGTTAAATCATGTTTTGACATTTTTAACCATGACGGTCGACCTCGGAAATCGTGTTAAATCATGATGGCCGACCCCGTTAACCATGTTAAATCATGTTTGGACATTTTTTTACCATGTTATATGGTGTTAAGCCATGATGTCCGACCTCAATAACCGTGTTAAATGATGTTAGACCACGATGGATGTTAAAATCGCTTAAATCGTAAAAATTTTACATTTCAAACCATTTACCATCCACGGTCCATCGTGGTCGGCCATCACGGTTACCACGGTTTACCACGGTCCATTCTCACTTTTTGACAATAAAATATGCAAAATGTAGGCAAAATACGGTAAAAATACGGTTTTTTGACCATAATGACCGTGTTAGACCACGATGGCCAAACATGATGGTGCCTATGTTCACCGCCGGGCCAAAACCTTTCCAACGGTACCACTTTTATCCGGATCGGTTGAGGCGTTTGGACGCCAACCCGAAACACACAGACATACATACATTCGCTTTTATATATATAGATAGATAGATAAAAATGAATTGGTTGACATAACTTCACTTTTGTGTCACAATCGTGATAAACCGATTAAATAATTATTATAACCTCACTTTATTTTACTTAATAAATAAAAAATATTATGTAAGATATATAGTATTTTTTAGTTGTTGAGAAAAATAGACAGAAAATTTTAATAACATAATCTAGTACTTCATCAATATGACAAGTCGGTATAGCAGGTTAAGTTGGCATTGAAATATCCATCAAACATCGACAAATATTGCTCAAAACTGCTTTTATTGAAAAAAATCGTTTGGAATCTTACTTATTCGATAAAATCAATATTGTCTTGAAATATTCATGTTTGAGAAAAGTGAGAGATTTCCCTAGGAAAATTGAGATTTGGTAGTGTGAATTTTTTAATGTATTCTCTCCTTTCTTTTGCATTTTTTATTATCTTATTCAAAAGTCCTATACACAAAAAAAAAAAAGAAATAGTAGATTTTTTAGGTTATGTGGTAGGCATATAGTTTACCACACAACAAGTAAAATCTACCACAAAGTGTCACATGTATTTGCATTAATAAGTGTCCCATGTAAAAAGTGTCATACATTGGTATTTGTAAATTTGACAGTTTATAGATGCGACACTTTGTAGTAGATTACAAATATTAGTGCAAATACATGTGACACTTTGTGGTAGATTTTACTTGATGTGTGGTAAACTATGTGCCTACCACATAACCTAAAAAATCTACTATTTTTTGTGTGTACAAATACAATTTTTCACACTGATCACTTCACTCTAGGTAACGCAAAGCATGTACCAAATGGTGTACATTCAGATAAAATCAATGACAATGCAAATGATCAAAAACAATTTCAACCAATTTCACCAAAGCCATCAAGATACAGTCCGGTAAGCTCTTCATTTTCGATTTATAAATTAACCAATAGAAATTATTATTAAATACTATTTATTTATTTTTACAAATACTATAATTAGATTAAATTAATATAATTAATTATTTTTTTAGGTATATTCTCATGATACAGGCCGAGTTAAAATTAAACTAATTGAGACAACACGTCCGAAGACCCCAATTCTTGTGACAAGATCGGCCGACAATGCAATTAATCAATAAAAATTGATATTTTTGACGTGAGAGATAAAGAAAGAACCAGAAAAAAACTAAAATTAAAACAAGAAATATCGATAAAGACAAAAAACTTAAAAATAAATTCAAAAATTGGGTTACAATTGGTGTAAACATCTGTGACACTTAGTATAAATGCGTAGAATTGAGCGAAATCATATTTTAAATGTTTTTGTTTGTTTTTTTATTAAGTCTCTATTACATTTTTTCCTGCAAGACTAGAGGTAATGGGAGTAAAATGATACATCACCCAAATTTCGTGATAATAATAACATTATGTAATGTGTACCTGTCTGAAAATGCGCATTGAATTTCTTTAAATTTTGGTGGTGTATCGCCCCACATCCCGTATATATTGATTTAATTAAAAAAAGCTAATTTTTTTAAATTAAAACAGAACATTTTCCACTTACTTGATAATGTGCCAAATGTAACAAGTTAGTGAGTTACACTACTGTATTCCTACCATTTTTTTAAGAAACCTTTGCAATTGAAATAATTGGTTATATCATATACCAAAGAACAAAGAAGAAAAGTGGAAAATTAAATTAAATCGTATAAATAAAATATATTTGTATCTGCCAAAGCATACAAATATTTACATACGACTAAATATTTATTACGATTAAATATTGCACCCGAATAATAAGTGTTTTTTTTTCTGTTTCTTTTTCTTTTGCAAATACTTAAAACAAATTTTAAATTAATAAGAACTCGTTTAAGGATTATTCCTATTAATAAACTTTCAAATTTGTAAATTATTCAATCACAAAGCGAAATATACAATTTTATAAGACATCGTTATTAGAAAAATATAAATCATACCAGCTTATTCATTGCTTTTCACTAGATGGCGTCACCAATTCAGTCAAACAATATTTAAAAAGCTTAAACCAATATAGAAAACTTATTGGGATTTACTATGCAGAAATTAGAAAATTGCGGCATGATGAGCTATGAAAATTGTTTTTTTTTACTGTCTGAATTGAATGTCCGAGAATGAAAGCGAGACTTCTATTAACAACTTATTTAAATGTAACACCACCATACAAAAAGTGCTGACTGTCAGTATGGATTTATCAGATTTAACAACATCATGAGTTTTAGTATGAATAAATAAGAAAAAATAAGTATGAATAATAATTTTTCATGCCATACGTGAGGTATATTAGATTGTGCAGACGACAGATAGAAACACTTTCGCTTGAGTTACGAACAGTGAATTGGTGTTTCCATATTTTAAAAAGTTTTTTCCATATTTGAAAAATAGACAAGCTCCAAGAAAAAAATCATCACCTCGAATTAGATTCTGTCATTCCGCTGTAGTATTGGTTTGCTTCTGGTCACATTTTTGGTGGTATAATGGATTGAAACATCTAAGCTGTTTAAGCTTCAATACCATTCTGATTTCAATTCGTCACAATATGATTAGTTAATGATAAGATTAAGTTGTTAGTTAATTGCACGCACCAGTGTAGGCGGATTGCGCATTTAGCCAATCCTTCTACAATGGCAAACTCAGCATTTCTGGCAAACTATTTTCATCTTTTTTTCTATTTTTTGCGATTTATGGAGGTCTTTCTATCTTTGGCGATGATGCATGGTTGAAAAACTGTATTGGCCTCCACCTCCTCCTCTGCCACAAACTGAATGTCCATCATTTCGAAATATTACTTTTTGCTGATTTTGATACCTCTTACCCTTGTTGAAATAGTATGTCCAACTTTGATTTTACTGAGTTGTACCCAATTGTAAAATTCCTGAATTTTGTATTGCTAATTGATTTGAACCATTGTTTATTTGAGGATAATTTACACCAACTTCTTTCGCACAAAACTATGCCAATCGAATTTTGTATCGTTACTATCGATTGACTGCAGCATTCAAACTGTCCTTCTTTTCAAACTGAATATAACGTTAGACTGCATTTAAATGCCACGCTCGAATTTAGGTTAGTGGTAACGTTTGTGCACCCAACTGTGCATAGATATATCGTCTTTTATTTTCTTTTTTTTCTATTACATTACTGATATTTAGCTTTGTTTTCGGTCTTTTGCAAATAATAATAAACAGAAAAAAAATGATGAAGATATGTTTACGCCGTTATTAAAGGTGTCAATATTGTTTAGTCTATTGATAGGATCCTATCAAATTCGAATTTCAGTAAGTGCGTGATTTTTCGTTTTGTGTTTCTCTTTCGTGTTTCCTGTGAAACTCCCTTTGTCGCAATTTTATTTTTCAAAAGAAAATAAGCCAACCAATAACAAAAAAAAAAACAGAAAAGTTTCGCAAGGGTGAAATCGCTTGAAACGAATGAATGCATTTTTGTTTTGGTGTGTATTTACGCGTATTTACATCCCCCTCGTATTCAAATCTTTTTTTCACCATCGTTGTGTTGTTTTTGTTTGTCTCATTTTTCCCACTTGTTGTTCATACTATACTGTTGACAATTAAATGTAGTATGGGTCTCGAAATGTTCTCTTTGGTCTACGCGACGAAAAAGATAAATTCGGTGACAGATCAAATTTATTTATTCATTTCATGGTGTTCATTCTTTTTTATTTTTATTTAATTCGGTAGAAAAAACATATGAAAATCTGTTTCACTGAGATTTTCTCTTACACTTTATTTAATTTTAAGATAATTAATGTCATTTTTTATGCACTTGTTTTCTTTTATTTTGGTTTTGAATTTTTTTCTTGTTTCCTTTAATGTGTTTATGCTGCGAATGAAAGATTACACGCGATTTGAGATATTTCAAGCGAAAAAAGGGGGTAGTACACCATGTTTTTCTTCTTCAGATCCAATTCAATGATAATTAATTGAATTTTTCCATTGTATAAATGAAGAAATGTATAAAAAGAAAGAAAGAAGGTGAGCAAGATGTGGTAGATAAATTCGTTCAGTTGAATCAATGGAGCGATGAGAAATCAAGCAAATAAACAAATTAGTTATATATATATATATATTAGGGTGGAACATTTTTGGCACAATTTGGTGGTTACTTGGGAAAACATGTCTTATAGTCCCCAGATTCAAGATATGAAGGAATTTTAAACTTGAGGTTCCATATAAGACAGCGACTTGAAAGGAAAGGAGGTACATTTTTCTGGAAAATCATGAAAAATTGCAGTGACCCAATCACCATGAAAACTTGTGAATCCTATTTTCTGACCAAAATAAGTAATATCACCAAATTTGATGAAATTTCAACCAAAAATAAAGGTGCCTCAAAAACAAACAATCGAAATTTTTGTATGGGAGGAACCTTTATTCTTGGTTGAAATTTCATCAAACTTGGTGATATAACTTATTTTGGTCAGAAAATAAGATTCACAAGTTTTCATGTGATTGGGTCACTGCAATTTTGTATGATTTTCCAGTAAAATGTACCTCCCTTCCTTTCAAGTCGCTGTCTTATATGGAACCGCAAGTTGAAAATTCCTTCATGTCTTGAATCTGGGGACTATAAGACATGTTTTCCCAAGTGGCCATCAAGATATGCCTCGAAATTCAAAAAATGTTCCACCCTAAATATATATACATGTTATTAACATTGGCGTAGGCTTTCTTCTTGGTTCCTCAGTGTCCCCGGGGAAATGACATCAAAAGACTTGAAAAAATCACACATAAAAGAGTGGTTAAATGTACAATAATGTATGATTATGGACATTCGACAATATTGATAACGAGAACTAAATTAAAAGATCCAAAATTTTGTCCCATATATTCACATATGATTCTTTTTTTATCAGACAATATATTGAACTAACTGGTCAACTGAGCTGTCGTATGTTAGCCAGCTAAATGGGGTAAAACAATAAAGGTTATTGCTATAATGATGAATCACTTCTATTGTTTTAATAAAAGTAATTGATCATTATAATAATAACTTTTATTGTTTTAGCACATTTAGCTGGCTAACGTACTGTCAGCTCAGTTGACCACTTAGTAAAATATATTGTCTGTTTTTTATTAATGAATCAATTACGTTATTTGTTTTTGCAAGTTTGTTATTCGACATGATTGATATGAAATGACCATGTGGTGAGAGTGGTGATGAGCAAAGATTCGTAACACGCAAGCAACATGGCTATACTAAAATGAATCCTTGATGGCAAACAATTCAAATACAAAAACCAACAGCTACTTAATTACTGGATGACGTCTCTGTTTCGTTCTGTCATTTTTTCTTCTATGCCATCACCATCCTCAATACAACAAAAACATTTTTCAAGGAACATAATGTGAAAAACGACGAAAAAAGCAAATGAATTCGATGCGAGTATAAAATAAGTAAATTAATTAATTATTCAACATGTTTCTATGGTTGTAAAATGTCGTTTGATGTTCGATATACCAATTTGAATGAAGGAAGATTTGAAAATTAAATGTTCATCGGTCGAACTAAAGAAAATCGAAGAAGATTTAAAATTGAAGGGTATTTGTCATTATAAGAAGGGTATTCCCATTCTTTTTCGAAAGGATTTTGTTGTGTCGGCTGCGGTGGCAACGGCAGCGATAGCCATTTATAACAACCAACCACACTGTACTTCAAACGATTAGAGATATAAAGTCATTGATTTATTGATGGCCAATTGATGGCCTAGGCTACCATCATAAACATCACGACAAACAACAATAACAAAAAGCTGAATAAATACGGTTGCCTAAATATGGTAAATTTGTAACTTGTTTTCAGCAAATTTGCCGATAAAGATTATGATCCATTTGCCCATTCCTTGTCTGTCTGTCTCTTTATATGTATATATATCTTGTTTATTTATTCAACGACTTGCATTGAATTGACCATAGCGCATCATCCGTATCAATTGACAATCAATTCGTATTATGAATAACAAAAAAATGAAATACGAAAATGTTTCCCCCTTACCGTCATCGATTGGGTTTTAGCATCAATATATCGAATAAACAACATACTATCAGATCTATTTTTTAAGAACGAAGCGATGCCGCATAAAAATAAGCAATATATCATTAATATATCGATGACCAAGAAATATATTTATATATATGTAGCAGTCGTACAATGTAACATAAAACCCCTTAAGTTGATGTTTTTTAAACAATCGGATCAATGATTTTCCACAGGGACGAATGAACAGCAGAAAAAAACAAAAGCAAAAGTCGAGTAAATTGAGTCGAGTAGGGAGACAAAATCCAAAAGACAACGTAAGCAAAATCAAATCGCAAAAGCTGTGAGTACGATTCAAATCAGATTTAAATTCGTTGAAATTCAAATTTTTTTGAAACGGGAAAAACGTTTTCTTTCGGAATTTACCAATTCAAAAGCTTAAAAATAATAATCATCACTCGAATCTCTACTTTGAAATCCTAAGTGTGACATGAAAACATGGTTGCGGGGGTGTCATCAAGGCATCAAGTTATCATCTTGAAGAAAGTCGAATTAGCTTAGAATTGTTTGGTTTGTATGACTATATTACAAAAATTGAGATATTACATTTTACGATGGTAACACACTTCATTTCAGTCATTTTCATGTTCGTATTTTACTTTGTAGCGATGATCATAATGATTAAGTTTGGCAGTTTATTTTCTATGACATGGCAAAAATAAAGTGTGTATGTGTGTGTGTGTTCGTGATGCGAGCACAGTATGTGAGCATATAATTTTCTGTTTCATTTAATGTGTAAAGATTTGGCACCGTTTATCATTTTTATCAAATATATTACAAATCATCTTAGGTTTTTTCGCTGCTTGCCCTTTGCATTCACTCTGGGTGATAGCTCGTGTGCGCCTTCTGAATTATATCTCTGTTCACGGCATCGTTTGCCATTCTCCGCACACGTATGATATGGTAAATCCAAAAATATATGAAAATTTGTTTCGCGGTATATGTATATGACCATTTTTCTGCTCTTATTTTCTTTATTTTTTTTTCTTTGTCAAAAATGTATTTTGATGCGGCAAACTGCCTTTTATTCTCTTTATTCAAAGTGAAGTTCATTGGGATGTTCGGTCGTGTGTCTCTATTTAAACGCTTTTTTTCGAACTCAGTCGCTTATTTCAAACGAAGCAATAGACCGGCAATAAATTACACATTTATCATATAAATGCTTTGCATTGTAATTGTTTGCGATTATTTTACTGACATCGCAACACAAATCAGTTGACTTTAAAACCAGTTTTTGAATTTTCTCGCTATTTCAGTCATTTTCTTGGCAAATTTTCTTTTGTTCAACGTAAATCCCTTTTCGCTTTTTCTTTTACCAACCAAATATAATCGGCAGATATACACTCTGACTTTGAGCTCTCCTCTCTCTGTGCGTTCGAGGTTTAATCTTTATGGTAAAATATTATATATGGCTCACGAGGGGTGAAATGTTAATAATTGTAAGGTATTGCCCACATACAATACACAGTCGAGAAGAGTTGAAGGCGAATTGCATTGATTAAATGCTTTATTATTACCGGCGCCGTAATGTGTGTCTCATGCTTCATGTAGCTCTCTCTCTCTCTTTCTCTCTTTGTGTGCCGTCTGTCTTTTTCTCTATGTATTTATGTCATTTCGCCTGAATACAGTTTTTTAAAGCATTTATAAAAAAATAACCGTAAAAATCTTAACAAAACGTAAGAAAGTGAAAACCTACATAATCTTTATGTTTAATACGATATGATTTATTGAAAATTTTCAGCAAATGCTTTGGCTGTTCCCTCAGGCACAAAGTGTTATTTCTTTCGAAATGTATGACATTTGGTAACATTTGCACCGATGATGAAATATCATATGAATGGTTGAGAAGAATGATGACTTATGCCGATACCAGCTCTTTTACCTATGCGTCTCGAGATAGATGTTAGATGTCTTGAAAAAATTTGAGACTACATATAAATTTCAAACTAAACCGAGACATTTTACAATTGTTCTTTTACAAGGTCTTCTCAACCGTTCATATGTGTTTCGCAAAAGAATTTCTCATTGAAGAGATAGTAGACACTATTCGACAATGTTTTTAATGAAAATATAGTTTAATTAAACAAAAAGTTTGGTTTCCTGTTGTTAAATTTACCGCAAAAGAATACTTACACTTTATAATATCAAGTTTATATATTCGATAAGTTAACCCTCTAGTGCATAGCCTTGACTTTAGGCAGCAGGGAGGCCAAACCGTGGCCGAGTTGTCAAATCACAAAATGTCATTAGTTGTCCCTATCGAAATCTGCTGTCAAGCAAGTTATATATTGATTATTAATTATACATTTTGTACGATATTTATTTATTTAGAAATATAAAAAGAGAATGTGAATGTGAACAAAAAAGATAAAAAAAATAATATCGTGACGAATTATGTAATAAAATAAATATTATCACAGCAATGAAATCCCTACTACCGTGCTAGATGGTGTCGACACGAGTGGACGGATTTTTAAATTTATTTGAACGACACCATGTTACTATACTTGTCCATTACAACGTACATGTAACAGAAGAAACACACAGTCCATGTCCTCGCTAGTGGACATAAACGATTTGAACCGTCAATGTGAACTAGATCAAGTATAGAACTTTACATAGGATCATATACGATGAATATGGATTACACAGTCTGTTTCAAAATACCGTCACCAATGTCGACACCATTTGACATCAAAATTTTGACAGTAAAAATATGTGTTATTGTTGTTGTCGTTTCATTGCTGTGAATATTATAATTCAATTACTCAGCGGCTAGTGTGATTTCATACGCCTATACCGCTGCAAAGCGGTACCAATATATACAAACACACAAAGGTCGACTCGCTTTGGATAACATTTCTATTTTTTACACCTAATGACGGCTCATTATTTTTGTTTTCATTTTATTTAATTTATTTTCACTTATTTTTAGATTTTGATATTGTTTAATTAACTTTTTTAGAAATTTTTTTATTAATATGGATTGTAGTTTCATTCAATGCGGTCACGTTTAAAAGCCTTAAATTTTTTAATTTTTTTTCAACTCATATTTTTTATTTTGTTTAGGTTATTTTTTTTCAGTATTCAATCACAAATTTTCTGGTTGCTTTAAAGTCATATATTCAACATGTTTCTATCAAATATGTAACAATAGTGTATCATATGAGATACACTTTTGTTCAACATTTGATACAAACTTGTTCAATATATGATCGCAAAGCAAACAGAAAATTTGAGATTAAAGATTAAAACAGAAAAATAATTCAAATAAAATCAAATAAAAAATTAATATTAATTAATATTAATATTATTAATATTGGAATCGGTCGAAAAATCAACACCCATCAAAAATGTGTTTTCTGGGTGTTTTCGGGGCCAGGGAACACGAATCTAGCGTTTTTTCGATGTCCGAATGTATGTGCGTACGCAAAAATTTGTTAACACGATAACTTTCAAACAAGAAAAGTAATTCAAAATCTGACTTCACAGGATGATTGGGGGTGCCGGGAATAGAAACCATTAGATTTTGAGCTACTTTGGTTGATAGAGTAAAGTGTCATGTCTGGTGTGATGCCCATGGGCATCCATGGGAAAAATTCACTTTTTCTTCCAAAAGTCATATTTAATGTATCACGGGGGACGGCAGTCCCCCAAGTGACGCAATACCAACATACATATGAAATATATGTCGTCACTCTATATATACTGTAAAGAAATGAAAATCGATACCGCTGACTTTTGGAAAGGGGTTTTTGCATATTTTAGTAGTGCTCGGGCACTAAATTAAGAATCCGCAAAAAAAAAAATCAAAATTTGACCGCTAGGTGGCGTTTCAAAAAAAAGGTAAATTTTTGGTTTTGTCCATTTTTGACCACACAAACCAGAAACAATTTTCCGAAAAATGGCATATTCGGAAACAGTGACCGGTTCGCGCATATTTCTATGCTTGCCTAAATACGCTAGGTAGCATAGATATGCCAAGCATAGCCGCAAACGCAACCGACGCATCGCCGTTCACTCTATATGAACAATGCACATGTTCGTTTATGCAGACGACCGTGCGCATACAATATAGCTCGAATCGAATGGCGACGGGTGCGTTGCGGCTTGCGTCTCCGCTATGCTTAGCATAACTATCAGGCATAGAAATATGCGCGAACCGGTCACTGTTCGGAAACTGGAGTTCGCACAGAGAGAAAAAATTTGGTAAATGTAAAGGGTAATTTGTAAGTTTAATATTACT
>NW_022197829.1:216827-221667 GCF_009176525.2 Contarinia nasturtii | reverse complement strand
CCAATATTCGTGAATATGGTGATTATTATTGTTTAAACTCAAACTATATCAATATTTCTGATTATGTGTGTTTTTTCGTCAATAAAAAATACTTCCGAGCCCCTAGGCTGCTACAGATACTTACAGCTAAATTTGATTAACTTTTTAAATTTGATAATTTAAACTCATTTAAGTCAACTTGTATCAAAATAGTCACAAATATGTTTTTACTTTTAAGGAGTTGTTTTTTTCCAAATTTATATAAAATATAGATGAATTCATGCAATGAAATGATTCTAGTTTACATTGACGGTTGCGAATATTCTTCAAATCGTTCATTTCCAAATATACTTCAGTGTACAACTATATCAATGATGATAATTTAAATGAATTTAAAAATATTTCTTTGTGTGTGTGGCAACTATCGATTCCCTGATATCACAGTATTAGTGCATTGATAATACTATTATGATATGAGTTCATTTGAGAGTTGGAGCATGTGAATGTGCAATTGTGCATATGCTTATATTTCTTTATTATTAATATAATAATTCAAATGCTGCTGCGTGAAAATGATATAAATCTGTGAAAATATAATGAAAATGTGTTGTGATTTTTGAGGTTGAGGGTAGATTTGGTTGTGGTAGCTTGGTGGTGGTTGTTCTGCTTCTTCTTTTGGCATTTTGTGTCTATTAGAAGATAGATATCTGCTCCCAATCCTCACAGAACTCTTACACTCTTTTAATTCGTCGCAAGCATGACACATAGCACGTTAAGATGAAAAAGAAGAAAAGGAAAAGTGAAAAATATCGGTGCCGATCACATATGCAGTCGATAAGATACAGCATACAGCGGCAATATACTCGCTAATAATTCGTAATGAAAAAATAAAATAAAATATACGAACTGGTAAAAAATTAAATAAGGATACAATTGAAATCGTGTAGGTTTTGTGACGGCGGTTGCGGCGACGGGTGGCTGCTTGTCATAAGATAATAGGTGATAAAAATACGTAAATCTTACGCACGATTTCGACAGATTCTTAGCAACAAAAAAACCGTCAATCTATCTTTGTTATATATTATGGTTTTTCTACAACGCGAACATTATCATATATCATATTAGCATAGACTGAAAATATTTCTTTCGAAAACAGAAGAAATGCAGATAGTCTATCACATCTTCAACTCAACAGTGACTGTGTATACGTGTAACGGCATTCCATCGTACGTTTGTTTCGCATTCTTAACTTCAAATCTCCTTGCAAAGCAATGCATGATATTTATGCCTTCCGTTAAAAGCCACTTGAATCTATTTGGTACTGTTCCTCTGTTTCCCTCTCTCGCCCTCCGTATTTTGCTGTTTTCTAATTGAATGAAAATTATGTATGTATGATGAATCGTTCAGTGCAATAATACAAAGAGAAAAACTTCTAAATGAGAATATATAATATGCAAAGTTGATAAAAAGAATGCAAAAACGAGAGATAAATTTTTTTGGTGTTGTTGGTTTCTCTGGCAGAAAAAGAACATTCGTTTGGGCGCACGACAACCACGAGACTGAACACACAGAATTGACTTTTACCGCGTGTGGCGTAAAATTTATATACTCATATGGGGTGAAATTACGTATTTGTGTGATGAAACACATTATATTTACATTAAAACACGAAAAAGTAAAAAAAATCAGCATTACTCGATATATAAATGCATATCATTTATGGCATATACTTTTTGATGAAGAAAAATCCTCCTATGTTGGAGAAAAAATCCAGAAAATTTATGAGTATATATGCAGTGGCCACATGCAGATCACGCTTTGTGATTTTACCCGCTCAATGCAACAATACATAAACGAAGAAGCCTCATAATTTATATCACGGTTATTATTGTTTATTTCGCTCGAGAATGGAGAAAGAATCGTTGATCGACTAAACTAATGACCAAATAAATGTATTATACTTTCGAGTGCTTGGAATGCGTGGAGCACTGCACATACTCTCTTGCTTGAGTAAGCTGAATATTACATGTTATCTGAAATGGGGCAGTTTCTGTAAATAACCAATAATAATAGAAAAAAGCAAAAACCAACAAATCAGTGGGAGTCTCAAATGACTTACAGCAATATAATTAGACACTTTTATTATTATCATCATTTCCAAACTGTGATGGACCAATTTTACTGAACAAAGATTATGTACGTGCAATTTACGGATCTTTTTATTTTATTGGACGACAATTCTTAATAAAAACTAACCAATCCTATTTATAATTCTACGACATTGGATTCCATCTCATATTTTCTCACATTTTCTTGTAAACATTTTGCGAAAAGTTACATTAATTTTTGAGGATTTACAATAAAACCAAATTACTAGAGGGGGTACCAAAAAAAACAATCAACTCTGCTTAAGCTTTCCTATATCAGGGGTAATGTTACAACTGTAGTACTAGACTTATCAATAGATAAGATTATAGTAATTCAATAAATTTGAAATCGTTTCTCATGGTCAGATTATTTTTAAATGGCAAAGGTATGTCAAAAATGGGAAATTGGCTGACAAAAATGGGGAATTGACCCCCCAAAAATGGGGAGGGAATTGGCTGTCAAAAATGGTGCGTTTGGTTGTCAAAAATGGGTAATTGGCTGCCAAAAATGGAAAATTTGGCTGTCAAAAGTGGGAAAATGTGGCTGTCAAAAATGGGGAAATTGCCCTCCAAAAATGGGGATTTGGCTGCCAAAAACAGTGTTTGTCATTTGGCTTGCTACAAGCAGCTTGCTTGCCTGTGTCGCCTATCGTACGGCAAACAAGCAAACATGCGGACACATATACGGAAAACGAACGAGGCAAAAGTTTTAAGCCTGATATAGCAAGACACGTTGTATTTTTAAATGAGTATATTTATTATTCAAAGTAGTCTCTATGTACACGAATGACACTTTCATAACGATGCTTCAATGCTTTAATTCCCCCCTCAAACCATTCGGCACTCTTGTCCTCCCATACGTTGAAAATATCGGTTGAAATCTCTTCTTCGGTCTTGTACTGCTTTCCCTTGAGATATCTCTTAGTGTTTGGAAACAGGAAATAGTCGCTGGGGGCCAGATCTGGAGAATACGATGGATGGTGAAGTTGTTCGAAGCCGCATTCCCTGATGGCAGCTTGTGCAAGCAATGATTTGTGAGCTGGTGCATTGTCATGCAAAAGAAGACTAGGGCGTTTTTCTCTGATGGCTTTGCGCAATCTATGCATCTGTTGTGCATAATAATAGCCCGTGACTGTGGTGTTCTTTGGGAGGAATTCAACCAATATTATGCCTTTGGAATTCCAGAACACAGAGGCCATTACTTTGTTTGTGGCAATTTGTTCGCGTGGCATTTTCGATGCTGGTTCACCACGTTTGTGCCATTCCATTGTCTGTGATTTGAGCTCTGGATCATAGTAGTAGATCCATGTTTCATCGCCAGTCACTATACGATCAAAAGTATCCCCTTCATTCCATTCCAACAACTCGAGAAACTCATGTGCTGCAGCAACTCGTTCTTCTTTTTGAGACTTGTTCAAAGTTCTTGGAATCCATCGCGAGCAAACCTTTCTCATGAGCAATTTTTCATGAAGGATTCTAAATATACTTCTCTGACACGTCAAACATTGCTGCTAACACTTTCTTGTTCATTCGAGGATTTTCATGCACAAGGTGTTCAATTTTTTCCACCACATCTGGAGCAGTTGCTTCAATTGGTCTACCAGAACGTGGATCGTCTTCTAATGACTCTCTGCCCCACTTGAATTGTTTCGCCCATAGTTTTACTGTGGCATACGATGGAGCACGTTCACCATAAACTGCACGCAAGCGATCATCGATATCTTTTGGTGCCACACCTTCTTTTGTCAGAAACTTAATCACCGCAAGATATTCGATTTTATCCATTTTATAAAAAATTTCGAGTTTACTTCTTATGCAATGCTGTTGAAAACAAACGATGACAGCTATCAACTCATTTTTTTTTTTCTAAAATACTAGTGACAATTTGTACGTGAATTACAGCACAAGAACAATATGTAACTAGTGCCATCTACATGTCAGGCTTAAAACTTTTGCCTCCCCCTGTATTTTACACTGATAGTGTATAGCAAGTCATGTATACCACAGGTAAATACTTTACACCAAAATCATTGTCCGAGATACATTGCAAAAAATTTTGGTATATTTTTTTCACGAACGGTGTAAAACTTTCAAGTTTTCGATAGAAGTTAAAAGTATATTTTTCTAGTCAACAAATTTAATAATTTTTCCTCTGTAAGACTACAATATTTTGGATTTTTTGTCGTTTCTATGCCCGAAAAATTAAAACGAAAGGTAGTTCTTCGACTGAATTTTGAAACTAACCCCTCTAAAATTTATGTGCCTTTGATATTTGCCGATTTAATAAAAATACTTTTTTCGAAAATTTGCAATTTTTTCTAATTTTTCATTTTTACATCAAAAAAGCAGATCTTTGCCCTCAGATCATGAAAATATTGAAAGATAACTTCTTTTTCTTTTACACTAAATATCGCAGTGTATTTAATACACCGAAATTTACACCAAAAAAATTGGAAAAATACGTTAAATAATTCAAATTTTGCTTGGATACACCAAAATTGGGCAAATACACCGACATTTTTTTGCAATTTTACACTACTTTGAAAAATTTTGCCCACTGAGAAGTCATATAATTGCTAGGGGGAAAGAACAAAATTTATTGAATTTTTATTTGGGGTTATTGCACGAGTATTAACATCTATTTACCGTATTGAACGATATTTACCGTATTGAACGATATTTACAAATATTGAACGATATTTACAAATATTGAA
>NW_022197829.1:101060-216817 GCF_009176525.2 Contarinia nasturtii | reverse complement strand
ATATTGAACGATATTTACAAATATTGAACGATATTTACAAATATTGATCGTATTGAGTCATATTGTTGAGACGTAAATACTTGTCAATACGTGTAAATACTTGTCAATACTGGAAATGAATGTAAATACGCGTAAATAAAAATTTCGTTTGTCAAACCTAATGTCAAACTGTCTTATCGACTGAATTATTCATACAAAAAACTCTAAAAAGTATACTTTTGTAAATAAAAAATAAAAATAAACATTTTTTTTTAATGTTTTCTAGCGGAAATTAATTTTCTTTTTAATTTTGCTGGGATTTGTGCGGTGATTATTCGCTGATTATTAAATCAAAAATAAATATGCGTAACATAACCTCACTTTTAATTACGTAATTAAAATTTACGTATTAAAGTATTACGTACGAATTTTTTTATTCATTTATTTATATGTAAATATTTTGAACGGGATTGGTGTCACAAAAATGAAAATGAAATTAATCCCCTGATTAATCCTAGATTTAATCTATATTCAATAAAAATATTTATTTAAATTTTCTAATTACGTAATTAAAATTTACGCAATAAATAAATGAATAAAAAATTCAAAATAAATATGAATTGCATAACCTCACTTTATTGCGTAAATTTTAATTACGTAATTATTGTAGAAAATTTGAATAAATATTTTTATTGAATATAGATTAAATCTAGGATTAATCAGGGGATTAATTTTATTTTCATTTTTGTGACACCAATCCTAGCACCAATCCCGTTCAAAATATTTAGGGGAGAGTCACGTAGGTTGAGACGGCACGTAGGTTGAGACACCCCGAAATTTTTTTGTTTGACAGCTGGCAGACATGTTATTTGTACTGTCAAGTTGTTGAATCATTGTTAGTAAACTTTTCGTAGTGTATTGACGTGTTTTCACGCACTCATTGTACTTGAGCCAGAGCACCCAAAAAATTTTTCGGAAAAAAGTGATTTCAAAAATTTGACCAAAGTAAAAAAAATTGCCATTTTTTGTGGTACAAAAAGGTGAGCATGACATTTACATTACAGTTTTTGTTGTATTTTAACAATCCGAAGAAATTCCGAACATATCTTGTGTTGAACCAAAAATACAGCGTCATGCCTATATGGCGGCAAATCACGTAGGTTGAGACACTTTGAGTCACGTAGGTTGAGACAGTATATGACGCTATGTATTTTGGTGGGAAAACACCAGAAATGTCATTTTATCTTTGTTTGTGTTCGGAATTGCAATTTGACGTTCGTGTAAAGTGATTTGTTTTCAAGTTATCACATTTTTCTTTGAATTTATCGACATTCTCTGCATGCAAAAAACACACTGAAGAAGATCAACGACGAATTTGTGTTGAAACAAGCGAACTTGACGTGGGATTAAACGTTGAAGTGTCAACTTCAGAAGCAACAACGTCAGCCGCACCATCTGTGGCAACAACATCGGCCGCACCATCTGTGGCATCAACATCAACCACATCAATGGGCTCTCGTTCCGAAAGTTTGTCGTCAATACTGAGCGATATTGGTCCAGTTCAACAAGGTTCACCGCGAAAGAAATCAAATCGTGCCCGTAAGCTAGGAACGAGCACAGTTCTAACATCACCTGAAAGTGTTTCCAAACTCAAGGAAAACCAACAAAAACGTATCGAGGCTGCAGAAAAGAAGGAGAAAGGCGCAATAAAGCGAAAGGGGTCATCGCCAAAAGCAACACCCAAAAAGCGATCACAGCCAACACGGGCCGCAAAGAAAAAATCATCATCAACGTCGGACGAGAATATCGATTTTTGCACGATCTGCATGCAAAATGTGCCATCAAAATTGACCAAAATCGAACTCAATTGAATGTAATAATTGCAAGCGGCTATTTCATTTGAAATGCGTCCATATGACACGCAGTTACTACACTTGTCAAAATTGCGATTCTGATGCTGATCTCACGGATTGATTAAGAATTCATGAAATTGTCAACTTTTTTATCATTTTTTTGTGGCGGAGGCCTTCATAATAAAGAAATAAACAATAACCACTCAAAATATGGCGTCTAAACTTTATTTTATTCAACCCATTTTCAATTACTCATAGTGTCTCAACCTACGTGCCAAATTTTTGGGAGGCCAAAAATCATATGTTTGGAAAATTGACCAAAACTTTTGTGTTCTTGGAGATACACAACTACTTCTTTGGGCAAAGCTGTAGCTCGGAACAGTACCTTTCCAACGGTATATAACTTTCCTTGATAAATTGTATAAGTAAAAAAAATGACCAAAAAACAAAACCCGTCTCAACCTACGTGACTCTCCCCTACATATAAATAAATGAATAAAAAAATTCGTACGTAATACTTTATTACGTAAATTTTAATTACGTAATTAAAAGTGAGGTTATGTTACGCATATTTATTTCTGATTTAATAATCAGCGAATAATCACCGCACAAATCCCAGCAAAATTAAAAAGAAAATTAATTTCCGCTAAAAAACATTAAAAAAAATTTTTATTTTTATTTTTTATTTACAAAAAGCACGTGGATGACACATATATGAGATTGGAGACTTTTTTATGCGAGTCTCGCTAATCAGCGCCATCATACCTGACATCCCTCAACTAAATTTACATCTCTAGCATGTAAACAAATTTGCTCTATGTAACGTAACACAAATGCACATATTTATTATTTATTTTTATTTTAAGTAATATATTTTTCCTTTATAATAATAATATATTTTTTAAATTTGATTTTATTTGAATTTTTGAACAAAACTATATTTTTTTTTTATGATGAAAATGATGAAATATTATTTTTCTCCAACGTCTCCAACCAAATTTACGTAATGTATTTTACGTATTCATGTTTTTGACAAGTCATTTGTCAATTTAGATTTATGACATTTCGTCATTTTTCGCATTTTGAAGTCGCTGTAAATAGCGTTATAAAAATGGTGAGAAATAAATATTAGACTGATATATTTTTTATCAGTAATTTATTCTTTAAGTTTATTTTATCTCTTTATTTTGTTTTTTACCAAAAGCTGTGTATTGTTTTATGTTTGTTTTTAAATATTTTATGTAACCTAACAAATGGGTTGGTGATTTGATTGATATTGAAACAGGACGTTCCAAATTGACAAATGACTTGCCAAAAACATGAATACGTAAAATACATTACGTCAAAAATGTCACAATCTCTCCCATCTCTCCAAGCCAACAGATGGCATTAATGTAAACCATTCGCAATGTGTCTCTTCTTAGAGCCATCCACTTGACAAAAAGTATACTTTTTAGAGTTTTTTGTATGAATAATTCAGTCGATAAGACAGTTTGACATTAGCGATTGACGAAATTTTTATTTACGCGTATTTACCGGTATTTACATTCATTTCCAGTATTGACAAGTATTTACACGTATTTACACGTATTGACATTTATTTTGTGTATTGAATCGTATTTTTTTAGCTTTTTGGCTTGTTCTTTCCCCCTAGTATAATTGTGGTTCATAATGGAGAAAAGTGGTTTTTTCTGTGGTGTGTGGTATCCATATTTTTTTTATCTTTGACTTGGGGCTTAAATTGATGAAATTTTCAAGAGAACATATGCAGTCTTTTTCGCAAAAATGTACGTCATGTGTCCGGCCGAACGGTAACTTTTTGGTTTTTGGCCAATTTGGCCACTCCAACTTGACATTTTTGGACCGCAAATGACACCATTCGATAGCTGGCTTTAAGACCTTTCCAACGATATGCATATGTCCGGGTGTGTCAAGTGGATGTGCCTCGGTGACTCTAGGGACAAAAGTCAAAAAGTGACTTTTGGAGACCGGCCAACATGGCGGCCAAATCGAAAAGTGCCGGAACAAAAAAGTCTTATATTAGTTTTTTGTGTACTTTAATCCAAGAAAGTTTCAAAAAGATCAGAAACAACTAACAACTACGCAAAATCGCGGACAGATATACCAAATGAATTTTATAGAAAAATATAGAAAAATCATATGAAATTTTTAAAATTAAATTTTTTTCGAACGGATTGATCGATTTCGACGTTTGAGGTATCGTTGGAAAGGTACTGAGCTCTAGAATCCGAATATCGATGTTTCAGGGGTCAACAACCTCATTTTGTGTCATCTATGGCCATAGAACTGAATTTTGACCCTTTTCTTGAAAGGGCCATATTTTGAAGACAGGTGGACCGATTTTCGAACTTTTATATTTTTTCTTGATCTATAGCCCAAGAGCTTTCCAACCATAGATCAATTGGGGCGAAAGGCCTTCTAGGTCTGGATTTCGTATATTACGTGTATATATAGCGAGTTCAACACACTAATGTGGTTTCGTCACTCGCGCGAACTGCCATCCGCTGTGATAGCCCTAGCGGGGGAACAATATGAAACCATGAAATGAAGAAAAGACAAAAAACCATAAGAAAGATAATGTAATTAAAATATCAAATTGCATCGAATAATATTACTTTTTCTTACTTTCAAGAAATTTTTACTCATTTTTTTCGTTTTTTTTATCGACGCATTTTTGACAGCCAATTCCCAATTTTTGGGGGGCAATTTCCCCATTTTTGAAAGCCAAATTTTCCTATTTTTGACAACCAAAAGCTACATTTTTGACAGCCAATTCCCGATTTGTCACAACCAAATGCACCATTTTTGACAGCCAATTCCCTATTTTTGGGGGGTCAATTCCCCATTTTTGTCAGCCAATTTCCAATTCTTATACACCAAAACATTTTACCTTTTTAAATGAAATGAATTTAATTTGTTGACAGTTTAAAACTATCTCCATACAAAAGCGAAAAACGTGCAACGATGGTGAAACCGCTCAACGGAAACAATATCAACTTAATGCAGAATAGAAGGGAACACCTGTTTCAAAAATACCTTATTCTATAACATATGTCCCACTGAAATTTGCACAAATTCATAAGCATGTCATTTGAACAACAAAGACACACTATTAAATTCTTTTTTATTGATTTAAACCTTTATTCATGGGCTATCGAATAGCACATTTGCATTACACTGAATGGACCATTGTCTTCGATTTGTCGAAGTTTGTATCGAACCTTCAAAATCATGCTTTGGCGGACCGACTTGTCGATTTCTTTCAACTTTCTCTCGAATCTTCGCGCCAATTGTTGCTCGTTTCAAGTATTTTGGACCTTCGCCTATAACATACATCCAAAAACAGACGAGAAATAATTAATTTGGTGTTTTTTTGTGAAGTTAAACAGATGGTTCTTTTTTCATGGAAATGTCATATTTTAAGAAGTGAGCCATTATTGTGGTTTTTTCCGCTTGCAAACCAAAATTTTGTCTTAAATCAGATAGATGCTATAAGTTGAAGTAAACACCCAATTTCAGACACCCTTTGGAATTTTTTCGAAACCTATTTTGCTGATTACTAACGATAGTGTCTAATTCTATTGTTTTAATCCAAATTTGGATTATGAATGAATTTTTACTTGACCAACCATCTCATCTTCATACTAAGTCCATGAAACACGATACATGGTTCGAAGAGAGATTGGTTCATCTTTAGACACATGCACAATTTGTTTTGAACTTAGCTCGCCAAAACCATTTGAGACACTTTTTCGTAAATCCAATTTGTAGGACATTGCGAATGAATATAATTGAATGGTTTGTGTTTGACAGTAGAGTAAGAGTCCCGTTAAGTCTCCTATGTGCATTGGTTTACATTTTTGGTTTTTTAATGCCGCGCAATAAACGCTGTAGTTTGTGCAAATTAAATCAAGCTTCAATTATTGGGTGTATAAATTAATTTTGATCGCTGACAATTAGATGTCGCCACTTAAACTTGTATGAAGTTTGACAGTTGAATCCAATTGCATTTTGTACATGTGACATTTGCCAATCTAATTCAGAGCAGAAAGATTTATTTTTGACACAGTGTCATTATTTTCTGATCGATTCAAAATGAGCGATGAAAAAGTGTTTTTCTGTCTGGTCTCCTTTGGTTCAATTTTTTCACTTTGAATAAAGTGAAAATACATCTAAAGGTTATAAAATGTTGCAGGAGACGAGACCTCTCATTCGCCACAGAGAATGTTGAATTTGGTGAAAAAGAAGTGGTGAATTTGTTGAAAAACTGTGAACTCACCAAAAAAAATTGAATGATGGGCTGTTGGCATTTTAAATTCGATAAAGATGCATGAAAATGCATCAGAAAACATCAGAAGCATTAAATATATGCGAATCAATCCTTTTAAGACTTCTATAATGAGGTAAGACCAAAGGAATTTTGTGCCATACCAGTTGAATCCAAAACTAGTTGTAAGACGTTTTTCACATTTTGGCACAATGTTCCAAAAATAGGAGAGAAAGGAATTTTTGTATCGTATTGTAACTGGAAGTGAAGAGGGCATCTGCTACGATAACCTCAGGCATAAAAATAAGCGTTCAATCCCACACAATCATCAAAATCGATTGCATAGCAGGATTTTGATGATTTCTCGGTAATGCTCATTATTTGGTGGGATTAAAGTGGTGTGGTGTATAATGAGCTGCTGAAACCGGGTGAAACTGTCACGGGGGATCGGTATCGACTACAACCAATACGTTTGAGCAGATTACTGAGAGAAAAATTGAGAAAAACTGCGACAAGAAATAGTCGAAGGATTCATCAAAATTTGACATATTCCAAACATCGCAAAAAAAAAGATAGGGGACTCTGGTCGGGGTGAGCTTGATCACCCCCCGTACTCTCCAGACCTTGCCCCTTCTGACTACCACTTGTTTCGATCAATGCAAATGGGCTTGTCTGAGATATCGTTTCGAAATTCTGAAGGAGTGCGAAAATGGGTCGATCAATGGATAGCTGGAAAAGATGAGGAATTCTTTCGACGCGGAATCGACAAGCTGCCAAGAAGATGGGCCGAAGTCATAGCTAACTATGGGCAGTACATTGGTTAATGTACTCATTCTTATTATTTTTAAATAAATGTTTCCTTTCACCAAAAAAACGATCAAAATTAATTTATACACCCAATAATTAAGAATTAAATCAAACTGGTGCAAATTGAAGTTTACTCCTGAAACGCATCTAATGCATTAGATGCGTTTCAGGAGTAAAATACAATAAATATTCCAAATATGTCCAAATTGTTTAAATAGTGAAAACTAACAGCTGCTAACATTGAAATTAAACATTAAAGGAGATATTATAGCACTGTTTATTTTAATTCTCCAAAAAATGGATTTGATTCCAAGCATTTTGAAATTTGATTTTCAATTTTAACACAAGCATTTTGTAATAAGCCAACAGCTTGTAAGATTTCATAGCTAATTGGCTTTTCACAATTTTTAATTTGTATTTTGGCCTCACGCATTTTAAATAATCGTTTTTTCAATTTTGGTTTCTCATAAAAAAAAATTAAACAGTCCGGTATCACACTTTTTCTATGTTGTTTCTGCCAATGCACGTAATAGTTCTCTTTGTTTGTAAATTTTGACTCATAATTTTTTGCACAACATTTATATTTTTTGACTTTATCCGCGTTAAGTCGTTCATGGCGATCTAGATTATTTTTATTTTTCTTAATAAATATGCCACAGAAGCAACATAAAAATAATTTTTCTGTGCGTTCGTCGGTTTGTTTACGCATTTTGTATCGAAATGACATTGAAATATCAGCTGTCACATGCTTCTCAGATGGCGCTGGCAACGTTTTGCAGAAAAGTCATATTTTTGACAATTGCTATCGGGGGATGCCCTTGTTTTTTTTTTTGCTACCACTTAGTCATAACAAGTTGAAAAATGACGTTATTGTAAAATGTCGAATCGTTCATGTTAAGGTAAAAAAGATTTAGTCGCATGTCAAATGTTTACATCGTATAAAATAACTGCAAATTGATTTATTATCCATCCACCATTAAATATTTGTCTTAAGGTAGGAAGAATATTTTTTTAAATTCATATATTCCAATGGGATACTCTGTTTTCAAATGAATATCTTTAAATGCACTCAATCCATTCACTAAACGCATTTCTTCACAAGCCCAAGCTTTATTCGTTTCCGCTTTAAATCTCAACATTTTCAATTGGCGCAATATCAAAATGTATGTAAATAGAGCAGTAATGTGCGAGCAAAAATTTTCAGGGAAGGTTGTTGATCGAAAAAAAAATCGAAAAAAATGAGAATAATTTTGCTCAATTTACAAAAACTCAAGCAAATTCAAATAATTCCTTCGAAAATCACAGGGGTTAAACCTTCTTCCTCATTTTATTATAGACTACATTCAATTTAAAACCAAAACCAAGAAAAAGCTGAATAAAGAAAAAAAGCTTTATTGTTAAGATTAAATTTTTCCTTATTTAACGCCCTTTCTCGATACGTTCAAAACAGGTTAATGAATCCTTTCATTTAAGTGATTTTTACAAACATTTCTCTTGGAAATATTCCGTTTATAGAAAAAGGGATGTTGACTGTATATATAATGCCATGGGTTTATATGCCATTAACATTTCCTTGGTAATGTCTTATTTTAAAACTAAAATGTCTTAAGACTCGGTTCGTTTCTATTCCAACGGTTGTTGAGTTTCAAATGGTTTTCTCGATATTTTCTTTGCTTCGCTAACCTTAGTAGTAACTAAGTAAAAACCTTCGCGAAAGGGCCAAAAACTGTGCAAAACATTGTTAAAAATTATTGACAATGACGACAAAACCTTGTGTATCGGAAAGAGAAGCGAAAGTATAATCGCTTCGCGTCGAATGAAATGTGACAATAGTTTAAATAAGCGCACAAAAAAAATATTGTCGAACGAAGTCGCACTTTAAGATAAATAATCAAATAAGAAGAAGAAGAGTATGTACTTGATTGAGAAGATAGAAATCGGTTGTGTGTGTGTGTGAAAAAAGCAAACAATCCATAAGATGAGGATTAAATAAATGAAACGAAATGGATTCCATCAAAAAATAATTCGTGCAGAAAAGCTCTTACTATAAAATGGAAATAAAGACATGAATAAAAAATTTCGAAGTGCAATGCTAGAAGAAGAGAGATAGAAGATAAGAGTCAGAGTACTCGAGACACAGTAAAAAAAATACCTAATGATAATAATAATAATGATGAGTTGAGTGGGTGTGAGGGAGAGAAAAGTGTCAAAATGTTAAAACACGACCACATTGATTGAGGGTGAATCGCAAGTAGAGAATGCAGAAACGAAGAAGATGACAAAAAATGTGTGTCGCATTGATTTTTAAATCGACAAGAGCAGATAAAATAACACACCAAACTTTCTTTTTCGGGGTGAAAGCTGCAATAAAGTGGCAATGCTACTTAAGACGTCAACATATATCGATCTGGATAAATTCATTTTATAACAGGAAACCATGCTGACAGAATTTTTTTTTTTCTTGTTGCAATCTTCTTCCCTTTATTTTTTTAGAGATAAATGAAAAATGCTCGTTGGTGCGAAAAAACGATGGTGGTAGTAAAAAAAGTTTAAATACGGATTTGATGCTGAGTTTGTTAACAGCTCAAGCTGAATTGATTATTTGAGACTTACCGCTTTTCCTCATTTTGACATCTTTTAAAATGTCTGCCAAGAAAATCTTACGGAAATAAAATGAAAAAAAGTCTTTTCGGCTGAAAACTATGAAGTAGATTCTTTATTGTTTAATTCATTACATTATTATGTTGTTGAGTATGTATTTGAAATAAGATTTCGGTCTACATTAGAGTATAAATAATAATCTGTGTGTAGTACTAAATGTGTAGTTTATGCATCGTCAAATTTCTTTTTTGTCTAATTAAGAAGAATTATTATTATATTTTTGATATAGCTAAAGACCATTTCTAATACAATTGCTTAAAATGTGTGTGTGCCAATTTCAAATGAAATTTTACACAAATTATCTGTGTATAATATACTGTATATATTTGAATGTGTGTGTGTGTGTGTTTTAAAATCTATTGATAATTTTTCCATAAAAATGTTGTTTAGCTTCATTTCTTCTTTACATTCTCTTTTTTTCTTTTATAAGCAAGATTGCATGCTTTGAATTTTTAATATTATTTTAGTAATCTAGTTTGGATACTAAATTGGATTGATTAACGTAATTCCGTACGATTTAATTCTATAATTATTGTTATTTTAAGTGCGTACTCATTTTTCGAAAAATCATTAAATCATTCAAATTCATTCAATTCTTGCTCTACTTTTGATATGGTATAAATATGAATTGCGTTTTTTACATATTAATAATTATATTTTTGTTTCACTTTTCACTAAAACGTTCACATTAATGTTTTTTATTATAAATTTGAAAAAACGTATTCCATATTTTGCTTTTCGGTGTTGCTGGACATTTTTTAGATGGTGTTTATTATTCTCGAAGAAATCAGATCCTTTTTTTTTTCAAAAAAATTGAGAATTCGTGAACACAATAAATAAAAACACTCAAATTGAGTGGTTGTAGAATCAAATACTTTAATTAAAATTTACATGTATCTTTTTGAGGCGTTACTGATGGTGGTTGGAAAACAAATTTCATATAATCAGTCATTTTCAACTACATGTATATGTATAACAGTAATGTGCGAGCAAAATTTTCCATCTTTCTTCAAAAAACCGTAGGAAATCGAGAAAAATTTCGTTTCGGACGAAAATCCCTAGCAAATCGGAAGAATTTTGAAGTCACAGGGGGGTAAACCACCATAAAACTTCTTCTCCTGAGCTTGAAAAATCCAAAAACATATTATATTCTGAGTTTCTATCAAAGAGAAAGCGATGATGCCCATCTAATATGTAATTGCATAGTGAATTATGATTGTTCTCACTAGCAATTTTTTTCTTTGGCTAAATCAGATAATTTATATGGATTTCTCATGCTTAATACATTATATTTTGAATGGTTTTTCTTAAAAATCTTCGATTTCATTTATCAAATATTTATTTATCTTTATTTATTATAATTAAATTTGATTAAAGTCGTTTCAAAGGTTTAAATGTATTTGTAACTAGCATACACCAAATTAAAATTATCATTATTTAATTGAAATGTTAATTTTATAAATCGAACTTAAAAATGTAATACTCGCACTTTTCATATACAACTTTGTCCCTTTAAATCTTAATTGGTTGTGTTTTCCTTTTAAGTATAATATATATTTAAAAAAATTATGAACTTAGTATTTCTCTTTGAGATAGAATTTATCCAAACTACTATTTTGCTATTAACACTTTTGCTATTCAAATGGTTATAGTTTTTTTTCTATTCAGATATGAATTGTAAAACTAAAATACTTTGTGATTACGAACAATTTAAAAATAATATCGTGAAAGAAACTTATACTATATCAAATCTTATGTATTCTTATTGCATTTACTTCTACCAAGATTTAGATGCTTACATTTTATAGTTATTTGGCTCATATTCATCATGGATACTAGTGTTTTGTCATCAACAGCAACGGCAGAAATATTTAGTCGCGTTTTAATGAATGAGAAAACGGGCCTAAATCCGGTATATGAGTTGAATCATACAACGACATTTTCAATCGCTTGCATTTGGCTCGACGATTTTTAAACCAAAATTGCACGTTTTTACTCTCAAGTCGTGGGAACTTTTGTCTGTGATGATTGTTTGTTGAATCAAAGAAATAAAAGCAAATGAAAACGAATAATTAACTACTTGAATTTATAAGGAGTATAAGTGATTTTAATAATATTTGGGGTAATTTAGCTTTTGAAGCATCAAGAATAAAAAATCATAGATTCAAAAAGACTCCCACATTTTAAAAATTGCCTTTTAAAATGAGGAAGTTCACTAATTTGAAACGAAGCGGGTCTACCAGTAAATGGAATTTCATTCGGATTGGTTTCGGGGAAAAAGTGTATATGTATAAAACCATTTACCTGTATGGCATCCGATTCAAATCTTCAGTATATTTAAGAATAAGATTATGCGATGGATGTGTATTCATGGCGAACCATTGTTCCAACTTTGGTACTTCTGTAACGGGATCGATGAATGTTCGATTGCGTTTTCGTCGTTCGTCGTTGCTTAGATTTAGGCCACAAACACCACTTTGACCGAGTGAATTTGGACTGGGGTTGGGCAGTAGTGAGTTTGGTACCGTTCCTTGTCCAATTTGCGGAATGTAATGACTCATGTACATTATTGAATGTGAAAACATCGAGTTAGGTAAAATTGGAAATGATGGTGATGGTGAACGATATTCTTCCATTGGATTAACATCAGACTCTTCCATATCAAGATCTTCTTCGGATTGTGGTGAATCTTTGATTGAGTTACGTCGTTGTGATCTATCCGACACATTATCCGCATTTGAATCGTCCAAACGATTTGGTGGTAATGTTCCTTCTACCACTGATAATGTTCGATTGTCATTGTATCGATCATGCTCAACCAATTCATTATGACCATTATTATTATTAATTGCATTACGAATGTTATTGTTATTTTGTAATGGTGACCGAATTGGAAAATCTATTGTTTCCGATTTAATTTGATTATCTTCAATCGATGATGTGGATCGACGTCGTTCATGTGTTGTCAATGATAATGGTAATTGTGGCGATGCAGCACGCTCGAGATCATCATCCATATCATCTGAATGCTGTGACATGTTATCTATATCGTCTGATTTTATGCTTTGCGGACTTTTCATGTATTCATTATTATGAGCATGTAGTGTTTCTGAATAGATATGAGAAAAACCGAAAACATTTCAGTGAAGACAAGGAATGGGTCAAACGGAATATTTAACTACTAATATGACATTTTCAAATCAAATAAACTACAAAATTGATTAAATTTTTTGAAAAATTTCTCCAAAATGTTAAATAAAAGTATTGTGTTATACTCACCATTCTGATTGGTACCAGTAAAACCATTACCAACACCCTGTCCACGTAGTTCAGCTCGTTTTTGTGCAGCCCGAGCATTTTTAAACCAATAAACAACATTATTAACATCTAATGGCTTGCGACCTCGTCGCGAATCAAGTGAATTCAATTGCACTACATATGATTGAATTTGTTGTCGCGATGGATGAGGATTCTCTTGGAACCATCTTTGTAACTTTGGCAACTCCATTTCAGGATCAAAACTGGTTCGCATTCGTGTTTTTTGATTTGAATACTGCGAATGAACAGTTTGCAATGCTGGATGAACAATGAAGTTATTGTGATGGTGTTGAGATTGATGCAAACTCGTTTTATGATTTTCCAATAAAGATTCGCGACTGCTTTGTATATTTCGATTACTTAGCATTTGAAAATCAGCATCTACATTACCTAAGGGGAGAATCACAAAAGAAAAGAATAGAATTACAATATGTAATTTAAAATAATCGACAAATAATCGAAATAATCGAAAAAGAATCAATAACAATTATTAAATAATAGAAAGGCAATTTTTAAGTGAATCGCCCCTAGACATTACCCTTTTGTGCGTTTATAAATGGAAGGAGTTTTTGAGTTGCTGCACTTGCTTGAGGTGCCAATTGATTATTCCACCATTGATCAAATGCACGACATGTTTCTTCCGATATTTCATTTGCATATGGAAACGGCCCTTGATAATTCGTTCGACAAATTTGTGATAGTGTTATCTGTGACGAATGCAATGATTTTTAGAAAAATTAATGAGCATTCTTTTCTCAAATGAGACTTTTTTTCGACGAGAAATATAATTGAATTGCATTAAATTACAGAGATAAGCTCACCTCATCTAAAGGACATCCTGCCGAACGCAAAACAGCATGCGATTGCAGAATCAACAGTTTAAGAAGTTTATCTTTGATTTCGGTAAATGTAGACGGTTTAGTGCGTAATATCACGATACGTAATGTAACAACTGATGTTAATTCGCCAAGAATATCGCCAACTGAAACGAGTGGATTATCGGAAATTTTTTCCATAGGCAGTGGTTTCCAATTTTTTATGATAATTGATCCGCGTGCTGTGGCTGCAATATCTGATGAATAACCTAAGCGTTGTAATGCTGTGCCCAAAATATCTGCAAACGGTGTTACAGCTGGTACAATAACATAACTATCAGTTTCAATGTTTGGGCGTCGTTTCCATGGATTTCGATTTTCCATGCACAATGATGCTTGCATGGAGGTGATAGATTCGACAATACAATGTAACGGCAGCGATTTCACTATAGACAGGTACACATAAAAAGAGGAAAAAAACATTTTTTTTTTAATTTCATCATCGTCATTTGTCAACAACAAAATTTATCGCTCTGACAATTTTAATCTTAGTATTATTATGTATATAATTAGATGTGACAATTTTTTCACACGCACATGTACATACATACAAGTTTTCGTTGCCGATTTAAATTTGTATTAACGAAAATAATATTTATTAACAGAATATTCAATTATTAGAATTAAATATGAGCTCATTAAATGATTGATTCAATTTTGGTAATGAAACGATTTTAAAAATTAATCGGAACGCAACCACAGTGAACGTTTATGATGTATATCGATGTGCATTTTTCGGATAAAATGAGAAGGAGTGAGTTCGATGGTACAAATAAATACATTCGATATTGCATGGGATTTTAAAACCTATACCATATTATGCAATTGAATGAATGAGCCGCCATGAATTATAAACCAATGATCCGTTAACAGTAAAAGTGCTTTTAACATCAATTATTTTTCGCATGGTCACAGATTTGGTAATATTTAATATAATATATGGCGTTCATCCAACCGAGCGCCACATTCTATTACGTCATACAAACTCACATTTTTTTTTGTTTTCATTTCGAAATGATGAAATCGCAATTGAAAAATGCTAACATTGAGCTATTTTCAAAATTGAAGCTTAGTTTTTGTTGACTAATTTCTTAAATAGTTTTCGTGGCAAAAATTGGTAGTTGAATTACAGTTAGTTAAAATAATTTGGGCTAATTGAAAAATATATCACAAACATTTATTGAAATATCATTGGAAATATAACGCTGGCATATATTTTTTTATTATATAGTTATATCTAAGCGCTGGAACTGGGGAACTGTTGGTGACGGGATACTGTTTTGAGGTTTGATATCATAAGCTTTGGTATGCTGACCGAGCGTACAAAAACACAAAACCACATAAACCAATAAAATATTATTATACTAATCGAAATGAGGTAAAGCAGATTGGTATTGGCTGTGCTTTATACAATGTACATAGTTCCGTCTTCTGTCCTGATTGAAGACGATGAAGACAGCTAATACAAAGCACATATCATCACAATCGCAGCGGAACATGTACATTTGAAGCGTAAGCCATATCATATTAGACCAAACTCATGCGGATTATCATAATTCTGTTATGTTCTTGACGGTAAATACGCATATACGTACGCACTGCATGACACAATTTCGAAGTTTGTAGGTTTCATTTGTAGTAAAATGATGACAATAACGAAAACAGAAAAAAAACCATACTTGAGCGAAAAATCGAGAAATTTTTCATATATGACGAGGAACATATTGTGAAATTTTAATTTTGTCTGCTACAATTGTCACATATTTTTTGTTCGTATTGCATTTAACGTATATTAAAAATACAAGTATCTCAATTGTATTTTGCAACAGTAATAAATTCATTTTTCGGTCGATATTTCGATCGATTTTTTTATCAAAATATTTAATACTTATTTCCATCTTAATTGAGAAAATATTTCAATTGTTTCTCGGGAATTGAATTTGAAATGATAAATTAAGACAAGATGTTATTTATCAATTTGAAAACGATGGTATTTTCTTATTCTCTCCGTATTCGTTTTCAAATTGAAAAATAACATCTTGTCTTTGTTTTTCAAAAAAAAAAAAATGATTTGGTGATGAAACAAAACTGATGAATTTGGACTTCTTCTGGCAGTTTTAATGTTTCACGTTCGTTTTTTCACGTTAGAGAGTAATTTAGTAACATCAACAAAATTGAAAGTGTTCCCAAATTTATTTGATAAATCCACCACATCATCTATGGCGATAAATCCATCTGAAAGTATTCCCTGACTATTATTTTTTGCTTCGATTTTTTGTTACAGCTAATTAATTGGCATTTATTATCAAAAAATTCCCCTCCTTCTGCTCGTATGAGGTTAAAAATTGTCTAATGAAATGTCAATTTGTAATACAACATATAATAAACAACTACAAGCAAATGTATTCTGCGAAGGATTCTACGCTGACAAAACTAAGGTTATGATTTTGACAATGATTTTGATTTTTCTGTTGTAAATGCTTACATTCCAATGAATATTGTGAAGTTGCCAACGATTGTTGTCATTGTGAATACAAGTGGAATATTGTGAGCATTTACAACACAATGTTGTCAAAATCATAACCTTAGTTTTTTCAGTGTAGTACTCCTCAAAAAGATTTTTTTTTTTGTAACTTTAATGTCCACAATTTGTCTACTATATATGCAAATATAAAGCAACAAATTCGGATCTTTATATTGATTTTTTTATAACAACAATACCAATTAATGATAATGATTAAAAAAAAGCAAAAAATTGAATTGATAGAATTGATTAAGGCTTTATTCCTTTACAATTTCAAAGTTTTTCTATTTTCTGGATAACAAACGGACTAACAAACACTGCGATGTGTGTGTAAGCTTAAAATCTCAAGAAATATGTATAAATACAAAATCGGGTTTTACATATATGTGGTAGCTTACACATTGTTGTTGTCATCACATTACCGCAAATACGTATAGAGTGTGATACACAGAGATACAGGATATAGTCATAGCATATCTCTGTACTAATGGCTATTCATTCACTATTCATAAAAAATCCTTTATCAAGCATACATTTCATTTCACTCTCTCGGTTGGTCGGAAAAATATTCGGAAATCTTAAATCGCTTCTGTCTTCACTCTCTTGCTCTTTCATCAGTTACATGTGGCAAAAATGTACAAACGGATTTCGCCAGTAAAGGGTATTGACGAAATGTATCTTACACGAATCTAATTCAAAAGGTATATTAAGTTTAAAGGATTTAAATAGATTTTATGTGAGCGTGTGGTATATGAGCGAAAAGATTGGGTATGGTTTTGTAAATCAATGTGTGAAAGTAAAACCAAAACTACAGAAATCCAAAGACTAATGGAAGTTTCTTTAATGAAGGTAACAATATAAATTCTTCCTGTCTTTTTTCTCACTCTCTTTCTCTCTCTATCTTCCTCTACTTTGGTCGTCATCTACTTATATTTCATCTGCTTGAAATATGGTGCATAACAACTGAAACAGAATAAACCGAACCTCAAACTGTTACTACTGCTATGCCGAGAAGAGATTGAAATCTTGACCAATGAAATCTATACAAGAATTTTCGGACGTATCAAGCGATTTACTCCGTATTTGGTTTTCAGCATTTCTCTTATATTGCATGCCTGTGTGTCATTTTTCTCTCTTTAATTTTCTTTAAATTTCTGATCGAAACATTCTGCTCCGAATTTGCATGTGACCAGTCTTTGGCCAGAGAAATAATTCATTCATTGGCTTCGTTGATCACACTGAACCAATTCTTCGTCGCCTGGTAAACAAATCTTCCAACATCCCTCCAGAGAAATAAAGGAGAAAGTGAATCCTGGCAAAATGTTATTCTCAAATAAAAGACTCAAAATGCACGTGTGAGCATTGAAATTCTAACAGGATTAAATCAGTCGGGTAGATTTATTTCTAAAAGTGGCCTCTTATACACACAAATCTTAGATGATCGAAGACAGCCCGAAGAGAGAGAGAGAGAGAGAGAAAATTATCAAATCACATACAAAGCGTAAATTTTTAAGTAGGTTTACTTTTAATTCAGATTCAGATACAAAAATAAATCTTATTATATTAGTATACATGTATTTCTACTTTTCTGTTGTAGTTTAAAGGCGATATAATATCGTTTCAATATTGGATAGACAATTTGAAATATTCTTCATAACCATTTAGTAGATACATACAAATTATCTATCAATAGGTAGGTCTGATCTAGGGGATATCCATGCGAATTAGAATTAGCACATTAGCAAAAAAATAGGGAAATTTACATGAAGAAAATAGCAAAATTAGCAATAAATAGCAGAATTAGCACTGTACACGTATATACTTTAGTAAGCATTTATTCTTGAATATATTGAAATAATTAATTAAAATAAAATTCACAAAACAAATGAATTGAATAGTGTTGAACTAAAATGTATCAAAATATGTAGTTAAATACGCTTTTTCTCATTTTTAAACAAACATATATTCAATGGCACGTAACCAAGCACGTTTCATCTGTATTAACTACAATTTACGAATTGCAATCGGAAATGTAGATTTGATGACAGATTTCTTACTGAAAACGTATACGCTAGTGCCTGCTTCAAATATACACGTTGAAAGTGTCAACTTGAAACATTTACGTAAACACATTTCAGTTATTCGATCATGCTGTCAATCTGACGAATGCGATATTTTTGACGTACTAGAAAAATTAGCAAAAAATAGCAGTATTAGAACAAACTAGTAGAAATACTAGCAGAATTAGTGAAAACTAGAGAGAAATAGCGTTTATTATTATAAATTATTCGATCTGCAATTCACGGTTATCCCCTAGGGTCTGATTCATAGAAACGACAAAAATATTTGAGCTCATGAGATTGTATATTTGACTAGCAGATCATGGTGGGGGCGAATGTTAATTGAGAGTGAAAAAGTAAAAAGAATCCTGAAATTTTCTCCTAAGAGTACTGCAGTTATAAAGCGCTCGGTTGCAAGTTTCGTTTTCATCTTTTCACATCACGATCCACATAAAATCGAATAGGAAACAAACTAATAAATCTAAATCGGAATTGGTGAAAGTTTTTTTGTTCGATATATTTTAACCCTCCGTTGTGCGACACATTCCGTATACCTTCGTTGTGCGTATGGTTCTGGCCAGACCACCATATATTTTAAATGAAAATTGACGCTCAACTTCCAGAATACTTTGGCCCAGGTCGGATCCACCTACTCCACAAGATTCACTTCCAGCTCTTTTCATCTCACTCTCGCGTATAAATCCAGTTTACTCTATAATATTGTATGAGATGAAGCAAATGATTCAATACCATATGATTTCCCAACTTCTAGAACACTTTGGACCAGATCCATTTCATATAAAATGTATGTGGGTCTGGCCAGACCCAAGCGCTACTTATGTGATATGTACATTGAGATGTCCTTGTAACAATCCTTTTATGGGTTTTTTTGCCATGATTTTTTTTTTCTAAAATGTTATCAATAAAATTCTAGGAGAAGTCATGAAATTTCGAGTTGATAACAAATTTGGAAATATTTTTAAAATAAAACTAAAATCGAAAAATGTCTGGCCAGGCCCTTTTGCACAAAGGGTTAAAGTCATGGAAATATACCAAAACTATTAAAATACGCAGAATTGTTCAATTCAACTTAACCATACATTACTTAGCATAGTGTGTGAATACATTTTAGCTGAACATTTTCATGGCTGTAAAATGTAATAATAATAATCGTTGTTGTTGGGAGCTGAGATTTAGAGCAATGTGTGAAAGAGATTAAAACCGATTGGAACGCAATTCAAATAATACAACAATAGATTTGGTCATGTACAAATCCAAATGCAATCTGTATAAAATGTACGTTTAAAGTAATATGATTCATTGGACGGTGGTGCTGTAGTACACTATTGCAGCAGTTGAATCATTATTCAGATGGAGAGGTTTATTTTGATCCAGCTTATAAGCCGTATCAAAGGATTTCCTAACTGTACCTGAAATTATATTAAATATACGTATATAATAACCGACTCACAGTAGATTTCTCTCTCACATACACATACACACATAACTTACCCATCGTTACTCCCCATTCAAAACCCAAGGGGCGAAGCAGTACTAGATTAAATTCTTTCAATTCCATTCAATTCCACTCAATTCTGTTCAATTCCAAATTAGATTCTAGTCCGTGTGTATTTTAACCCATTTACTTCAGCAAATTTTAGGTATTACAAGGAGAAATTCATATAAAGTCGCAATATAGCAGCAAAATGACACTTGCGTGTATTATTCGCCAAGCGTGATTTGGATGTTAAAGAATGTGATTTTTTTCATTCTGATTGAACCGGGCGATACAAAAAATTGACCGACTTTGAGAATTGAAAAAAAAATAATAATAATATTTTTTTCGTTTTTCACGATTTTTCACCATCTGGGAAGACTTGTATGAAAAATACGGAAGACCGCTGAAATGGCAAATACAAAATATGTACGGACGTAAGACATGCCATTTCAGCGGTCTTCCGTGTTTTCCATACGATGTGAAAAATCGTAAAAAATGACAAAAAAAAATAAATAATTTTTTTTCTTCAATTCTCAAATTCTGGTCAATTTTTTGTATCGCCTGGTTCAATCAGAATCAAAAAATTCACATTACCTAAAATTTGCTGAAGTAAATGAGTTAAAACACACGGACTAGAATTTAATTTGGAATTGAACAGAATTCAGTGGAATTGAATGGAATTGATAGAATTGGATCTAGTACTGCTTCGCCCCTTGTCAAAACCCCGTTCCAACAAAAACATCTGTCTTTCCTGGTAATATTATGAATAAATTATAGTTTAACATTGAGCTATATACATAAGGTACACATACGGAATGTCTTCATTCTTATCGAGATGGATGTCTATCGAATTTTTCTAATTTCGTTTGACAAATATCAATCGAACATATTAACAGTTTAAAATATAATCAACTTTGCATGCAGAGATCGTATTTTCTCTCTCAATTTATAAATGTTGAATATTCGCAAAAAGAAATTAATGAACGTGAACAAGGTAAATAACGAAGTGGAATTGTGTTGAAAAATTAACTATTTTCTTTCGTAAGTTCGTGTGAATTCAATGAAAAAAAGAAGTAAACCGGAGAATCTAGTCATTCGAGTTCAACGAGCCATTTCAATTTTGGACCATTTAAGTATTTTTTTACTTGGTAAGAATTTTTTTGATATAGTCATGGAGTAAAAAAATAAATAAAAAAAATTGTTTAATAAGGAAGTTACACTCAGATCAAAGTTAATCTTATGCCATTGCATTGTGTTATGTGTTTATATTCTTGCTAACAGGTACATTTAAAGTATAGTGTCGTACAATATGGAAAATACTGAAATTTCACGTGTGCCCTTGACTAGAGTTTACCACCATACATATGCCACATTGTGGATGCAATCATCTCATACGGCATGTATTGTATTCAAACAAGTATTTGGAATGGCATACATTTATGCAACGCATTGTCCAACGATGGTGTTGTGCTTTTGTGTGAATTAAGCATCCTTCAATGCGTAGCATAAATGTATACCATTCTGAATGCTTGTTTGAATATAAAGAGTGGTTGAACAAATTTAGTTTATCAAAAGTCAATAAATATATCGTTCGCATTACGGTTGTGTTTTATTCAAATTAACAGAATGCCTGTTATTGGCGTATCAACATTTTAATTTTGAGTTTACATGTGGAATCTATAGCAGAAATTCAAAGGTCCATTTGTTTATTTATTCAATATTAATCGACGTGCTTGTGATACACATTCCAGTGTGAATATAAAAAGTGCTGAGTATCAATTTTATTCACAGAACGATTGTCAAACTTCTCATGAATGTAGTTCATGTTTGTGTGTTCACTCCAAACTAACTCTCTTTCAATCTCTCTCTCTCTCTGTCTGTGTGTGTGTGTGTTTTGATGGTACATGAATAAAAAAACACGTTGCGTCGGCATTTCAAATGATTGTGAAATGAATCTGTATGACGTTTGTTCTCAGTAGTATTGCCGGTTTATAGTTTGTCACAGTTAAAATTCAATCGCTGTTCATTTCTGAATATTATTTTTGTTTTTAGTTGATATTTTATGATTGACTTTTTAGTTTTGTTAATTCGATGGATTTTTCTTGTTATAAATATTGCAATCTGTTCTCAATCAGTGATTGTCTCAAACGAAATATTATTTTGAGTGTTATTTTCTATAGTTTCACACATAATATGAACACGTTCATTGTTTCATTCGGAATTGATGCAGCGGGAGAAATGACACATTCGACGAAAAATATTTCAATTCTGGCAATTTTAGCATAATGTTATGCATCTTATACGTTTTCTGTGTTTATTGATACAATCAAATGAACTTATTTTTTTCATTCTGCTCATTTTCAAGTGTGATCTTAATATAAATGGAAGCATTTACGGTGAATTTTGCGATTGTTTCTGATTGTGATTTTAAAAAAATAGAACATTTGCAAACTAATGCAGGTCGAAAATATTCTGTCGTTTTGATGTCATTGTGCGAGTTCCCTTCGACCGAGTCAGACCTATTGTTTGTTTTTTCGCCATCAAGTATTTCAACAAGTTTGTGAATTACATTTGTTTTTTTTACTGTCATCGTAATGCCGAAACGAAAGGCAAGTGGTGGTCAATTTGAGCCAAGAAAGAAAAAATGGAAAAAAAGCAGCGTATAAAACATCGAAAGAAAAAAAGGAGGATGAAGGACTTTTGGCCCTCAAATGTGCAGCAAACACAGTGATTCGAGAAAAATATCGCGACCGTGTAGTGCAATGGTTTGAAGCAAAAAGCATTGATTTGGCAAAAATTACATATTTGGCTTCATTACTGTTTCTATACAAAGTAAAATCAGCATATGATGAAGCAAATTGGATTTTTTTTTGATGAAGAAGATGGCGTTGATATCATGAAGCAGTGTTTTTACGCCGTTTTGCGACGATACAAAGAAAATGAATTTATGGAAGCGGACTTTCGAGAATTTATTGAAAATGTAGAGCTGGGAAACCGCTTTGCTTGGCCGACCAATGTCTATTTTGCGAACCAAATGCAGTAATTATATCAGCAGTATGCTCGAAACGTGACTACGAATCTCAACACACATCTAGGAAAACGTTTGAAAGAGTTTAAAAAAAAAAAAAATGTAAAAAATGATGAAAATGTGACGAATTTTTATTTATCCGAAAAAAATATTTAAATAAATAAATTTCCAAATAATTTCTAATTCATATGAATTTTCTTTCTCAAGTGTTCAAAATATAAATTTTTTTATTACGAAATGTTATGAAATTCATCTATATTTATTTCATCATTGAAAATATGAGGTTATTTCAGGTAGGACTATACCAAATATATGGAATTTCCTAAAATTCGTAATAAGGAAATTTAATATTTTGTTAGTGTTCAAATTAAAATTGATTTATTTAATTATTATTATTTTTTGTAAATTTCAAAAAATTTAACAGAGAATTGTAAACTTGACTTGACAATTTTTGCGCCGAACATCCGGACGTCCGGACGTGTTCGGTGTTCGATCGCACATACGAACGAACACAACGAACATTTCAATTTTTACGAACGACCGACCGATCATTAATGATTTCAACGAACGAACGACCGACCACAAACACATATTTTTTCAATGTACGAACGAACGACCGACTGTTCGTGCCCAGCTCTGCCGATGACAACGTAAAAGAATACACCAAAAAGTATTGGTTTGAATCACTTCCAATGTGGTTGTATATACATGCAAGAGCAAATCGACGATTTCCATTACTGGGCTCAAGACAATAACATTACAATGCCAAAAATTGAAAACCTGACAGTGATTCCACGTTGCTCGTTCGAGCGAAAAGCAGTCAAAATGGACACCAAAGGTCTCAAATATATGATGGCTTAATTGAATCTTTTGCCTCAAATCGATGGCCGGCAAATCAACGAAACAGAATTCTACGAGCACAAAGAGTACTTCTGGAATGAGATTTTCGATATGCCAAAAATTCATCGCATTTTGAAGAACAAACCGTTACATGATTACAACCGTTTGGTGTGCAATGGTGTATCGACGTCGATTTTGTAGAAAGTGCCAAAACCGAACTCGATCAATTGGTGTCCGATGAAATCATCAAAAAAAATACTTGGATGGCGAATTCGTTCATGAGCTTGACATACATCCAGGCATGCGCACTTGGAATGCGACAGTCAGACGAAATATTCAGATGGCAAAGAAGTAAGTATGATATTTTCAATCACAATCATTTGAAATTTGTATGATTTTTCAATCGAATGAAATGCCATTGCGAAACTTTCAATTGTATGTTTTTTGTCTCTAATTTCAGATGAACTTCAAAATCAGTAGCAAGCAGTATCATTACATGGCCAGGCAACGTGTTCGTGACAGAAAAGTCAAACGATGGACACGCGAATTTACCAGTTATGAACAGAACGACCGAAATGATCGAGCAAGATATCCACGAATGCCATCGCCGAAAGGCTAGCATACATTGCACATCGATTGACTGTAATAAAGAGAGGCATTAAAACGTACACCACAATGCGATACGCCCGATTAAAATTTGATAAGTACATCGAATCAAATCATGTCAGTGATTGCGTCGCATTTTTATTGGTAAGTCAATTCAATTTTCTTCTTTACTTTTGTTTGACACAAGCGATTTCTTATCCAAAAAATTTGCATTGCAGAAATTGCGACCAATTCACCAATTAAGATAAAGAAACACGTCCGATGCCGAGGCACTCGTAAACTGGCGAAAAGTTTCATAAAAATGACTGGTATGGTGATTCGTCGTGTATGTGAAAGGAGAACATCAATGCTCTGCGGTCGTTGTTTTGCGGCATTTCCAGAAAGAACACGAAGTCATCGCTTCAAAGTGTGCGAATGGTGCGTGTCAAGTCCAGATGATTGGCCACCATTACAACAGCTACCACCGAAAATCGTGACAACAAAGACCAAGCGAATGATGCGAGCAGAACGCGATGATTGGGTGGAGGAAGCAATTTGTGATGATCCAGATCTAGATCAAGATGTAGCACGAGCAGTAGCTCTACGATTTGTGTCTAAGGTGATTTCGTACCGTAAAAACTGGCAACAAATCGACGCAGCATACGATCATGATGAGGATGAATGCGAAGATGTACACCAACGTCGAACCATTCTGAAGACTGTCTAGCATTGAGACATTTCAGCTGCAGAGCTGATCATGTACAAAGGTAAATTATCTATTGATTTGGAAGTGGAAATGAAAATGTAATGCTCTACTAAAGCGTTTGCGTGATTTTTTCTTTCATTTCAGGACATTGCCTGATACACGGAATAGCATGACATGTGGTGTTTACAGTTCAAAATGTATACCACGTTTAATTTATAAACATTTTGTAATTGAAAAAAAAAATGTAATTGTTTACTGTATTACACTGTAATAGTTGACTTTGCAGCATTTGGGACCTTTGGCCCACTTTAGTGACAGTACCGAGGTGATATTGATGTTTTATAATTATTGATTAATGAGTGACCATAAGGACCTTTAATAGTAATTATGATATTCCAATATCAAGTCAAAGGATTAGAGTTAGCTATTGATAAGTTAAATTTGATTTTCCACTCGGTAGAGAGTGTTACATACCATATGAGATGAATGCATCAACTATGTGACATCTACAGTAGAAACTTATTTTATATCTACTTCATATTAGAAAAAATACACACGGAATGTTATATGATCCAATACATTTTTAATGTTATAAAAAAGAATCTATTTCGCTCACCATATATTCTAACTATATTTGTAATAAATTTCTATATTCTATTTCTAGTCACTAGAGGACTGTTTTAATATTCCTTTTTATAAAATCATTCATCGTATATCAAGTTTTGTTAGCTGATTCATTGTATTCTGAGCATCATTTTGAACTGCGGAACATTTTTGTTTTTGTCCAAAAAATGCTTTTAAAAACTCTTGTAAACTAATTCGAAATAAAGCAATGCTATAACCAAAATGTGTGACCTATTTAAAAGTGTTCATTCAGCTCTCATCATATGTAGTAGATCCAATGGACAACTCAGTAGAGAATTTTTATTTGTGGACGTATCACTATCAAATCAACGATTTGAGTGAAAATGACAACGAAAAACAACAAGTAAATATAAATCCTGATATTGTTGAACTAAATTTGGCCCAGTTCAGATTCAAAACAGGATCCAAATTAGTTTTTTACTATTTTGGCCGATTTAAGACCACTAGTGTGTGATGTATATTTTTTTCATAGCAATCGCTGAATTTCATTTGGTCCAAGCTTATCTGCATGTGTTAGAACCGTTTAAAAGTTGTTTGGGTTTTTCAACGGTAATTTTTCTGCTTTGTTTTTTAAATGTGTACGCATGCACATTAATCCGGTTCGATTGGATATGTATTCTGAAAGAGGTATCGTCAGCCTGTGGCGAAATTTTCACACATGCTTGCTACAGTTGCTTTCGCACTTGAGCTACACCGGTTCCAATTTAAATGCAGTCAATGTGCTTTTTGCATGTCTGCAGGGTTCCGAATTTTTAGTTTTGTTTATTTTTCTTGACAAGCAGCTCAAGTGATCATCACTTTCTTCTCAAGCGATAATAGATTTGATAGCATTTCATGTTTTCACGCACAAACGGATCAGAGCACACAGAAATAAAAACCCATCTCGGATTGTTTTTTGTTTGCCTGTTTGTTTGATGGGAAAAATTATTTAATTCAGTTCTATTCTTTGTTTTATTTTTAACAGATGCATTCATCACCAATGATGTCGATGATGATGATGATAACGATGCCGACCAAATGTGTTTCAGGTGCCTTTTCAAACATTCAACATTTTTGCACGTATGCATAATGTTTTCTATGCATGTGTTTGTCTGTTACCTTCAATAATAGAGATTACGTTACTGCGACTGCTGTTTCGAATTAACACATACTATGCAATTATGGCATTAGTAAAGCCTGGGCAAAGGATTATAACAGATTCAAAAGAGAAACGGCACGTAAACCCGTATCCATATTTAAATCCATCTCTCATTGGAATCAAGCGCATACACATACCGCATACTCACATGAAGGGTGTGTGTGTTATTTGTGTAATGCACTTTCACAATCGCGTACATTGACAAAGAGCGAGAATAGCATTTTACGAAAATCGAGCTTATTTGCCAAAAACTGAACTAACAAATACTCAAAATATACATATTCGCTTTCACTTTATCGCCCTCGCTTAAACCACAGTTTTTCTCGCTGACAAATCTATACCGGAAATTCCGTACAATGGAAACAGTTTATATGGTTCAAAACAATTACTATAATGGTTTCTCTAACATCTAGTAAAATCAAACAAATATTCAGAGCATATTCAAGGTCAATCTTGTGACGAAGAATTTGTTAAATTTTTTAGATTTTCTTTAAAAAAATTGGTAATTTCTTATAAAATAAGTGTCAAAGTGATGACATTGAAAATTAATTATTCATAAAGAATCATCGACTCACGAAAAATTGTGTTTTTATTTTATTTTTTACATTTTTTTATGTAATAAATGCATTCGTTTCCAAAGAAAATTTTCCTTAGATTATTTTTCAAATAATAATCTTTTTCGAATTTGATCTGAAAAAAATATATTGAATCAGCCCCTAGGATTCTAATCTGATCCATTCCGGATCAGATGAATGAAAAGGAATAATATATCCAGTTCGAAATATATAGTAGAGCGCTCTGTATGTATCAAATAATCCTATAAACTCGATTTGAATGGAGAACGGTAGATCGTTGTCATGTGTGTGAGAACGAGATAGATAAACCAGTAAAGATTGAAAAAAAAAACAATGATGTTGTAAAATATCAGGAATAATGGATTTGATCCATATATTATCGATGTTGATGATAGTGTATGTGTCTATTTATATTGAATCAAGTTGAATACGATTTGTGTGTGTGTGTGTGTGTTTGTGCTTCTGATTCAATTTTCGGTTGTTGTGTACATGCAGTGGATTTGTACAACCGTTGAGTTTAATGTGTAGAAGAATTGCAGCCGCAAAAAAACGTGAGAGAGATCAATTTGATTTCAAATGTATGAGAAAGAGAAAGAAGTTTGGATTGCGAGTGATGGAATAGACACCGTATACAAATATAATGAAGCGCGTGTATACAATTGCCATTAGAACGTGTGGATACAAACACTTCCGGCATATTCCCGGATATATATATATATATATCGGTGTGGATGTGGATTTGATATTAGATTTAAGTACATCAAATTTGTTTCTCTCGCTCTCGAATTATGTTTTTAGCTACACTACATCACACACAGCTCGTGTTTTTTCTGTTCATGCCAAATCTTTCATAGTTTTAGTCGTAGTCTGGACATTTAATCGCTATTTTTTTAGATCATGTACACGAACTGCGAATTCGTATCGCATTTGGAGTGTATGTATGTACACGTGAATACACTCTTCGCTTATTCACCGATTACCATTTAAACACATAATATTTTTGTGTATTCGTTTCAGTTCAGTCAGCAGTTCGGTAAACACAAACAACGAAAGAGAGACGGAGATGTATTCAGTGTTCCGTTTCGGACACTGCTTAGTGATGAGATTATAATTTACTCTTTCGTTTTTTCATTATTGCTTGTTGTTGATTGGTTGACGAATCTATCGTTATCATATTCACTACATTTTCCAATGCGTTTTTTTTGTACATAGCAGAAAATTTGCGATAATTTCCACGTTTACTAAAGATTCCGTGAAGATAAATTTTGTTTGATAGAGTTAAGTTTTTATTTTTTCATGAAATTCAGAGTGATAATAATAAAACATACTTTAACATAATGCCAAAGATCTTAAATCTAGTTATATTCAATTTTTGTTTTTAAATAAACAGGATTTTCAAAAGAATAAGACATACAATAGAAATATAAAATATAATACTTCAATAATATCAATAATATTTAATTCATGCTTACGGATGAATTGAAAATGTCGTTGACATTTGAACTCGAATTCGTACTTTTTTGGGAATTCGTACTCACTGCACAACATATTTCGAATTATAAACATTATGTTTAGGCGCAAAGCCTTCTCTCTCTCTCTCTCTCTCTCTCTCTCTCTCTCTCTCTCTCTCTCTGAATAGGTTCCGTTTTTACATCAAAGCATATACAATGTTCACAACAATTACGTTGTGATGTAGTGTACGAAATATTGTGCATATGCACATCCCTTTAACATAGCATAGATGTTGACTAAAATATTCAACAGATCAATAGAATGCAGCAGAAAAACACAACGTAACCCGTATTCAAACTAATCCGATGGTTGATGGAATTAGTCCAAATCCAAATTCATTCATTTCTATTGTTCTCTGTCGTGTTTACGTATATGGAATCACTTGCATGTATTGCTAAATAACAAATTTTCAAGACTGAAATGGATTAAATCGATTTTATGCCCTACGTGTTGAATCATACAATGGAAATATTATATGACATATGACGATTACTGCATCCACTGATTGAGCTTGACGCTCGTTTAAAATGTACACGTACAGTTAGGCCGACAATACACTCATTCTTTCATTTACTCTCTTCATTACTTTCGTGCACCGACTTATAAATTTTAACGGGCGTGAAACAGATTATACATCACCATGTAAAACTATGAAAAAAAGAAGATAAAAAAAATGTGTGAGTTGATTCGGTGATCTCCACATTTCAGTATCAAATTATATTGGAATCATCATTTTCTGGTTTCTTCTTCGAAACATTTTTATGCCAACCATCCGGTCATGAACTTCTTTTCAAAAAATTTCTTCTAATTTTTTTCAATTTTACCTTGGTTACATAGAGTCTTTTGAATGATTAATTTAAAATTTAAGATTATTTAAATCCACATTCAAAAGTTAAACATTTTGGCACAGTGCCTCAACTCAGTAATTTGAACATTAATACCATAGTTTTTTGTTCTCTCCCTTCAACAAATGGATTTAAAAAATATATATCTATAATTGTATATATACGAATTAACCGACTCGATTTCATTTGTATTAGACTGAAACTGGATAAATATCAAAAAGCGTGCATACTCTGAAAACTGCTTTGAATTTTGAAATAAAAAACACCGGAAAAATATCTACGTGGAATAAAAAAGAATTTAAATGATTTATTAATGTGAATTCATTGATACTAGGGATTAAATATTGTAACTATTGTATTCGAAACATGCATTAAGAAAAATGTATGTGTAAATGGGGTGACAAAAATCATTGTTTTTTTAAAATCAGATCACCAGTTATAATACTAGAAGAAAAATGGGGGCATAATTATTGTTAGTGAGTGGCGTATTATTAAGGAAGAAAATCGAAACGGAAGAATAACTAATATCAAAAATTGTTAAATATTGTTAACAAAGGATGGAAGCAAACGAATTTCTTTGTTCCAACGCGAGCACCACTAACAATTTTTCTCCGAACCAATAATACACGAGTTTGTATCGTTCACAGACAGTTGACAAGATGTGATGTTATGTCAACTGGTTAGTAAATTAGTACCAAACACATTGATAGAGGGCCAATACCTTGAACAAAGTTCAGTAGTGATTTTGTATAGGAAAGTGACATCGCTTCCACAGTATGATTGTTAACGTGAATGAAGCAGTGGGATCAAAAAATCGCATTTCATTGATCATACCGCAGAATAATTGTGATCAAGCACTCTGTTCGAATCAGCCATTAAGTATATTTTGTTCATCAATTTCAAATTCATTGCGTTTGTACCACCCAGATTACTTATGGATTATTTACGTACTAATATATTCCGGATGTATACGTTTATATTTTTTTTCGTTGAAGTAACGCGCACAAAAGGAGTGATCTCCGAGATAGACAGAGCAACACAATGAAATGATAACGATTCACTTAGGTTTTTTTCTTATTCATACCTCACGTGCATTTGAATTTAATCTAAATACGAAATGGATTTTGTATCGTCTTGCTAAAAATATAATTCGAGAAGAAAAGATGATGAGCAGTGATATATTACTGAAATATATACACATATTCTAGTATACAAATGTCTCAATTGTATTCTTGCGTCCGATTTCCATTTCTGAGTATGTTGTGGTATTTGCCATGTGGATATAAGAATGATTGCCAAAGCAGGGTGAGAAAGAGAGAGAGAGAGAGAGAGAGAGAGAGAAAATCATAAAGGAAATTCTTAAGCCCGCTTACTTGGAAATAATTATGTGTACGCGCCGAATCGAATCGGCGAAACATTTTTGAAAAGGTCAACTTTACAATAAGTTTATGAACGTAAATATAAACGAATAAATTCACAATCTTTTAAAAAAAACTAAGAAAAAAGCGCCAAAGAAAACAAAAACTATTTTCAAAATAAAATCATTCAAAATCTGTGAATCGTCAAAAATTAAATTATTAAATAGTATTTTTTATCTCACTCTATATATGGGCTCAATGTATATCATTTGTTGTGTCGTCTGAGTGATGCTTACCGCTTTTGTATTATACATGCTCCCATAAGTTTATTCCTTCTTTAAGATTATTATATATTATATTGCTCCAATACTCGTGATTTTTTTTAAAAACGCTAATCCCTTAAATTACGATTTTAATGGCAACGAGAAAAATTAATGAGGGTAATGAAAAAAATGCAATAATTTTACATTTCGGCTGTTATGCGGCATTTACATTTCGTGTAAATTCACATCGACAATTACACCATCTCTCTCATTTTTCATAAACAGCATTTTTCGGATTAAAACATTTTGTGGACATTTACAGTCGGCTTATTATTGTTTGCCCTTTATCTCCCTTTTGCGGCGTAATGCGTAAATTAAGCGAAAAAAAAAGAATTGTTGTCGTTTCGCCATCCAATTTAACGGTGTCTCATCGGATTTTGATAAAGCAATGCGAGTCTTGAGTTTTGATACTTGAAAAGGTCTCGATTGGAATTGGGCTTATCCTTACTCCGAAAAATCTTACACTCTTATGACGACAGCCAGATTTCTTCTTTATCCCCATTCCGATTCGAAATTTAACTTCAAACCATGAACACTGATTTATTTTTCCATCAACTCTCTCTCTCTCTTCTTCTCTTTTGTTGTTATTTGAGATTATGAAGCCTACGAAACTCTCTTCTTCTCTCCGTTTTTAACCCTTTTCTATTCTTTCTGGAATAACGCATTAATTTGACTGTATTTATAATACATACAGAATATATTGTGTGTATCACTTTCAAATACAGAGTTTGGTACAAAAAAAACGTCGATAATATTCGCATTGCATGCGATTGAATTTATCCGCTTTTAAAGAGTTCAAGTTCACCAAGTCTATTTGATTGTTTATTCGGTAAGTCGGTTTTCTCTCGTTTTTTTATCTTTCTTTGTCGTGTTTTTGGCCCCTTTTTGGTTTGAATTGCTTTAAGGGGTATCTGATTTTGCTTGGCATAAAAAAGAATTGTTTCGATATTAGCGTTTGGCATCCTTGAGACTGTTTCTAAAAGCGAATATTAGCTTACATTTTATAAAAGAATATATTCGATTTGTTCCAACTGTTTTTTGACAAAAAGAATTAATGCATTCCAATGATTTTACTAAGAGAATAATCCGGAACAAAAAGGGTGATTTTTTTTGGGGAAGGGGGGGGGGGGTTGATGACGATATTAAGGACGGATTAATATTAATGAATAAAAATTATAGCATTTGCTAGCTTACCACCACGATCGATTGAAAATATTAATTCGCTTTTTTATTTGTTTCTATTGGATAATTGTGATTTTCCGCAAGTCTGTTCCAAAAAAAGTAGCATTTAGTTAAAAGGTAGAGAGAGAATGATTTCGAGTGGCATTGAATGAATTGATTTTATGTCAGAGAGTGTATCATATCACAAACGCGCTCATATTTAAATATAAATGACAAAAAAACCTTGGAAGCAAAATAAATCTTCAATCAATTGAAAATTAAGCATTATTTCGTGTACCAAATTACTTTAATCTTTCACTGGGACTCAGCTCCATGATAAGTGCATATATAGGTATATTTTGGAGGTAATACAGCGAACAATAAAAATAGAAAAAACAACATATTTGTGATTGATAAAATTTCAATCAGTTGCATTAAATTACAATAATATCTCACCTTGACTGGACTATACGGAAAATTATGTAAATCTAGATATTACGCAATGTATTTGCATATTCAAAATGAAAAATACAAAAATATTTTGTCGTCGCGTGCATTTCTCGTTCAATCTATCTTTTTCTCTCTCTCGCTCTGGTTAACTTTATTTTTCTTTATTACATATTTTTTTAATCTCGTAGTATCCAATACTTTTGCTCGCCTGGCTGTTGCGTTTTAAAATAAGAGGATAAATTAACACAAGCATGTATGCACACATATTAGTGTGTATGTGAGTTGTGTATTACTAATGTGCAAACATTTTCCGCTTTTATGAGAAAACGTAAATGTAAATAATACATATAGAAATAGATAAAGCATGCCAGATAATGAACGTGTGATGTGTAAGATTTCATGTCATTTTTCGAGCAAAAAGTGAGATTTTATATATATATGTGTACATATGTGTGTGTGTATGTGTCGGGTTAATACATAAGCTTAAATTCTTTCTCACTCTAAACGCGCGCTTTGGAAGTAGTTGAGTTGAGAGGATGTATGGAGAGATTTATATTTATTATTATCTTTGCACATAGTTTAAGTCTTAATTCGTCTTAAGACGATCAACACTGAATATAAGAATCAACATACAACGAGCTTTCTATTAAGAATTCAAAAAAGAACTTAAGCATACTATGTGGAGTGAGAGCTCACAGAACACGTCAATTGTAATATTTGCGAACTCTGGTGGTGATTTACTAAATTACCACCATTACAATGTGTGGCATGGTGATTTTTGTATGTATTGTATTTGCTTTGCTGAGCAATATTACTATCGCTCAACGCAGTGTTGGTGGTAATACTGTACAGCGCTGTCACAGCAAAGCAAATACAATACATACAAAAATCACCATGCCACACATTGTAATGGTGGTAATTTAGTAAATCACCACCAGAGTTCGCAAATATTACAATTGACGTCTTCTGTGAGAGAGAACAACCCAAAATAATCGATAAGAAGGAGAATAGCGCCAAACGGAAAAAACGAACGTCGTTAAAACTATTTTTCAAAATATTAACGTCTATGAAATTGTTTATAAATTAATGTTTATGCATGCATTTTTTTCGTTCCATCGTACGCAAAAGACGTTAAATTCTTTTTTGGGGTAAAAAAAACACCTACAAAACGCTTGGTTTAAAAATGTTCCTTGAGTAGCAGTTGCAGCATAATAACACTGATTTCACAAATAAAAAAAAAATGAGAGAGAATAATTTCTATAGCAAAAAATACGGAAGATATCTCGGTTTTTAAGTTGAATGAAATTCAATACATTCTGAAAAGAATTTTCTTTTGTACACTAGAAACGACCATTGCGTTAATTTTATTGAATACTCTATGCCTTACCAATTGGTATTCACCATGTCTCTTTATTATTTTCATAAACGACATTGTTGCAACCGTGTCAAATGCACTTGTTTTATTATTTGCAGATGATCTGAAATTGATCCGCACTATACATTCGCCCATTGATGCCATCATTTTTCAAAGGGCCATTGATCAATTGAGCGACTGGTGTAACGAAAACAACCTGCATTTGAATCTGAAGAAGTGCTACGTAATGACGTATGCAAAGGGTGCAAACGTAGTCAACTACGACTATACGATCGACAACGGCCATCATACGTTTGAACGGACCAAAATGCACAAGGATCTTGGCATTATTTTCGACACAAAACTGACATTCACAGATCACATCGATGCGATTACAGCCAGTGCACATGCGGCAATGGGTTTCATCAAACGAACATTAAAAAATAAGTACACGATAGAATCTGCAAAAATATTATATTGTGCACTAGTTAGGTCAAAATTGGAATACGCGAGTATTGTATGGCTTCCATACCATCGTATCCACTCCGATAGAATAGAATCAATTCAAAAAGATTTTGTTATTTGGTCGTTACGATATGTATATCAGAGAGATGAGAATTATGTATTGCCACCGTATCAGTTTAGATGTGATGTTTTGAATATTCAACCGCTTTGGAGACGGCGTATAAATGCCTCTATATTTTTAATTTATGATCTGCTTTTAAGTAAAATAGTGTCTAGCTCACTTAGAGATAAAATTGTATATACAAGACTGCAATATAATGAGAACCAAAGAAATTTGAGAAGTACAGAACTAATAAGAGTTAGGGCATTTTCATCGGATTACGCACATAATCAGCCGTTTTACGTAGCTTGTAGAAACTTTAACTTGATAAGAGAAATATTTTTAGAATCGGAAACAAGACACATCTTTAGGAACAATATTGTCAAATTGGAAAATGTGATATTTGTTCGGTGAAAAATTTAATTTTGAACTTTTATGTGTTATATAGAAATAAAAACAGTGAACACAATCGATTTCTGCTGCTCCGAAGTCGAGAAGGCTGGTGGCTGGGTATACGATCGGGTGGTGTTTCATTGTGAACGATATTGTACAAATTTTGTGATAAATTCAGTCTGTGATCAGACGGTGAATAAATATATTCACCATGAAATTTCTTTTTTTTAAATCATCCCATTTGTTGGATGAATAGTTTTAATTTGAGAGTAAAATGCAATACACACTGCAAATGGAATAATATATTGTTGCCCATATCAGTTAGTTGTGTGTGTGAATCAATTAGATAAAATTCAATTATTGGAAGTATAAATATATAATGTCGCATTCGTATCTAACTTCACAACAATCATATGTACCATTGTTTTGACATTGACAGCTATTGTATCTTAAAGAGCGTCAAAAAATCTATTAAAAACCATCTGTCACAGTGAACACAAGTTTACACACAAAATTTTTTTATTACGGTGAAAATGTCGACTTTCGTGGTATCAAAAGATCATTTGCGGGAAGTGTTAATTTACTTTTTCCATTTGAAGAAAAACGCATCTGAAGCACATCGTTTACTCACTGAAGCTTATCCTGACTATGCTATAGACTTAAGAATGTGTCAGCGTTGGTTTGAACGCTTCAGAAATGGTGATTTTAATGTCGAAGACAAGGAGCGTGCCGGAAGAGAAAAAAAGTTCGAAGATGAAGAATTGGAGGCATTACTCGATGAAGATCCGTGTCAAACTCAAGAAGAACTTGCAAAATCATTGGGAGTCACTCAAGCAGCCATTTCACAACGTTTGAAAGCAGCAGGATTCATTCAAAAGCATGGAAATTGGGTACCACATGAACTGAAGCCAAGAGACGTGGAAAGACGATATTTCACCTGCGAACAGCTGCTTCAAAGACAGAAAAGAAAGGGATTTTTGCATCGTAAAAAAGTGAATTCACTACGATGAGCGCGGCCAACCAGCACCATCGACATCAAAGCAAGATATCCACGGATTTAAGGTAATGCTGTGTATTTGGTGGGATCAACGAGGTGTGGTGTACTATGAGCTGCTGAAACCGAATGAAACCATTGATGGACCACGCTACTGATTACAATTGAAGCGTTTGAGCCGAAAATTGCGCGAAAAACGGCCAGAATATGAGCAAAGACACGACAAAGTTATTCTTCAACATGACAATGCTCGGCCACATGTTGCAAATGTCGTGACATACTTGGAAACACTTCGATGGGATGTGCTACCCCACTCGCCGTATAGCCCAGACATTGCTCCTTCTGATTATCACTTGTTTCGATCCATGCAGGACAACCTGGCTGGTACACGATTTACTTCTTCTGAAGAAGTCAAAAATTGGGTCGATTCATTCATCGCATCAAAAGATGAACAGTTCTTCCGACACGGAATCCGTATGCTACCAGAAAGATGGGGAAAAGTAGCTGGTGATGGGAAATACTTTGAATAACACTATTGTACAACCTTTTTCTCAATAAACGTTCAAATTTTGAAAAAAATGCGACATTATCTATATATCTATATATATAAAAGTGAATGTATGTATGTATGTCTGTGTGTTCCGGGTTGGCGTCCAAACGCCTCAACCGATCCGGATAAAAGTGGTACCGTTGGAAAGGTCTTGGCAACATAGGCACCATCATGTTTGGCCATCGTGGTCTAACACGGTCATTATGGTCAAAAAACCGTATTTTTACCGTATTTTGCACATTTTATTGTCAAAAAGGCGAGAATGGACCGTGGTAAACTGTGGTGGCCATGATGGCCGACCATGATGGACCGTGGTAAATGGTTTAAAATGAAAAAATTTGACGATTAAGCGATTTTAACATCATTTAGTTCGAACATCACGGTCCATCGTGGTTTAACACCATTTAACACGGTTACTGATATCGGACATCATACTCCATCGTAGTCTAACATCATTTAACACGGTTATTGAGGTCGGACATGATGGTATATCGTAGTATAAAACCATTTAACATGGTAAAAAATTTCAAAACATGATTTAACATGGTTTACGGGGTCGACCATCATGGTAAAAACTGTTAAAACATTATTTAATATGGTTTACGGAATCGGCTATCATGGTAAAAATGTTAAAAATACGTGAAATATTAACAACATGACCGAGTTTAACCAGTCTATGTATTTCGGATGGATATCCTTCCGAGATATTTTAGAATATCTGGATATTAAACGCAACTGCACAGCGCCAGAGCTGTGTGCGTCGCAAATAGAATCTACGTTATGTCGCGACGTATATGTGTATCAAGTGCCGCACGTACACAGACACACTGTGTCTGTATTTTACGTGTAGCGACATACCGTAGATTATATGTGCGACGCACACAGCTCTGCACAGTGCAGTTGCGTTAAATATCCAGATATTCTAAAATATCTCGGATGGATATCCATCCGAAATACATAGACTGAGTTTAACCATGATGGACTGTCTTAAACCGTGGTAAACGGCTTAAAAACCATAATAATTAATGGGCCTGATGATACTTTTGAAATTTTTCAAGATATAAGGTTACGATAAGTTTTTTGTTTTTGTTGCAATGAATTGCTGAAACAATTTTTATCCCATAATTGACATTATCATAAAAATAATAATCCTTTAAATTGAATGAAAAAATTCGAAAAACCGATTTTTTATCATTGATTTTTGATTTCACCAATGAGAACACCATTTGTACGATTCCGCTTGGATATTGTGTTATTCGTAAGTTTATTAAATCATTACAGGATTTAATTTTTTTTTTTTTTTATTCAATGACGCGAGTAATGCGGCAGTGAGTATAATGCAAAAGCCCTCACTTTTGAAGAGTGCTGCTCATGATAATGTTTGTCATCGTCTTTAATGATATAATATAATGATAACGTGGTATGATATGTACAAACAAATCGTATTGTGGCTCTTTTATCAATTTGTAACTATGACTAATGGACTAATTGATTTTATCGAAGTTTTGTGAAAATTGCATACATTTGATATCGTGGTGATAAAAAGCTGTCTAAATAACAACAACACCAATAAATGCTATACCTTACACAGTGGCTATATGTGAAAAAGTATATATTAGACTCAATTCAAATCGAACCGAAGTATGATAGTTTCGCTCTATAAATATGTGTCTATGTATTGACTAATCCCAAATCATAATATTCATTAAACATTTGTTGCATTCAAACAATGTATTATTCAAAAAGTAGCTGGTAACACTCATCTGCACTATACATTTTCACAAACGAAGACATCAGACCAATAAATAGAAAATTGGGTAAATACTCACCATTTACTTTTGCATCAAACTCTTTACGCAGATCGGATGGTGATGTGGTTGATGATGGTAAGTATTTGTCTTGCATATAGGCAGCAGCAACAGCGGCTGCAGCTGCAGCCGTTGTACCATTTTGTCCATCAATTAATGGACTTGTTGCTGATGAAATGGCCGCTAATGGTGTTGTTGGTGGACAATTACCGGTTGTTAGTTGTTGATTATTACCATTGCCGCTACCACCACTTATGGTATTATCATCGCTAGAAGCTAATGCTGTTTCCGATTGAACCGATGCTCCTAACAAATTAAAACAGTTTGTTTTCGGACTAACTCCTATTTCACTTGCATTCGATTGTTGATTCGTTGATGATGATTTTCGTTGTTTTAGTTCATCATTATGTGTCAATTTTTCGTGTGATCCAAAATTTATAAGCTGATTTTTGATGTGATCCACATTGGGGGCTTTGTTTTCGCAATTAAGTGGTGATGCTCGTTCCTGTTGAGCTAATGTTTGTTGTTTTTGTGTCGATTGTTGTTGTTGCTGCTATATGAACCAAACAACAAATTTTGTTTATAGTTAAAGTCGTATGTCTTTTTGTGCAAAATATTGGGATAAAAATATTGTGCTCATATTCGATGCGAAAATTGTTCATAGTCAAAATGTGTTCAATTCAAAATGCCTCATCATTTTATTTTCTATTTTTCTCTTACCTGTATTTGTTGTTGTGACTGTCGTTCATATATTATATCTTTGTTGCCAGAATTTCCGGACGATGAAGCTGAATCATTTTGCAGTGATAATACTGATTCGGATTTTGGTCGTGTCAATGCCAACGCTTGTGTCTGTAACATAATGATATTTGAAATATGTTATATTAGTCACATTGATTTACAATTCTTATACAGTGATCTTAATGTTTCATTTTGGGCGTATATGCCCAGCTAACAAAATTGTAACGTTTTTTATTCATTTTAACGCTGAAAAATGTAACGTTTTGACCCGTTTTGGTGGTTATTTTCGTGTAAAATTGAAGGTTGATTATAGGCATACAGATTCCGCATTGTACGGCATAATGTGAACCCGACTCAATACAACGTTAAGTTTTAATTTTGTTTTCCAATTCTAATTATTCGTTTGAGGCAAATAAAAAAGAGACAATTTGTATACATAGAGATTTGTGTGATTTGATTTCAGTTTCGGTAACAGAATTTTTTCAAACGTTTATTATTGCAATTATTTTTTTTATTCCATGCCATGAATGCAAATTCGAACTTCGAATTCGAAACTTATTTGAATATGTGTGACATTTTACAGTTGGCTGCGGTGTGTGTCACATCGACGGCGAACATCATTTGTTTACATTCAAAAAAATCTCCTCGTAATCATCGTGCATCGCATCACATCGTCACAGTCGTTTCATACAATCGGTTTCTTTCTTGGAATTTTAATATAGAGGATTTGTGTTTGCAAAGAATAGATTTATTTACGCCTGCATTTTGTGATTGTTTTTGTTTTTATACAAATAACACAACATTCACAAACTAAAGACGTGAGGAATCGAAATTCATCATTAAATCATTTGTGTCAGTCGTACGATCGAAAGATTTGGGGTGCTCCACATTTGATCAATGCATTTATTATTTGGATTTTTGTTGTTAGTTTGAAGTCGGATTCGATTCTGATTTTCGAATAGGCGAATATTTGCACTACGACGACATCAAATTTGTCATCTGAATTCAGTTTAGCGGAATTCATTGCAACGGTAAGATGATCGTCTCTTTGTCCAGCATATATTTGTTTATCATTTTGTGCTGAATCGTGTATTTTTTGTTCAAATGAAATTATTAAGTGTTTTAAGTCAAGTTTATGCAATTATTTAATGCAATTTTTGTTACTTTTTCTTCTTTTTCGATACAGTGAAAACACTTTCGTCGACATGAAGCGAAAACGTGCACTCAATGGAAATTTCAAGAATGTCAAGTTGACATTGAATCAATGCTTGCGCCCTGAGTACCGAGAAGCGGTTCTGAACTGGACAATTTACTGGTGTGAAACAGCTACGGTCATTTCGGTTTTAGCATCTTTGTTGGTTTTATTTGAAGTCAACAAAGCCTTTGACGAAGATAATCAAGGATTTTTTGCCGGAAATGGGTACAAATTGATTGAAAAATGTTTCACATCTGTTTTGAATGAGCACAAGCACAAATTGCCGCTCGAGTTCAGACAAATAATTGAAAGAGTCGTCCGAAATTTTCAATGGCCATTGCGTGCAGGCATGGGAAACGCTTTTAATGAACTCTTCAAACAATACACGACCAATTTGAAAAACAACATCAAGGTTTGGAGTTACAGTCGCATACGTAAGTTTTTCGTATTGAAGCGTTTTGAACTGAATTTAGTGCTTGGTAACAATATCACCGAAATCGATGTAAAAAACGCCACCAAATCGGTTATGTTCAACAACATTATGAGAACTAGTGCGAATGTGAATCTGCTTTTGGATCAAGCGAAATTGATCGGAATACCAGTTGGCGAGAAATTCCATGATCGGGTTAAAGAACACTGGTTTCAAACCATTCCGGTATTCATTCATATTCAACGGCAAATTTTTGATCATCATGTCAGATATACCTTGTTGAATGAACAATGGCGGCAGTACTGGCGAGATAGGAAAGCCAAAAAGAATCCGACCCCACCACGAATTGCACGGCCACCATATCTCAAGAACTTTCGAGTCATTCCATTGCACGATTTCGAAATGAAACACATTCGAATCGATTTCCACCTTTTTTATGAATTTGCGCGCAAACTGGGTGCATTGAAGTTGACAAAAGGATGGTTTGGACAACCGAAAAGTATCTCAAAGGAAATGTACAGCGACGATCCAGCTACATATTGGGATAAAATCTTCAATATGCCGAAGATTCTGAAAATCGGCGGTGGCAAGGCGTTTGATTATGCAATTCTCACCGACAGTGTTGCAATTTCATTGTGTTTTGTCAAACCAGAACGGCCAATAATCGAATTAACCAATGAGCAAATCAATGATAAATTCAACAACAATGAATTCAAATTTGTGCTAGGAATGGATCCAGGTGTTCGCACATGGAATGCGACCGTACGCAAGCACATAAAATCTGGCATCGAGGTATTAAGTACAATTTGTTCATTGTTTGTGATTTACAATCACATCATCTGTTTAACTCATATAACAATTCTTCGATTGTTTATTTCTCACATAGGAAAACATCACAATCGACGGTCCGAAATACCACTGGCATGCCAAGTATGGAAAACGTAAGCGCAAAATCGACAAATTGATTGAAGAATTCACCAAATTGGAACAAGACGATCGCAAGCGATATGCATTTTATCCATCGGCCAAAGGACGTTCACATTGGATGTGTTACATCGAACATCGTGTGAAAATGATGCAACGAGGAATGTCGGTGTATTCATCTCGAAAATACCTTCGACAGCGATTGGACAAGTACATCGAAGAAAATCGTGCTTCCGATCTGATTGCAGCATGGCTTACGTTGAAAAAGGCATGCTTGATTTTCATTGGTGCAGCGCAGATGGCCCCCAATTCACCGATTGGTATCAAGAAGCGATTGCGATGCCCAGGTGTACGTCGATTGGTACGAAGCTTCAACAAGTTGGGAAATTGCATCATACGGTATGTGGATGAATTCAATACATCACAAACATGTGGCAAGTGCTTTCGCCCATTCGATCGAAGAACGAAGAAGGACAGATACAAAGTGTGTCAACATTGTATACCAAGTGGTGAAGTGACAAACATTTGGCTACTGGGAAAAACAGTGATCAGCAAGAAAAGCAATCGAGAATACCAACAACAGCGCCAAAGTGTAAAGGCTGATGTTCAACGACGCAATCAAGATCCAAAAATGTCATATGGTTTAGTGTCCAAACTTACTATAAGTTTCAAAAAATGGCGTCTAAACGATGACAACGAATGGATCGATGATCGTCATCCACATCAACTGAAAACTGTTTGGCATCGCGATATTGTCGCAGCTGTTTGCATTTTATACAAAGGTATTGTACTACAGATTAAAAACAATGAATCAATTATTTTGTCTTTTAACAATTGTTGCTTATGATTTCGATTATAGGTCTTTGTATTGTGCAAGGCATAGATGTGCATCCGCAGCTATCGAGAGAACACCGCGAACAACAAGCACAAAATCATGGAAATGATGTAGAAAATGCTGTTAATGCCGATGATAGCGACAGTGACGACGATTACGTGCTCGAAGTTTCCGATGATGAATAGTTTTTAAGTCGATGTAGGATTAAGATAAAATTAAACAATAATACTTGTAACGTTTTGTTACTTAGCTGGGCTTGAGTATTGTGGCCTTGGTGCTGTACGGGACTCATATGAGGCACACTAAAATTTATCCCGTAGGTAAGTGTATTGTGACTATTCATTAGTATTGATGATTATGAATCAAGTCAATATTTTTCATATCAGTCTAATTGAATTGTTTTTTCACTTTTTTCTTTCCATTGTGACGTTGTATTTGACTGAAACTACACACAAATCCGACCCCAATATTGATCGTCAACATATGCCCGATAATGGATGAATTTGCCACAACAAATGTTTGTTGGGTGGTAATAGAAGTGAGGTTGGATTATACACAGATTCGATTATGCCTTTTTTACATACAATTCATTATGTAGAACTACATGTAATTTTTTTTCTTTCTAATTTTCATTGTTTAAGTACACAAGCGCCATAATAGATTCGATGATAAATAAGTACAATTAAGCAGTTAACTGTGAACACACTTTCACACATAACTTTGAATCGCAGCATACTCTATAGACCAAAAGTAATAGCGTTGAAACACTGTTTTAAACCGTCACCGTGTTTTATCGTTCGTGGCGCTATAGTACCAAGTCATTCTTCAATAGGCACACAGTTTGCTTTTTTTTATAGTTATCTATGAAGTGAAATAGCAATCTGATGATGCGCTTATGTATAAATAGCCCATTAGATTAATTAAAAGTCCAACAACGCTGAAAATACGACTTATGAAATGAATAAAGAGTAGGGAAAGAGCAAAAAATAATAGAAAATAAACTGTTACTTAAGAGATTTCAAACGAGAGAATCATCATCAATGCGTGCGTTTCTAACAAAGAACATGTCAACACACATACACAAATTAATCAATGTGATATTCAATCAGTTTCATTAGCGACAATTGGGATCGGGCTTTATTAAGTCAAATATTTATATATGTAGTGCAGATATTGGCGCATGCGCGCACAAGAATGAATAAAGGGGAAAAATATCGAATCATTCACACCAAATCAGCGTGAGTCAATTTATGTCATCAAATATATGTATAAAAGTCAATAAGATTGAATGTGTCGATTAATCGTTAGAAAACAATTTGAAAGCATTGATACGCGCACATGAGCGCAAACCTCCTTCGCTCTATATATCTTCCTCTCTATCCCTCTTTCTCTGTTAATATTTGAAAGAGAGAGAAAAAAACTGTAAAGTACTATAAATATGCCTTGATTACTGACGTTCAATTTGATCGTTTGTTTATCACAAAGACACTTGACGCCTGTTTAATTTTACTATATGACTTGATGAATTCCTTCGGCATGCGTTATTACTTCTTGTTGTTGCTACTTTTTATCGTAAATTTCAATTGATCAATGATCATCTATTTAATACTAATGCTTTTGCACTTGAGCTTTGATCATACATACGTACAACGTACATATACAATATCACACGACTTATTGTATGTCGCTCAGTAGCTAAAAAGGCGATATGAAGAATTTTTTTTCATTTTAAATTGGATCATAATCAAGTACACATTTGCAGCCACAAAACTAAATGGAATGTATGCGTTTTATTCATATTTTTCAAAAGTTGAATTCGAGATGAGACAATACTCGGGTAATTATTAAAACGATCACTATTGTTTTTGTTGTTATCGCCTTTTCCGATTTTTTTTGGTAAGCACGCTTAAGCCGCTAACAACAAACTCTTCTGCATTCTACGATTGAATTGAAAATGCATCAAGGGGAATATCAGAACTGAAGTATCAAAATTATTAATAAAAAATGAGTAATTCATCTTTTACACCTGCACTGAACTGTGGTCAACCAGTTAAATTTTTCATTTATGAAATTCATTTTCAAATTTTTGTGTCAAAATGCGATTGATCAATGAACTAAGCCGTTAACGTTTCTAGTTATTAAACGAATAGAATCTCAATAGAATTTATCAATGAGATACATCTAATAGTAGAATTGAAGAAGAGAAACACACGAAAAATGAGATCGGTTATTTCCGAAATTATAAATTATTATCATTACAACCTATGAAATCGGTGATTTATTGGTATATTGAATTCATCCCAACTGCAGTTGCTATAATATTTAACAACGCACTGAGGTGTGATGCTATGAAAAATATCAATATAAGTATTCCCCCTGATATGCATACATTGTTACTGGACCATATTTGACAGTTACTCGAGGGGCACAACTACAAAATTTTAGCTGAACGTAAGAATAAGAAGAAGCGAAAAAATATATAAATAAATGATATACATTGAGCGAGTAAACATTATACATTTTAGTGGTTACAAAAAAGAGAGCGAAAAGTCAACCAAACGACATAATAAAAATATCGTACGATTGCCTGTGCAAGATCGTTTCTATGGTTTTTATGGCGTATAATATACGAAAGGGGTCAATCGATGTTAAGTAGAATCACGAATATCTGCTTAAATTAAACGCATGTATTGTAATAATCATGGCCAAAGAAAGAATATATTTAATGAAATACATCATACAATTCTAATATGTTTCACTTTTTTCGCGCATCATTTCTACTGTTGTTTTCTATAAATTGTGTATTTGAGCTGCTATTTCGTTATTATGCAAACAATTGTACTAGTAGTAATCGGACATTTTTTTATTTATACGGCACTCGAACTTTTTATAACCGAAATTCTTTTTCTATTTTTACAAATTTAAGATATATATATATGTCTCAAACTTCGATACATATAAATTCGATAAATTATATTAAATATTTGTTTTGAGCTAGCTTCTTCTTTCTTATTATTTTTTTAAAGTTTAGTAAAAAGTATTTAAATGTTTAGTAAAAAACAATAATGTTATGAGATCAGTAGAGCAGTTAAATCAAATCAATTAAAATTTAAACAAATAAGTAAATAATATTGGTAGTGCAACTTAAAAATGTCGTTTTTTTTGGTAAAAATAAAACTTTATTTCATAAATTCTGTAAATAACATGTCATTCGGAAGCTATAACCTTTTCCCATCTTTCTGGCAGCATATGGATTCCGCGCCAAAAGAACTGCTCATTTTTTGAGGTTAGGAAAGAATCAATCCAATTTTTGATACCTCCAATTGAAGTGAAGCGTATTCCAGACAAGGCATTCTGCATCGATCGAAACAAGTTATAGTCAGAAGGGGCAATGTCTGGGCTATACGGCGGGTGGGGCAAAACTTCCCATCCACTATTTTCCAAATAGTTTTTAACCGGTTGAGCAATATGAGGCCGAGCGTTGTCATGATGGAAAATTATTGACTCATGTCCGGTCGCATATTCTGGCCGTTTTTCGTTCAATGCTCTCTTTAAATGGATCAATTGTGTTCGATACAGGCCTCCCGTGATCGTTTCACCCGGTTTTAATAGCTCATAATAGTGGACACCCTTCTGATCCCACCAAATACAGAGCATTACCTTGGGACAATGAATATCTTGCTTTGGCGTTGATTTGGCTCGTTTTCCGCGCTTCACATATGATTTCTTGCGCTTCGGGTTGTCGTAATGAATCCATTTTTCATCACCGGTAACAAGTCGATGCAAAAACGACTTCTTTTTGTGGCGCTCAAGCAGCATTTCGGACATGCACAATCGTCTTTCAACGTCTCTTGGTTTCAATTCATGTGGTACCCAATTTCCTTGCTTTTGAATGAATCCAAGAGCCTTTAGGCGATCGGAAATGGCTTTTTGACTTACTCCCAACGATTTCGCAAGTTCTTCTTGCGTTTGACCAGAATCTTCATCGAGTAATGCCTCCAATTCTTCATCTACAAACTTTTTTGGCTGCCCAGGACGTTCTTTGTCTTCTGTGTCGAAATCACCACTTTTGAAGTGCGCAAACCAACGCTGACACACTCTAACGTCTACAGCATAGTCAGGATAGGCTTCAGTGAGTAAACGATATGCTTCAGTTGCATTTTTCTTTAAATGGAAGAAGCAAATTAAAACTTCCCGCAAATGATCTTTTGTTGGAACGAAATTCGACATTTTGAACGCAATAAAAAACTTGTTTGTACTCACAGAAAAAGTGGAGGCGGTTTTTCCGCAAATTATTGTAGCAACAGCAGAGCTGCAATAAAAACGTGTTTCTTGTAGCTTATTTTGACAGCTACGTACAAGTGTGTGTGTTTTGACATTTTACATTATTTGTAGCATCTGTATAAACTAAAAAACCAATGTGATGTTAATAAAACATTTTAATATTTATTTTTTAAATAATTTAAGAAATGTCATTTTGACAATTTAAATTCGTGATTTCAGAGATGAAAAAAGTGTGAAGAATTATTTTCCACCGAAATTTTCAACCAAATTCAACACAATTGCTCTGGCAGGATTTTTTAACTTGTAAATATACGAAAAAAATTTGATATTCATTACTTTTTTTAAATTAATAGTGATGTCGCTTTGACATTTTTAAATCTTAATTTCAGAGATGCATGTATATAATCTTAGGATTTGAAGAATTTGATTCCAGAATCCGAGTTTAGTTTTCAGACATCAACGTCAGTGATGTTCCCAAACATCAAATGTAGATGGTGTGTTATAATCGCTATCGCACACTTGTCTACACTTGCACTGACAAACACTAATACAATACAAGTTGCAATACATTTAAAATATATTCATTCATTCATTGAGGTTATGTACAAATCAGAATTACTTTATTAGTCACATACAACTTGATGTTTATGAACATCAAATGAGATGTACAGCGTATTTCAAAATTTACGTATAATATAAGTAATATATTTTACTTGTATTGCAGTTAGTATGTATTAGTTTGAAGTGTATTTAAATGTGTATTAGTCAGTGCAAGTGTAGATAAGTCTGCGATAGCGATTTTAACACACCATCTACATTTGATGTTTAGGAACATCACTGACGTTGATGTCTGAAAACTAAACTCGGATTCTGGAATCAAATTCTTTAAATCCTAAGATTATATACATTCATCTCTGAAATTAAGATTTAAAAATGTCAAAGCGACATCACTATTAATTTAAAAAAGTAATGAATATCAAATTTTTTTCGTATATTTACAAGTTAAAAAATCCTGCCAGAGCAATTGTGTTGAATTTGGTTGAAAATTTCGGTGGAAAATAATTCTTCACACTTTTTTCATCTCTGAAATCACGAATTTAAATTGTCAAAATGACATTTCTAAAATTATTTAAAAAATAAATATTAAAATGTTTTATTAACATCACATTGGTTTTTTAGTTTATACAGATGCTACAAATAATGTAAAATGTCAAAACACACACACTTGTACGTAGCTGTCAAAATAAGCTACAAGAAACACGTTTTTATTGCAGCTCTGCTGTTGCTACAATAATTTGCGGAAAAACCGCCTCCACTTTTTCTGTGAGTATAAACTTGTATTCACTTTGACAGATGGAATGTAATAGTTTTTTTGACGCTCTTTAAGATACACTTGTTGTCACTGTCAAAAAATGGCGCGTATGATACATAAGAAGTTGACACAAATACGACATTTTTAAGTTGCACTACCAATAATAAATAAATAAATTCGTTAATTTAAATGATTACCCGTGTACAAAAAAGTGACTGACTAGCCATCAAATATAAATATGCGATATTCGCAATATATCTCGCCGCTTGTAAGATGTATAAGTGTGTCAATTACGAAAACACGAAAAAGAATACAGAGCGAGATACGAAGAAACACAAGTATATGTATGTGTGTGTATGCTTCATGCCTAGCGTCTTATTCGTTATTCCCCTCTTTCATCTGCTGTCACATATGCATGTTGGCAGATGAACACAGCAGGCAGATGAAAAAGGGGAATAAAGAATAGGACACAAGGCACGAAGCGTACACACACATACATGTACTTGTGTTTCTTTGTGTCTCGCTTCGCATTCTTATTCGTGTTTTCGTAACTGACGCACATACATCTCACGAGATATATGGCGAATATCGCATATTTATATTTGATGGCAAATATGCACTAATATATTTCTCTCCAGGAGTATAAACTCTGCAACCATTCTTTGACCGATTATACTTTTCGATGTGTGGTCTTTTTACGAAATGTCTATATTCGAATTCCTCTCCGAATTTCCTTATCGAGAGCCACGTCTGAGTTTCTATATACCAATCATACACTCTGACATCCAAATCAAACTCCGCTTCAGTATCCAAGTTTTTTTTGGTAGACACGACTCCCCCATATGTTGAACAAGATCAAATATCTTCATACAGAAGAAATACACTACACTCGACATTTGTCAATTAAAATACTTTGTAGTGTGAAGTCTGTGCGCTTTTTTCGTTTTCACTGCTTATAACCTATTTATTAAAGAACATTAGATCAGACTAATGCAAACAATATCGTGGTGATGATGAAACGATCTTCATTGATTATGATTGCACACAATAATAACCGTTCTTTTTGTATCATTTCTAGTAATGGACTGCAACAACTTTTCTTTTTTAATTGATTTTTTTTAAGTCGTTCTTGTAGTTGTAATTTTTTCCAGTTTGACCATTAAATGAGCAATAAATTTACTGTATTTGGAAATATCTATAGCAACGATCAGCTTATTGTTAAAAACCTTAAAATAAGAATGAATTTTGAAAATAAAAAATTTCTCGATTTTCAGATGAAAAACGGTAGCATGTATGTTACATTTTATCCGATAATTGATTGTTAACTTGTAAATCTTTTGTTTCTGAATTTTGGATTATTTATGTTGAATAATTTTTACGTAAAAGGTTCGAAATAATAAGGTGTAATCATTTCAATTGCGTCACGCATAGCGATAAAACTCCACTAAAGAAAAAAAATGTAGAAAAGCGTCTTAAGTGTTATCGCGAACGCCGCAAGAATATTGTTACCTTTGTATGACACCGATAAAATGCTTTAAAGCGCAATAAATTATAATCGAAAAGAAGAGATCATAATGTTTCCATTCCGCATCTTGTTTTAGCTTCTCAAGATGCGGAATCAGAGAAGGAATGATAGAGTAAAAAGTGAAAGCATGAACACTCCATATACAAAACAATCAGTGAAAATCGGTTTTCATAGTATTCGTGCAACGTGTGTCCACCGAGCGAACAATAACTTAACAAGTCTAATTTATTTCATTTTATTAATCGTGTAGTCGAATGATGTGCGGTTTTATTTATGGCTTTCTATGGCAATCCACACCCTCTTATCGGCCCAAATGGTTATTATTATTATTATCTAGATGAAAATAAGCCACACGTATACAAAAGTCATTGCAATCCAATTCTGCACTCCACAGTCAATGTTTTATCGCAACGTGTTCAAACAGTATACATTTCGCATATTATATATTATATATATAGAGATATTAGTCGGTTTATCTGAAATGAAAACAAGCGAAAACTCTTTTCACCGGGCGACAATTTTTACATTTTCGCACAGTTGGACAATTTTTGTTGCTCTAACATGGTGAAATGAAAGAGAAAAATCACAGCGGACGGCAGTACGCGCGAGTGACGAAACCACTTTAGTGTGTTGAAAAGTCGACTTGCTATATATACACGTAATTTCCAAATTCTAACCTGGAAGGCCTTCAGCCGCGATTGGTGTTTGGTTGGAAAGCCCTTGGGCCAGAGATCAAGAAAAAATGTCAAACTTCGAAAATCGGCCCGCCTGTCTTCAAAATATGGTCCATTCAAGAAAAGGGTCAAAATTCAGTTTTATGGCCATAGGAGCACTAAATGAGGTCGTTGACCCCTGAAAAATCGATATTCTGATTCTAGAGCTCAATACCTAACTTTTCTAACTAACGATACCTCAAAAGATCTCTAATACAGTAGCTTTTTTATATGAAATCTGTCACACTAACGCCCTCACTCTATCTTTTGGCGAATCAAACAGAATAAAGTTTAATATAAAAGTAAAGTTCCATCAGGATATTTTATACAGCCGGTGTCAAGATCAATAAAACTGTTAATAAATCCATTTTTACGCAATTTTGCGATGTGATTGCGAGATTAAGAATATAAATAAAATAAATGAACGGAATAAACGAACTTAACAGAACAGAATAATTCGCACGAGTGTATGACAAGTATGTAAGAGAACAATAACATTACGTTTTGTATCTATCTGTCAAATGTCACACTCACACTTAGGAGTTTACGTATGGAGATTTTAACAAAATCATTTCTACAAGATCTACACACTCTACACCCGAGGCTTTTTAAGTTAAATTAAAACGCATATAAATTTATGTTTTTTTAAATAGAAATTATCTAATGCTAATTGTGCTAATTTCACTTTCAAAACAAAAAAATGAAACAATTTATTAAATTATTTTTCAACAATTTTTGGAATAACATATGCGCTCATTCTCAAACTTGTGAAATAATATCCCATTCTATATATAGATGGCACTGTCTATACGAAGTTCGGCAAACAAAGCATTACGCTTATTGAGCGCATTACACCTCTTTACCTCAAACGTCGAAATCGGTTAATCCGTTCGAAAAATTTATTATTTTAAAAATTTCATATGAATTTCTTATAATTTCTTATAAAAATCATTATACCAATATCTGTCCGCGATTTTGCGTACTTGTTTCTGATATTTTTGAAACTTTCTGTGATTAAAGTACATAAAAAACTAAGACTTTTTTGTTCCGGCACTTTTCGATTTGGCCGCCATGTTGGCCGTGGCCGGCCTCCAAAAGTCACGGTCACCGAGGCACATACACTTGACACACCCCGGACATATGCACATCGTTGGAAAGGTCTTAAAGTGAGCTATCGAATGGTGTCATTTGCGGTCCAAAAATTTCAAGTTGAAGTGGCCAAATTGTTCAAAAACCAAAAAGTTACCATGCGGCCGGACACATACCGTCCATTACCTCGAAAACAAGCTCAAGGATTTTTTTGAAAATTTCACCGATTTTAGGCCCAAGTCTAAGCTATAATATGCCGCATAGCTCATATCCCAGAAAATTCTTGTTTTCAAGATATGGCCTTCGATATTGCAAAAATGGACAAAAATGGCCATTTTTTCAAACTATCGCTGTGGCCTATACTTGACATACCCAGGGCATATGCATATTCGTTGGAAAGGTTTAAAGCAAGCTATCGAATGGTGCCAATTGTGACTTAAAAATTTCAAGTTGGGGTGGCCAAATCGGTCAAAAATCAAAATTTGACCGTCTGGCCGGATACATAACGGATATTTTCTTGAAAAAGACTCCATAGTTTCTTTTGAGAATTTCATCGATTTATGCCTCAAATCAAAGATAAAAAAAAGTGTATACCACACACCTCTGAAAATTGGCCGTCCCCATTATGAGCCATAATTTATGACATTTAGAGCCAAAAAAATAACCTAAAAGTCCATATTTTAATTGTATTTCAAAATTATTAAAATTCATGTGTGGAGATGTTTTGAATCTTTAATTTGGAAAATTACTCTCACAAAATTACTGATATCAAATAAAAAACCTCTGACGGGGTGAAGAGCGAGTGACGAAACCAAAATGTGAAACACAAAATTTCTGATATCAATTTTGTGACGAAAATAAATGATAGGTAATTTTTCTGTGTACTGTAATAAAAACTTAATATACATTTGTATATTCGGAACGTTGCATTGCGTCATCAGTCCATACTGACAGTAAAAAGAGATGAATTTCTGTAACGTTTTGAATGTTCAAAATTGATATCAGAAATTTTGTGTTTCACATTTTGGTTTCGTCACTCGCTCTTCACCTCGTCAGAGGTTTTTTATTTGATAAAGAATACAGACAGAACATTTTTGAGGTGCAACAATAAAATTTCATCCTATGTGCGTACCTTTACCCGAAAAATAAACTCATAAATTTTGCATAAGTTTAAAATTAAGACGATATTTCATTAATCATGTTTTGTCACATCGGCAACAGTTTTCCTTGGCTTTTCTTTCTTTTCTGTTGCCCTGAATAGGTGGGTGTTTTTCGGCCTGTGCTAAAATAATATAAATTATGCTTTCATTAAAAGTGCTACCAACGCACTGTAGTAAGAGGTGAGAGAGGGCAAAGTGTACGTGTGGTAAGGCAAGAGATTTACGGACTCTTACGTGTTCTCAACGTGGTTACAAATGCATTTACAAACACATTGTGGCATACTGCATTTTTCTTTTTTTCTCGCTCAGTCATTTGCTTGCTTATTCATTCTTTTGCATTATAATTCTTGAACAAAAATTGAGTCCTGCATCTGACTGTATTTATCATACTCGCAATTCTCTTTTTTTATTCTTGCACTTATTTGATGCGCCCTATGTAGTTCATGAAATTACTAATACTTTTTTAATCATTATGACTTTGGTCGTCGTGTTCACTCGTTACTTCTACCAAAAATGTAGAGAAAACTTTTCCACTTTTGCCAAGTCCAAAAGAGATTAACATAATAATAAGCGTACAATCAAGTGAGCTGGATCTTTGGCTCGCTTGTTCGTTCCATTGTACACGCGCATGACATCTTTTCAAATAAAGACAAAATTAATGAACAACGAACAAACAAACGAAAAAAATTCAAAAGAAAAAATTATTGGAATTCGCTCGTGATTTATAGCATTTAATTTATATTAACAAAATGATTATCTTCCACCAGTTTTCGAGTCACTTTCAATGTAATAAATTATTTTTAACGTCATTTCGATAAGTCGCAAGTAAAAGATTTGCATTTGGTGAGTGCTTCTATTGTTTGAGAATTTCACGTATATTTATACGCGTTTTGATGACGCAAAAACAAAAAAATGTACTAACCAAGTGAAAAGTAATTGCCAATATAACACATTGTTGTGTTTTAGCATGTGACAATGAGAACACAAAACAAATGATAAACCAAAAAAGAAAAAAAAATCAAAATCATTGATTATTCACTTCAATTAATTTATTCGAATAAATTCAAAAAGAATAAAAGTTTATTATCTCTGTACGCAAGTGTCTGGCAAAAATGTGGCATCATGCATGAGAGCAATCGAGGGTATTAGGTCACGCTAATAGCCATTTTTTTCTCTTTCTCTGTAATAAATTCCATTCTATTGAATCTCATTGATCAAGGCATATGAATTTATTATTTTTTTGTCTAATTTGACGATAATGAGGAATAAGAAAGAGGAAGGGGTATAGAGAGAAAAAGACAGATCCATCCAAGAAAACAAAGTCGTCATGCGTTCTTTTGACAGCACCCAATCAAAAACCCTATCAAATCGAAACCGTAGCAAAAAGGTTTTTTTCGGTCTTTTTCGAAAGAATTTCGGTCCATCTCACAATTTGAAGAGGAAAAAAAGGACTTCATTTTCGAAGAAACCTAGCAAATCGAAAGATTTATCGCCGCCTAAGGGAGGGGGTATCCGGCTCACCCATGTATGAGTAGCCGCCTGACGGTTGCAACCGTCTTATGAACAACATTGGTTTACATGTAAACAGCTTTTGCGTTTGCCTTAAAGCGAACCTCAGCATCTTACATTTTTTCAAACTTCACCCGGAAACATTCAGAGGCAGCAGTATACAGATTTAAAAAAGTGGTCTAGTTTTGATGTAGTATCCGATGACACATAGATATTTTCGATTTTTTCTAAAATTCTCTACGAAACTGGTTTGCGAGAAATTTTACTTTTTTGGGATTGGAGGATTCTGGGGGGGTGAATATCCCTACTCGGATGAATATCCCTACTTCCATTGCAATTGTGGTTGTACTATAATGAATGACTTAAAAGTTAGAAATAAATTTATTGACATTTGTGTTATTTTCCGAAATTTTGTGATGATGCGAGGACATCTTCAGGAAACTTGTGTTTCATTTAGATTCTTCATTTTTATTTTCTCATCTGCAGTTCATCAGGCGCTCGTTTTATGTACATTGTACAATGCATTCAATTTGGCATTTTGTCATTTGTTTCAGAAACATACGTATACCGTGCAAAATCTGGCAAATTAAAAAGGGCGAGAGAGAAAAGGAGAAGATGTGAATAGAGGTGAAAAACAACAAAGTGAATAAAAATCACGGAGTGATTGCTTCAAACGGGCGCTCAATTTAAAATACTCCAGTCGAAAAATATAATTATGTTGCATTTTCTTTAGACACTTTTCCACTCTCTGACTGTCCCTAACCAATCTCTTTGTATAATGTCATATGTTGTGAAATATATGCTCAGCAGACTCTTCTGGATTGTATTATTTTGTTTGTTGCTTGAATTTAAAATGAAAGATACACATACATGCCAAAGAATTCATTTCTTGGCGTTCATTTGGCCTGCTTATGGAGCTTATAGCTGCATTCTTATGTGTAACGATCGATCCAAAGTATTTTTCTCGTTCTGTCATTTACTCTTGATTCCATCATTTCGCGCATCCGTAAGCACGAGCGTCAAACGGGAAAAATACACATAATAATAGCGAAATCGACATATTTTGATTTGTCATATTGAAGTAATAAAGTGTACATTAACCGCATGTTGTGTGAACTAAATTAATGCATACTAGGGGCATACAACTTATTCAAATATCGCTCATAGTTTCGTATGCTATTGAGTTTTTCATATAAATGCACATGCTTACGATGTCTTATATATATTTTTCAAACATTCCATTCATATTTTGTGTGCAATTATTGATCAGTGTATCAAATAGTAAAAATGAATTTGTGTTAACATTCAAAATCGATGAAAATGTAAATCTTTCCCATTTACAAAATATCACATCTTTACAAAAACGTTAATAAAATCAATTTAAAAATTTCACACAAAAATTCATGTATGTAGAAAACTGCCCCTAGAAAAAGAAACACTCGAATTATATAGAGAAGATGGTGCATTTCATTTTCTGCGGTCATAAATTTCTTTCGTCATAATCGTCAACATATTTTAACTATTCTTTGTATATTTGTTTATGTTTTTTTGTTCATTTGGTCTAAAACCATCCAAAATCTTACACGATGAAAGAAAGAGATAGAAAAGATTCGATAATAGTTATTACCAACATGAATGGAAAATTTTGAACATTTTGAATGCTTAATGAATTTTTGATGACTTTTTTCTCATTCATTTTCTCCATTCCCAATCACCGATCACTACCATTTTGCATCCGCCAGAATGTGCAAAGAGAGACGATGTTTGCAAACCACTGAACAATTTTTTTTTTTTTTGTATAATAATAATGTGTACGCGTGTATCGTTTTTATTGGCGAAAATTTTCAGTTGAATTTATTGCTACTAGAAATCGAACGCATCAGCATAGAACTAAGACGAAGCATATATGTGTTCAAAAGGTCGGAATGATTAAAAAAAAACACGCCAATAATCATTGACAAGAAGAAAATAGACAAGGCAATACGAAAATTTATTATGTGAAAAAATCCTAATTAAAGTTCCGTTTCGAATTTGTTGTTGTTGTCGTAGAATAAATGTGTTTCAACATAGTTCTATGTAAGCGTGCATATCCATCCGTCCGCTCGTCAGTGACGAGTCGTCACCATCATCATCATCAACCAGATTATTTTTATGCTTGTTAACTGGCAACACAATTGCCTGACATTTATTAGAATCCATACCGAACATATATATATGCGTACAACGACACTCAATTTGCTCTCAAATGGCACGGGGAAGACAGATAAACACGCGTTCGTTGTGTAGGAAAATGTGCGCAAAATGATGGTGGATTTTTATCGGCCACAAAGAATGAGAGAGAGAGAAAGAGGTGTAGAAAGTGATATCTCTGCTTTACGATGATTTCCCGTGTCTCCTGAATTTCTCATTGACTATGACTACTGTCATAGTACAAAATCGAGAGACTTTAATGCAACAATGTGAAGCGACAATCACAATGTCTCTTCGAGGATGAAATGGAGGAAATAGAGGCCCAGCATTCAGTATTGCTTAAATGAGATTTTCAACCAGAGAGAAAAGATTGAGCGATTTCAAGTATAAAGAGAGGAAAAACGTCTGGTGGGCGATGATAGATGCACGCGCCTCCGGATGCCCATATCAAACATCTGTTTTGCAAGTGCCACCATACCGAAATTTTTTGACATCCATCCGATTCACCTTCTCTCACCAAAAATTGATAAAATGAAGCTGGGCGCGATAACAATCAGCCTGCAAATGGAAATAGTTTATGTCATTGGGCGCCTCAATCATTTTATGCGTAGCGAATGAAATTTAATTTTCTCTCTTTGGTGATTTTTTGTGCAGATCATAATGCAACAGAGGAAATGAAAACATAAGAATATATTGTTTTGTTCACTTAGATTCTAATTCAATATTATTTTTGTATCTTCCATTAAAATAACTTTCTGCCAATAAAATATTTTTATTTCATAAAAATTCATCGGTATTCATTCGGTATAACACTTTTTGTAAAAAAAAAACTCTGTTCCTCTCTGTGGTTAATGTAGTATTTGCTCGCTAGAGGAGTTGATCGTATTTATTTATATTTTTGAAATGGATCACGTTTGAAATTGAACTGAATCTGATGAACACGATTGTTCTAAAAAGTACACTTAATAAAACGTTATTTGACATTTTAGAAAACTGTGAATTGCATTGGCTTAAAATATTCTGCAAATACAGGTACGTTTGAATTTCTTTGAGTTCAAATATTCACGGAAATGTCGACACAAAAAAGTAGTTAAGTCCAAACGAGACAGCAGTAACGAAACTAATTTACTACTTGAATATTTATTTATTTGACGATGTGATCAAACTTAACATATATTGGAGTAGAAAAAAAGGCATTTCACATCTTTCAAACTGTTGATAGAATTGTAAAAAGCGTGAAAATTGATTTTCACCCTTATGTAAATGGTCAAACTAATGTTAGAAAGTATATAGTCGTGCACTCGCTGGTCGATAGCCACTGCATTCATGATGGACAAAGTTGACACAATCAGCTCAATAACATTAGCAATCTCATTCACTGAGTGAGTATAGTGTTTTGTTTCTTTTTTCGTTTTGTCATCCGCATAAAAAACTGGTTAAACCTAAAAACCAAACCAATTGTAAATAAAAGAAGCAATGATTTTAATTTAATCCGAATCGTATATTTAGATCAATTTCAATGTGAACTGAATACATTTTTTGCCTCGGCTCGAAATACTTTGATTAGATTTTTTTCTGTGTTCAATACGAAATTGGAATTATCGGACGAGTGTTTTTCCCCGTATCTGTTTTTGTTACGTTTTTTTTCTTTCTTGATTAATTAGAAGAGAAAAGATTGGAGGGAAATTGATTGGGATTTTGTTAAATATCATCTCATAACAGAAAAAAAGAAGAAAAAGTCAAAAGAAAGAATAAAGAACTGAACATGGTCTTAAAAACGAAGTGGAGCAAACGTGTTTTAAGTTAGATTTTGGCTGACACATTGATTATCTCCATATTGTTAACGTTAAAGCAGAAAAAAGCCACAGATGAAAAACATCTACAAATCATGGAATTTTTACAGAACATTTTTGGATCGAGTGAGAGCAACATTCTTTATGAATTTTCGATGAAACTATAGCAGAAAAAAAACGAAAATGATGAAATTTCTGCAAATGGTTTTTATTCGTTGTCGTCATTGTCATTGGATTTTTGGGCATTTCTTAATTGTGGCATTTCAATTCAATCATCATCTTCGTTCGTCGTCGTACATACCTTACTTTGAGCGCGCGATAAAAAATTCTTTGATCCCAAAAACCCAACGGAAGATAGCTACTACCAATCAATTCAATGGCCAGTAGTAATAAGAGGAAAAAAGATCAACAACACGGAAACTTTTTAATGAAAATGACGAACAACACGTTAAAATAACAAAGAGAAGAGAAAAAACTACTAAATATGCCGCTAAAGAATGCGAACAAGATAGTTTTCATTTGATATTGCCTTCTGTTTAGAGATTGATCAGTGTGTGTTTCAATTTAATTTGCGCACGGGCAAAAATGCATCAAACTTAAGTATAAAAAAAGAAAGACAATATAAACAGGCGAGATAGAGAAGAATCGTTTGATTTGGCTAAAAAGCAATTGAAATTCATCGGATCAAATTTTTCGAACGAACAAAAAAATTTCACTCAAAATTAAACGAGCACAAAGAGCACAAATCGTTTCTCGTGTTTTACATGTATCGGGACCGCTGTTTTTCTTTTCGTTTACATTGTCGTCTTCATTTCACGTGCGCGAGCGCTCGCAAAACTTACAGCAAGTGCGTGGTGTGTGCGCTTGGTAGCAGGTAGCTAAACATGAAAGATAATCGCATATTTATCGTTTCTCATTTTTCATTTATCTTATTCGCCAATATGCGTTCATGTGTCGTGCTCATTTTACCTTGGTCAATATAATTTCCTTCCCCGACTTAAATTTTTTTGTATGCGTGTGATTGCGATGAGTTTTTTCCATTTTGTATCTTTTTAGTTTTCTTTAAACAATTCTAGCTCTTTTGCTCTTCTTTAGCATATCTTCAAAATGTGTTCAACTCATGTGCGTAAAATATATCAGTAAATTTTTCCATACGAATGATGCGTAAGTATATCGACTCATAATTAATTTGCCATTCCTCTCACTGTTTCTCTTCTTTCTCTCTTTGATTCATTTTGTTTGTATTAGTCCCTTTCAATGTAATAGCCATTTTATATTGATATTTGTGCACATCGGTCGATTTTTATCTCACTCGATCTCGCGGCTTTGATTTGGTTATTTTCGTTATTTGTATAATTTTTGTGTAAATTCGTTTTTCAACTCGATCATTCTTGCCGGCAATAATTATTTCATTGGTCATCGTCTGTCTTTATTTTGGTCTGCTCTGTTCTTCGACATTTCATGTTGTGCATCTTTCTCTTTTGCTACCAACGTTGACGCTATTAAATAAATTCCTCGGTGTTTGTTGTTTTTTTTAGTTGCATCGTCTTTTGTCTCTAAATACCAATAAATATGTAAAAAACGATGAACGGCAATCAAGTCATTGTAAAAATACCGAAAAAAATAACATCGGACGCAACGAAAAATTTGTTCATGATCCAGATTTCCGGATAATTATGGGTTATTTTCAGGCCAAGCGCGTAGTACGTGTACACGTTTTATATTGTCTGATTAAAGAAAACAACAAATTCTTCTCCCTGTCCCTCTCTGGTATTTCTCGATGAACGTATTTTTAACTCTTACTTATGGGATTAAATCGAAATGCCAAAGCGCGTGAGCAATCGAGAAAGAGATGGAATCCGAATTTCGATAACACGACAAACAACGTGGTTAAAGTATTTTTAAACTTTTTTTTTGTGGTACCATTTGCTCTTTCTTGTTGTGTCCGTAAGCATTTTTGTGACTTTAATATGCACATGAATCTATTAAATTTGAATGATGAATTAACAATGCGAAAAAAGCAGAGAGCAAATGAGCTGAACGTGATTAAAAACAGATGAAGATGAAAAACAATAACAAAATAGCCAAAACAGTAGCATATTCGAAAAAGAATTGGGAAATTAAGAGTGAGTAAGTCTTACAAATCTAAAGAGCGAAAAGAAAAGAAAAAACAAAAAAGATTCCACCAAAAACATAGAAAATGAAAAAGCGATAAGCGCGCACGACAAATGCCTACAAAAGTGTTCGATGCTCATTTTTTCTGCCGATCAAATATAATTGATGTCACTAATATTAGCAATCGATTCGGGATAGTCAGAGAGAGAGAGAGAGAAAGAATGAAAGAGAGATATACTGTCTGTGTCGATCAATGCAATAGTAGCATATGTGCATATATATACATAGCATGGATTCGCGATTCGAATGCAGCAAATAATACGAAACGACAAATTTTTAATTCTTCAGAGCGCAACGGAAGAAAAAAGCACATACCAAAAAATAACCGAAGAGAAGAAGCGAAAAGAATCCGAAATGACGGTGCGCGCACGATATACTGAAATCGGCAAGTCAGATATATAGCAACACAGAGAGATAGAGTGAGATGGAAAATATCGCGAAAATAAAGGATGCTAAAATTACAAAACAAAATAGGCATCCAGTGCTTATGATGGGCGATAAATATACGTTATGGAATGATATGATGGTTGATGGATTTATGTTTTATGCATACGAATAAAGGCGTTTTACATTACAGGTCTCGCTCTTTTTCTGTTTCTCTCTCTCAGTCTGTGGTATTACATATATATGTGTGTATATGTATATGTATTGGATGTCGTTTTGTTAGTTTCTTTTAGTTTTTGCACTTATTATTGACGGATTGATTCGATGTAAATTATAACGAACGCGCCAAACAGTAGCTGTGCACTCGAAGCAATTCCATAAGCATAATCATACGGTAAGAGTGATTTCTCTCTACACACATGCCCAATATATGTACACTCTCTTCTTTTTTTCTTTTCTTCTTGATCTTCGTCAACGTATATTTTCAGATTCTCTCATTTTTGTTCTGTTTTTCAACGAAAAAAGATGTAATCCGTCTAGAAGCAAAGAAAACATGGAACATTAACACCAAACATTGTCATCGACAAGTCATATGCAATCAAAGAAAATTACGCGCTTCTTCATTTAAGATACTCCATCGGATATTTTCTTTCTTTGACTTTTATCTTGTTGTATAGTTAAATTGGCGACGATGTGCTCAAATTTTAACAATGGTTTTTGGTTTCTGTGTTTTAACCATTTTAACAACGGTAACCACAACTGGGTTTTGGAAGAACTTTAACTTTTGGATACAATGTGAACACGCGCGCGCGTGTGTATGTGTGACAATGTGTGAGTATGTCTCTGGTTCTCTCTCTTTCTTTCTCTCTCTCTTTCTCTCTCTCTCTCTCTCTCTCTCTCTCTCTCTGTGTGTGTGTGTGTGTGTGTGTGTGCTCTCATTTTTTTCTTGTTTGGAAAATGATGAAGAAAGTTTCTTCAAGAAACTATTATTACTCATATTCCCTCGTAAAAAATATATATACAAGTCACTGAAAATCCAATCAGCTTCAAGCTGTCCAAATGATTTGTACTAGATCGAGTGTAGCGAACATAAACGATGAATGTGACTTAGAAAGTGTATTTCACATTACTATTCATCAAAATAGTTCTATTTGATGTAACATTTTTTGATAGTGCACACATTTTCTAAACCGTACCAAACGAAGCTTGTCATGTTGTTTCTATGAATGAGTAAAAAATCAGAACTTTTAGCCTGTAAAGTATAGCGAAACTCCTTAAAATAGTTGATTAACCATTTATTTATTATTTTTACACAAGGGTTAAACAACGAAAAATTGTTGTTTTACATTTTAGAATTTTTTGTATGTCAAAAAAAAACCAAAAAAACCGACGATCGCTTGTCGTATACGTATTCACATTCAAATTGCAACGATTTTTTTTTTAAATAAGAAGGAAGATAAGAGGAAAAAACAGCCACAGAGCGCCGTAATAAGTTCGTTTACCAAATGTTTCGACATTTTTGTGTGACGATTTTGTATCTACCTTTGTTTCATGGAATTTGCAATAGCTTTGATTTTTGCCACTTGTTTGTCTTTTCATAAAACGATATTCTTGATATATACACGAATTACGTATTTCATAAATTATACGGAAATTTCGAACGTGTAAGGATTTGATATTACCTCGCGATGAATCGGAATTAATTGAAATGAAAATGTGAAACAAGAGACAAACGCAAACTGTGAAATGAGACATAGCCATAGAGATATAGATATACATGGCTACTGTACGCTGATACATCTAATAATCGATGGATCTGCAATGCACTCAGGGCATTAATGAAAATGATAAACATGAACAAAGTGAACCAGGCATCGCAACGCAACATCCAACCTTAATTACATCAAAAAAGTTATTTTTGCGTTGGCTTAATTGGTACGTAAATCAAAATTGGTGATGTCCGGCAAACGTAGTATGTATGTTTGTCGGAATCTCCATAATTTGTTAAATTTCATGTATTGAAATGCCTTCGGAAAAATCGGCTGACTCTTTATTTCTCTGTTTGGCGTATCAACATGGTTGATCGCCAACTTATAGAGTTATTTTTTTTAATGAAGAATGTACATTGCACAATGCACAATAGGGTGGAACATTTTTGGCACAATTTGGTGGCCACTTGGGAAAACATGTCTTATAGTCCCTAGATTCAAGATATGGAGGAATTTTCAACTTGCGGTTCCATATAAGACAGCGACTTGAAAGGAAAGGAGGTACATTTTACTGGAAAATCATGAAAAATTGCAGTGACCCATTCACCATGAAAACTTGTGAATCTTATTTTCTGACCAAAATAAGTAATATCACCAAGTTTCATGAAATTTCAACCAAAAATGAAGGTGCCTCCCATTTAAAAATTCATTTATTTAATTCCAAAAATTTATTTTTTTTCCCAATAACAAAAAATTGAAAATGTTGTATGGGAAGCTATGATGAAGTCATCTCCAATTTGCACACATTGCAATAATCGAAAACAGGATGCGAATTTTAGAATTCAAAATAAAAAGTGGAAAGCAGATTTGGACAATGAAAATCCGATTAATCCCCCAAGCTAATCATATGATATGATTCATATCCATGTGCGTTTACTGTTCAAAATGATATTAAGCATATTTGAGCAAGCATGACGGCCCTCGATAATATTAACGTTATTAGGAATTGTTCCGTCTCAAAAACTACACGTGTGTAATACACACTGTGTATTCTATACCTATGTCGACTGCTGCTCTTGTAATGCTTAATTTTTTGCTTGTTTTTTTATATATTCGAATATGGAATCGTATTTAATTTTAAGCTGATGTATTTTACTTGATTAGTTGTACGCTTCAAATGAATCAATGTTTTGAATTTTGATGAAATAGGAAGCGGCATACGGCTCGGAATTCGGATTGATTTTGAAGCGTTTCTTAGGATTTGTGTCTTTTTAATCCGAAATGGGATTTGGTCGTGAAAAATAAATTAAAATACTTATCGTTGTATTTTTTTAAATTCATTTCACAAAATTTTAGTTTCTGCTATCTTAAAAAGTAAATTGGTAAAAGTACGTAAAAGTAATTGGTTTATACAATACGTGATAAAGGTAAAGAAAAAAGACCTAGCAAAGAAAATGCATTTTTTTTTATTGTAAAAAGTCCTTGAATTTTAGATATGGGAAAAGGATGTTTTTTTTGCAATACTGTTGCCTTTTATCCATCTCATTTCTGAACTAAAATCAACAATCAATAGAGAGGGAGGTAAAAGAGAAGGCCAAAAGTGTTAAGGGCAACCGCGCATATAAATTGTTTGTCGATACAAATTGTGTTTTATTTTATCGTCAATTGCAAGATGAGTTCATGTGCATGATGGTATGCGTTCACGCGCCTGCTATTTTCATAATAACAATTATGTACTTTCCGAAGGTTATTTATTCTATTGGATGATATCGTGTGAATGTTTAAAACCGATATACTGGTGGAGGTTATTCCAAAGAAGAAGAAGAAGAAGAAGGAAAAAGTGAGGAATGAAAAAGTGGACAGAACTGAAAAAGTAACAATTATTGACACAACGAGTAAGAGTAATCGAGAAAGCGAAAGAATAAAATGCTAAGTGTTTAAAACATGCAACCGAGTGCATTTGGTGTGCGCACGTTTGTAATTGTGATCATGAGATGAGAGAAAGTCGCAATCCAATGCAATTTGCATTTGATATCAAGGACACATTTCAATGAACTTTTGATGTGGTCGCGTTTGGGAGTTTCTGTTTCTTTGTCTAGATCCAGAGTGCACTTGAACACTTAATTAACTAATTTCAAATTTCAATCGAGTGGCACGTATGACTGGACTTTGTCAATCACGTACACACTCAAATTTCATTAGTAATTTAAATACCATTTTTTTACTAACTCAAAATTTTACATCGATACAGAAAGCATGTCATATGGTCCATATATGATATGGACAATATTTTAAAAGCGATTTTAACGTGGATGGGTAATAATTATGTACAACCATGAATATGTACGAAAACATCAAAACACGGAAAAATGTTACCCGAAATTCGTACACCACCAAAGTATATCTCATTAAAATGTACAAAATATGTACAATTCAAATCTGTAATTAGAATGCATTTTTATTGTCATATTCTTTTGGTAAAAATGTTCTTTCGATTCTCTATCCGCCATTTAGCACAAGTAAAATAGACGCGTCAAAGAAAAGCGCGCGAGCATTGATGGTAAGACCAAAGGGTTTTTAGATAGTCAGAATATAAAAATGAAATGAAGCAACGACGCTTGTGTAACCATCACACCTGCTAATAAATTACATTTTGTACTCTTTTATTCATCACAGCATTTTTGTTTTCACAGCATGTTTGCATTCTGGCCTTTATTTCTTTTTCTCAATGTCTCTCCTTGTCTTGTGGTATTTTTCTCTATATGTCACTCACTTTCTTTTTCTCTCATCTACTCACTCTTTCTTTAAAATGTATCGTTCTTTCTTGGTTCTATTTGCCTTCCGTTTTTTTTTTTCAAATTACTCCTTATTATATATTTGGTTTGTATCAAACTTTTTGCCACGCATAATTAAACACACAAATCGAAAAAAAAAATGTGTACAACAATGAGGCAAATTATAATGTTGTGCATAAAAATTTGAATGTGTGAAAACTTAATCAGTTACATTTTCTTCTTTGTCAATACACATAAATACGCATCTAATGTAATTTTAAATACTCGATCAAAATATATGTTTTCGTTGTAAATTCTGAAATCTTCAGTGAAATTCTATTTACATTACCTAAAATTGTGCATTTATTTATCGAGAAGTCGGTTCATCAAAATAATTTTTGAATGAAAGAACCAACGAAGACGGTAGAAACAACGAAGACGACAGAAACAACGAAAACTTAATGAAGTATAAAGTTTCGACAGTTGGCATAACATTCTAGTGAAAAAAAAAACTAACACTCGAGTAAGAATAGAAATAATAATATTCATTTTTCTAGTGAAAAAACTCTGGTTTTCGTCATTATTATTGGTAAAACGTATTTATTTCATTTTAGGAATGAACTATTAATATTGTGATGATGATGAGGCCAGGTTATATGAAGCAAACACACACAGCGCCAGTCAATTGGAATGAAATGACAAAGAATATAGCCAAATGGATTGTATTTAAGAGCGGACATACATTGCGGAAACGTGAATAAACCCTTTCTACTCTCTTCCCCCGCTCTCTGTCTAATCATACTTATTCATTATATTATGTTTGAGTGATTGCATCATTTTTGTATCGAACTGCATATCGTATTTATATGTTTGTTGCTTAACACAGCAGTTTTATATATGCCCTTGTAAATGAAGAAGTAGAGAGCGGACAAATAAGAATTTTGTAGCATTTGTGGACACAATAATTTTAATTAGCATAAAAATTTAGAGTTTGAAATGGTTGATTCTCGTATTTTTTCTTTTAGAAAACTGGGTCGTCACTTATCGGATACACAGGTTATTGATGCGGATCTGACTTCGAATTTCAAAAATAAAAACATTTGGAAATCAAGTTTGCGCATAGTTACGGTGTATGTGTTATTTAATTTTCTTGTATTATTTAAGTTTCTCTGCCTCTATATTTCTTTCTTGGACACTCTAATGAATCTGAATTTTTTGAGAGGCTTTTGATTCGTATAAGTAAGACGCAAATGCGTTTTTTAAGCTAATTGGGGTGCGAAATTCAGTTCACATCAAATTTCAAACTATATATTTATGAACATAAATGTCAATGGCGAGTAGTTCCGTTCTTTCCATTTTCTCATTCGAGTTCTTTATCACAACTCGATCCAAAGTCATACCTTATCTAGTATTCAACCTTTTGATAAGCGGATATTTAACGAGCATATTCAATGGTTATAGAGAAAAAAATAGTTTAAACTACAATTACTAAAAACCAATGGTGTAGATTATATGGATAATGGAGACAGATTGATGTCGGACACTTTGTCGTTTTAATAACAAGCACTGGTCATTCGTATACTTTGATAATGCATTTTAAACAATTGTGCGAATACCAGAACACACTAACTCCGTCTCTGTACGTGCCGTACTTAGTTGCTTTGTGTGTATTTGACTGTAGACGGAGCAACAAACAAATTTTCTCCAAGAAAACGTATACATAGAATTAGGTATTTTTGTTTAATGTTAAAATACAAGAAGAAAAAAGCTTCTACGACTTTATGAATAATTAAATTCATTTATATGACGTAAAACCAATAATAATTTTTAAATGCCATACAAAAAATAAATAAATAAAAAATAGAAGAAAAAAACCGCTTCCACAATGTATCAAAAAATTTGACTTTGACGTTTGGGTGCGTAGCGCAAACCATTGGCACTAACTAAAAAATGTAATGCAGAATGTTTGCGATTTGATATTTACTTTCAAACGGTATTCACACTTTTCCGATATCTTTTCATTTGGCAAAAAAATCGTAAACACCAAAAAGTGTATCAGTCTGTTTCCACTTCCCCTATATATGTACTTATATTAATGTTATCACAGAATACTTGTGAATGAACTTGAAAAGGTATCGCACACTGCCGATTGAAGTAACAACAAAGAAAGAATCTATTTTTTTAGAGGAAACAAAGCAACACCAGAGCATGAAATTGTCACACGTAAAGACTGCGCTTGCTATGAACCGCCCTAGCTATGAATGTGTTAGTGTGATTAACATTGTTTGTGCTATAGGAACTCAAGAGCGGCTCCTGACAAGTACTCTATAGTATTATGAGGCATTGCGCACGTTAAGAAGACATCATTATTTCATAATTGAGAATTTATGCTCTGAACAATACAGAGTGTTCTAACTTCCAAAAAATAATGAACGAAAAAAGCTAAAGACGTTTTTTTCTTCCGTTTATCGGCTTCCAAAGCAGATTATTCAAATGAGTTTCCAACGGACGACATCATCTTAAGACTTGTACCAAGACAAAGTACCAAACCACTAAATGGTGCTGTCCTTCTATTTAAAATGTATTGATATTTAGTACAAGTTTTCTGTTCTAAAATAATGCTTTTTAGACCGTGATTGTTGATATTGCTGTTTTATTTTCAGCAGGATTTCAGCTCACCGTAAATCTCAGTCATTCAATAATGGATACAATACATCCAATGGCATCATCTTTTTTCATCATTCACTGAACTCGTCTTCAATATGGCAGTGTCCATTAGTTAAGAAGAAGAGTTAGAACACTTCGTAAGGATGAACTGAAGTAAGTAAGCAATGGCAGAAAACTCTTGGAATCCGATACAAACAGATTTTCGGATTAAAAACATGGATATAAAATAATAAATTTTGATCTTTGTTTGAAATTTTGATTGTCGGAGAGGAAAAGATAAACCTCTCTCTTTTATGGAGATTGTGATAAAAAAATCAATACATAAAAATGGTGACAAATTATGCATGATTCACTTTTAAGTTAAAAATAATTCAAATTCAATTTTTTTCAGTTGAATCGAATGTATTTTGCTTAAATGCGCATTACAAACAAAAATATTGATTTAAAATCGATGAGATGCACGACAATTCTTGCTCTTTATTTGCCAGTGTGGTTGCTATTGTAGAAGTACATTATACGATTTAATGGAGTGGTTTCATTCGCATAATTAACCGTGAAGTGATAATCCGCTAATGCAGTATGGGCTTAAGTGTAGCATTTTGAACTTCAAAATCTATGTTTCAAAAAGGCAACGCATTATTCTCAACTCCATGTGAGCTATTTGGTTATAAGGTATATATGTGGTGTATCTGCTATTATCAAATCGAGTTTTTGCAAGCGTACATTCTTAGTAATAAGCAAATATTAATCGATATTATGTTTTAATATGAATCGTATAACATTGTTATAATAACAATGAACATTTCATATTGTCTTTAAGTTTATATACTTTTTTTGGGACCCCATCTTCTTATTGTCATTGTTGTTGTGCTTATTCCCTCATTCCACTTGGACTTAAGATGGAATTAAGAAATGAAATTGGAATTAAGAAGTGAGTGCCGTTAAAAACGGTTTGGACGGAGGAATTATTTGCGACCAACGAATTAAAATTTGTGAGAAAAAGACAGAAAGACGCATTCATGAATATTTAGGAGTTTAAAGTCTTTGTGCTAAGAAAAATGGACACAAATTCAATCGCATTTCAGAAAACTACGTATAGTATTATGTGAGAGGATGAGCTCAACAATAATGCCATACCGTGAGCCAATTGACAAAAGATAACGTACGGTAGCGCCACAGACATCGTCAAACGATAGCAATGTTGCACATAGAGAATTATTGCAATGAAAACTAGATGGCTTGTCGTATAAAATTCGGAACTAGTTGACATTCCGTATAGAATTGTATTTATTCATATAATTTCATACAATATATCGTTTTTGTGTATTCTCCTTTGTGCGGTTCTTCTTCGTTTGTCTTTTGAAGAAGATCCGCACAAAAGACAATACACAAAAACATTATTTTACATGAAGATTTTATGGACAAATACAATTTTATATGTATTGTCATCTAGTTCCAAATTTTATACGACATGCCATCTAGTTTTCTTTGTAAAATTTCTCTGTGTGTGATGTTTTAAAATAGCGTTTATCACTAGCTTTCTATCAAAAAAAAGTCGAAAAGTGAAAACACCCCATTTCATTGTGACTTCACAATGGGATATTCACCCCTTATGACTCAACTGGGCAAATAAGTTTCTTCCCATGAAAGTTACGCATATCAGTGTAGTTTCCATTGGCATGTTGCTTTGGCCGCCCTGAATGACCCAATTCGGAGGGCGGGGGTCAGAATAATATAAAAATGCCTATTGGTAATTTTTCACGAGGAATCCGAATATGTAATTAATTTTGGGGTTAGATGGGGTATTGACCCAATTTCGGGGTATTTTTCGAAATTTTCGTGAATTTTGTAAGGGGACCTCCCTTGGGAGTAATTAAGGCAATGGCCTAAATGAAATGTGCGGATAAAATTAGTTATAGTTGGCCATACATTTGAGTGCGAAATTCCGTACCAAAAAAGTGAAAAATCGACTTTTTATCATTTTACCCTAATGGGGCACTCAGAATTGTTGGGAGACTTGCGGAAAGAGCGCACGAGACAAATGTCATTTCTAGGGTAATTTGGGATGCTGATTCCGAATTTCGAGGTTTTGAGTCAAAAAATCATATCTTGGGGGTTTTTGACCCCCCGACCCTCCTGGGGGGTGGGGGGACTTGGAGGGCAGGGGTCCTAAAAAATTTCTCTCGTCATTCTGAACAACTTTGTAGTACATTTTTTGATCCGACCAAATTTTGATATGGTGGGGTGCTCTCCTGCCCCCTAGACCCAAAAGGGGCACCCTTTATTTTCACAAACCCATTTTCTCGGCACTTTACATCGATCTGTACTGAGGAAAGTAAAAAAAATTTGTAACACTTTGGGTACTTTACTGGTAAGATTAAGAAAACACTTCACACCACCTCGTCATACTCTGTAGTATTTTTTTAAGTTGATCTTTAATGAACTTTGGATAAAACACTTCCAAACGCTACCACAATAAAGATTCACTTTAATTAAGCCACAAAAATCTCAGATAAAAAGTACGAAATTTGTTTATTAACATGATTTTCAATCGATCAGCAAAATCTGAAATGAAAAACTGTTCGATGAAATCTTCACACATTTTGCTCATCTTTGACACCAAACAACAAAGATTCGGTTTTCAAATTGATACACACAAATTAACCGAATCAAATCGAACTCAATTTACCATATACCCAATAATTTTATCGTCTTGCGCGCGATCCTCTTCAACTTATTTGGTTTCTTGATATGTGCTCTCGATTTAGTGAAATGTGAATTTTATTGAATGTGAAATATAAATTGAATCAGAAGAGAGGAAATGCATCCTAGTAGAAGTTTGTGCAACACACGCTTCCCCTTCCCCTTTTTCTATTTCCTTCATATATGTTTTAATTTCAAACATTCAATTTGAATGTCTAAGATTGATAATCTAAGCTTGTTCAAGAATAAAGAAATAGCTTTGCATTGATAACTCTGGAAAAATTAAAATCAATCCAAAACACACATGAAAATAAAATTATTTGTGTTTTGAGTTGACGGTTGAATAACAAGATTGTATACAAAAAAGTACACATAACGAAATCATGAACATCATGCAAATGGCTTTTTGTAGCCCAAACCGAAAATAATAATACATTTAACGTTGTTTTTCTGTTTTCCGCGTGCTCAACGACTACCAAACGTCGTCAAAACGACGTAATAATCATTATAAATTATTATAATCCAATCGGATTTAAATAATTAATTTATGCGTTACTGAACGTATTATTCGGGATATTTGAAATATAAATACTCTCATTCATACTAGAGTGTCTCAGTTTTCTAATTCTCGTTTGTTTCTAAATCGTCTCGCTTTTGGATTTGTGCGTGTATGTCGCATAACTTTTTGCGTTTTATGTGCACGTCTAAAATATACTAAGAAGTTTAAAATTTAGTTCAGATTTTATATTTGAAGAAAATATGATGTGTGTGTGTGTCGTGGAAAGTATGAGTATAGACTTATAATACATTCAGTTGGCAATAGCTTAGCCAAGCAAATGAGAGTGTGTGAGAGAGAATTATCTTTTAGCTGTTGTTGTTATAATAACAATCATTACTATTCATATAAAATCCAGTATAGTAATGACTATATGAGTATAAAATCCAAAATATTTTTGGTAAGAAATAAGCGATTAAGAGACTCAAACCAAAGATTGAACACGCTAGAACGCACCGAGTGAATCAAAATCTACAAAAGCACCCTTTTGAAATTTAATACAGAAAGAAAATTCAAATTCATTTCCAACATATTTTTGGCCTTCGTCTGACAAATTAAGTGTAATCATTTTGTTCTTCTTTTAAATTAAATATACTAATGGAGTGTGAATATATATAAGTTACCTCGAATACATGATTGACTGAGAATGAATATGAGACTTCACCAGATATCTTATTAAGGTATAACACTGCTATTTATTGTTATTTGATGCTGGTACATTTCAATAAAATCTCAGGAGAAGTTTTGCATTGATATTGGTAGTAGTAGTTAAAAATGTCGTTTTTTTTTGTAAAAATACAACTTTATTTAATAAATTCTGTAAATAACATATCATTCAAAGTATTGGCCATCGTTATCTATGATTTCTTCCCACCTTTCTGGCAGCATATGGATTCCGCGCCAAAAGAACTGCTCATTTTTTGAGGCTAGGAACGAATCAATCCAATTTTTGATACCTTCAATTGAAGTGAAGCGTATTCCAGACAAGGCATTCTGCATCGATCGAAACAAGTGATAGTCAGAAGGGGCAATGTCTGGGCTATACAGCGGGTGGAGCAAAACTTCCCATCCACTATTTTCCAAATAGTTCTTAACCGGCTGAGCAATGTGAGGCCGAGCGTTGTCATGATGGAAAATTATGGACTCATGTCTGGTCGCATATTCTGGCCGTTTTTCGTTCAATGCTCTCTTTAAACGGATCAATTGTGTTCGGTTCAGGCCTCCCGTGATCGTTTCACCCGGTTTTAATAGCTCATAATAGAGGACACCCTTCTGATCCCACCAAATACAGAGCATTACCTTGGGACAATGAATATCTTGCTTTGGCGTTGATTTGGCTCGTTTTCCGTGCTTCACATATGATTTCTTGCGCTTCGGGTTGTCGTAATGAATCCATTTTTCATCACCGGTAACAAGTCGATGCAAAAACGACTTCTTTTTGTGGCGCTCAAGCAGCATTTCGGACATGCACAATCGTCTTTCAACGTCTCTTGGTTTCAATTCATGTGGTACCCAATTTCCTTGCTTTTGAATGAATCCAAGAGCCTTTAGGCGATCGGAAATGGCTTTTTGACTTACTCCCAACGATTTCGCAAGTTCTTCTTGCGTTTGACCAGAATCTTCATCGAGTAATGCCTCCAATTCTTCATCTTCAAACTTTTTTGGCTGGCCAGGACGTTCTTTGTCTTCTGTGTCAAAATCACTACTTTTAAATCGTGCAAACCAACGCTGACACATTCTAATGTCTACAGCATAGTCCGGATATGCTTCAGTGAGTAAACGATGTGCTTCAGTTGTTCATTCTTCTTTAGATGGAAGAAGCAAATTAAAACTTCCCGCAAATGCTCTTTTGTTGGAACGAAATTCGACATTTTGAACGCAATAAAAAACTTGTGTGTATAAACTTGTGTTCACTTTGACAGATGGAATTTGATAGTTTTTTGACGCTATTTAAGATACACTAATTGTCACTGTCAAAGTAATGACACGCATAATGTTGTATTTTTACAAAAAAAAACGACATTTTTAACTACTACTACCAATATATCGTTTCTTTTTTTTATTGTTTCATTCATCACATGGTTTTGAAGAACATTTGAGTTAGAGCATATTTAAATAATTATATTTGCAGGCAATGGGAGCAAATTGGATCGATACGCTCCCTTCAATCATTTGTGTTTCTTTGTATGTATAGAGAGTAGACATACTTTTTTTTTCGCTTAGCCAGGATTACGATACACAGAGAAAACAAATCGGTAAATATTTAATGAATGCGTTAAATCACATGAGCCAATAATATTGTATGGATTTTCTGTAGAAAATGCCTCAAATATTTCTCTTGTATTTTACCACAGCTAACGAATATTTACACGCTATAAACATCAAATCATCCAATGATAAAATTGGCTCGGAGGGCATCTTGAAAAAACACTTTCTAAAGGTTTTTTGGCATGCTGAAGCCGAATCTTTGGGTTTTAGGTAAAAAAATCAGGGGTTGAGGGGTTATGACCCCTGACCTCCCTAGGGGGTGGGGGAATTGGAGGGCAGCTGACCCAAAAAATTTCTCTCATCATTCTGAACAACTTTGTAGAACATAATTTTTTGATCCGATTATAAAATCGACATCAACAAAAACAAAATTGTAAAAAAAAGAAGAAAACGATCATTTTTGCCAGTTTTTGTATGGAAATCGTATCAAAACGTTATTATATCGCAAAATAAATGTCAAAAATGGATTCCTCGACCCCGAAAACCCCCGCATACACATTTGGCTAGAGAAAAAATAATGTGTTTTTGTCTTTTTCATACAACATCCAAGTCGATTTTTAAATATTTTGGAAAATATCTTGAGAGAAAAATTGGCTGGCTCGAAATTCATTTTATACATATGGTTCCTTGGGCAAAAATACTTGTTAGGACCCATAGAACCAGAATCGCGATGTGGACTTGATGCAAAAAAAATTGACCCACCCTAATAATTATTCTGAAAATAGTATCATTGAACTGATTGACAAAGAATTTTTCTGTTGTGAATTTGAGTGCGTATCATTATTCATCAAAAGATTTTTTTAATAACCAATTGAACCCAATGAATTCAATGGTAGCAGTTGAAGTGAGTATGTTCACTTGGATTTGTACGTAACCTGTTGCGTACGTTAACCACACACTGTTCATATGAATATAGTGCAAAGTTGATAGCTGTACGCGCAATCGGTTTTTATCTTTTATACAACTTATGTTTTTCTAACATGTATTTACCAATTGCAAATAGATTCTGCAAATAACGACAACAATAACCGTAAAATCGGAGTAGACCATAATAACCAAAAATACCACAGCAAGAACACCCGATGTATACACAAACACATATTTATCGCAATAGTATATTAAATTTACATATATCTAGGGGATTACAGATTGTGCGGAAAATATAGCCAAAAACAATGATGTTCACGAGCGATTTTTGTATGCAGTAGCAACGATATAAAACAAAAAAGAAACGAATGCCTTTTGATTACTATTCGAAAATAGTAAGATTGAATTGATCGAGTCTTTACACACACAAAAATTTGAGCTTACTTATTAATAATTGAGTTTTCTCTGAGATTTTTAAATTTTGAAAAAGGAACTTTTTTCTTTAAAATAAGTTTGAAGGAATAAAGTTTTGTGGAATAAATCATAAAATTTCAAAAAAAAAAATCTCGGAAATTGTGAATCGAATCGCGCTCGATTTGCTTATTATCAAATTTTTTTGCTCTATAGCTGATGAGGATGCATGAATAAGAGTAATAGGGCACGAAATGGTACACAAGCAGTAAAAATGGATGAAAATACAACACCGGATGATAATAATATAAGTTATTTGGTCTCACGCGCTGTCGTTACTTCTTTTTTTATTTTTTTTTCTTGTGAAAATATGTTTAATCCGGTATTATATTTATTTTTGGATTAAGCATAATACTCTATCTAACTTTGTCTCTCACTCAATTTCATTATCAGTGTGCTTATTCAACTTTTGTTATGATTTATCATATATAAAAATATGTATTTAGCTGAAATCTATATATCCAAACTAAGTCGCAATCTACAAATTATCCAGTTGCATTTTTTTACCATCTCATGCCATCACTCTTCATTCTGGTGTGCTATATCTCATTCTTTGGTAGATTTACTCAACACACCGTGTCATATAAATACATAAGAGCGCATAACGTGCACCGTCTGTCTATAATCCTAATTTACCCTTTTATAAATCATATGTATGTAGAGTAGATCCATCGCTGTACTCTTTCTCTACCTCTCAGTCTGCACATTCGATATGTCGACTATTTAGAATTTCTGTTAATGCCAAGAGCACACTTATCCGCACGATATATCTATGAGTTTAATTCTTTCCCTCTTCCAACACTCGTTTTAGAAGATCCGTTTTGATTTGTATTATATCTCTTGTTTTATGCGGTGTGTGTTGGATTTCGTCTTGTTTTTACTTTTCTCATTCACTTTGGTTACGTGCGTCTGTATTTATTTCATTCGTATGTATATGTGTTTTAATCCTTATCTATCTGATTCACATTTGCTCATTTTATTGCTCTTGCGCTCGGCTTTGTCTACTTATAAGAACTCATACGATCTTTTTAACGTTTTTCTTAGCAATACATATAAAACTGCAATGTGATACGCATTCCATGTGGATTATCAATATTAATATATAAAATCCGAGCCAAATTCGTGTTTTCTCTGCTGTTACTGCTGTAGACTATATTTCTGCCTAGGCCAAATATATATCATATACATCGTATGTTTTGTATTTGTATGTACATACATATGTCATGTTTGTCATGGTCTTTCTCGCAAATTCTTGAGCTTAGCCGTGCCATATGCAAAATCCCAAAGTCAAAAGCAATTTCAAGTATTTGTTCTCGTCAATACCTCTCTGCCACTTATTTCCTTATCTTTCTGTTTCTTTTTCTCATCTGTCTTCTACTTTTCTTTTGTCGTTCTTTGTTTATTCAATGAAATTCATTTATGATTTTATTTTCAGAACGAGAGATTTCATATAAAATTGATATTTAATACGAATATTTGATTGAATTTGAACATGTTTTAATTTTTTACGTATGGTAATTCAGAAAGGGAAAATAAATGGTAATGAAATCTAATTGTTATATTTACAACAGACTATTTTTCACGCAGAGAAAGAGAGAGAGAGAAACCAAATAAAATCAGTGGATACGCGTTAATAAAGCACGTGGTGGCGACCACAGCAATTTGCATAAGTATGTCGTTTAACAAATATGACACAGTGGCATCTAGCATGTGAATGTATATTTAATGTGATTGTAAACACAAGTGAACATCAAATTGAAGTGAAAAAAAAAACAACAGGCTGACAATAACAGATACAAATCGTACGCTATTGCATAAGTTATACCAAAAACGAAGAAATACGAAATTACCGTGTGAATTTTCTCTCATTGACTCTCTATTGGTGCCTCTCTTTCAGTTGGTATGCTTGGTCTTGTGTTATTCTTTATCATATACATTACTATATGGTGTTGATTGTGCACATTCAAATATTTCGTTTAACTTTTGTTAAAGTTGCATTGTTGTGTTTGCTTTTCGACTATACACCTCTATCTTCTTCCGCTCAATAAGTTCCTGTCGGCAAGTCAACAAATAACTACACGAAACACCAGTACTCTCATACACATTCACATTCTCTTAGGTAACACTCTTCTGGTGCACAAATCAGGCCTCCCTCCGACACTCTTAGCTTAACAAGGAAACAACACCATATATCCAATACAAAAAAGGAAATCAAGGCATAACAGCAACAGCAGCTAAACACCGTGAACACGAAGAGAGAAAAATGAGAATGAACAACATACAAGTCTTTCGGTTAAACAGTTTTACGACGAGAAAAAAGAGAATAAATAAATAAAAGTGAATAAAAGTCAAACCTTTTACAAAGTGAATTGAATGTGAACCCAAGAGCGCATATTTTGTATTTAACAGGATAGTTACTGGAATAATATTTGTGTAGCAAATAAATAGTGAATATGTTATTTGGATGTGTGTATGTATATCCTTGGGTGTATATGTTTTCAACACATCTCTTGCAATGCATAAACGATATTCAGAAATATAATATACACCAAATGTCGTGAAATTCTATTGAGAAAAATGCATCAGATTTAACAACTTTCAAACTTACAATTTCATATGATTTATCACATTTATTGTATGTATGCATTTAAATAATCACGATGTTTAATTATTGTAGTTTAATGGTCAAGTATTTTGCACAAATTTATGTTATTTTTCCAAACTTCAAACGATTTTCTAACATTGAAAAATGTCTTTCATTTGTATCGAAAGCATAAAAAAATATGATATCGAAATCGATGCAGATAAAATTGATCATTTTTCTTACATCAAAAAATTTATTCTTTTTGTTGTTTGTTGTCGATTTGTGCTCAAAAGAAACCAAATGCTACATAAGTCATCATTAAAATGATTACTTTCTTTCCTGTTCATTTAATGTGTCTAATCTGCTGTGACAAATTTCAAATTCTCGGTTAATCACACAAAGTGGTTTTTCACAATCTTTTTTTTTTTATTCTGTTATTTCATATTTATCTGAACTATTAGTTGTTCTTGTGTCTGGTTTTTTCGTCTTCTCTTGACGTGATTTCATTTTGTGTTACTCGAAATCAAATAGAATTGGAAAACAGATAGTTGTTTGTCACACACTTAGTATTGTTGTAGTTTTTTTTTTTTTGGAGTTTCCAATGCACAAATTTATTCTTTCTCTTTCTCTCTTGAACGTTTCTAACACTTTCATTAAATGCATTGAGCGACTAATCCATTGTATTATAAATGTTATTTTCCGCCAAAAACCAAATAAATTGATCAACTGACTTTTCGAGAAAATAATGTGTTCGGAAAAAATTAAACAACATTGAAAAGCTATTGCATCAAAATCTTCTTTTCATCCCAGAAAAGAATGATGACTAGGCGATGGAAATGGGATAATCTGGCTTGAAAAAAGGGACATACGTATTCGTATATCGATCGGATCGATGTGAGAAATCTTATTAAAAATTGACATCGACAATAATGTGGACACGGGAATGGAAACAAATACTCCTCAACATGTATCTATGTCCTCCGCATCGGTGTTATTTTCTTTTCTTTTTTTCCCTTAACCCTCTAATGCATTAATTTTTTTTCGACATGAGACTTATTTTTCTATGATTGTTTTGGTTTATAATTCCTTAAAAAAATAATCGAAATTCAAAAAATCGCATGGTTTTCTCAAAAAATGCTATTGACAAAATTCGAGAACAATCAAAACCATTGTTTAAACTGCAGTATTGCTACAAACTGCTATAAACAAAGAAAATGATATTTTTTTTTTGTCAAATTTCTGTTTTCGAGTACAACCGTGTTTATAATTAAACAACCGATTTACATCCAGTTGTCAAATGACCGGAAAATGAAAGCCTGAACCCTACTGAATGTATTTTAATTCATAAATAAAATCTTTTTTTAAAAATTATATATTTTAGACAATAATTTGTACACCATGCCTAAAGGCAGGGCTATGTACTAGAGGGTTAATCGAGCCAGAAAAATGTTTTATTGTTGTTTTGATATCGACTTTTCGCTTTCACCAAACATTCAACTGCTAATTGAACATTGATTTATGATCGAGATTTGTCAAAGAGAATAGAAGAAAAAAATGTTCGTAAAAGAGAATTAACACACTATTATTATTGCTACAAATGTAGCAGTAGCGTGTCACGATACTGTTCACCTGGATTTATTCATTTTGTTTGCTACGTCATTAGGCATCATTTCTTTCAGTGTATTCATTTTTACTTTGTGCTTCTTTTGTTTGGCGTGCGATTTATACCCTCGTTAGTAAATAAAAAAATTTCATTCTCTCTCACTCTATTTGATCTGATAAAATGCTTTATCGGATAGACTTTAGCAACTTCGATGCAAATGGAATTATCGCATTTGTTTTGATACGATTCGGCCGATTTGTTAAAAATATCTAAACGACGAGAAAGGATGAGCGAGTATGTAAAAGTATTTGGCGAATGGGATTGTAATTCAATAGGAATACTTTTACACCCTTCGTTCCACGTCGAAATGGAATTCAAAGCAAAATCAACTTGGATAGAGTAAAGAAATTTTGTAAAACAGTGAAAGAACATGGAATCAGATGAAATATGTCTGAGGATTACGAAGATATGAACCTTTCATCTTAGTTGTCACTCATTTCCGTCAATTTAAATTTTAACGAAAGTATTGCAACGATTTTCTCACTCAAATAGAAACGACAAAAAATGTCTGTGTATGAATCAAAATCCTGACAGGAGTTATACATATGTAATATGCTGTATGTCCGTTTTATTGTCATTAATGCCATTTCATTAATCATGCTTAAATCCATATCCAGTTTCTATCTGTAATATGTAGATGAAAATTTCTTTTCGATTAAATAAACTTTGTCATATATCCGTATTTAATCGTGTAGTAGCTCGACAAAGAGAGATGAGTAGTTTGTTCGTTACATTTGCACTGAAAAGCAGTTGTGAGGCGTATGTTTTGCGTATCCAAAGTCGAGAGAATATTTTGCCAAAGGTGTGTTATTAAACCAATGTATGAAATGTGATCACAATGTTAAAATCCGAAATTAGTATGATTACGATTTTGGGTCGTTTATATTATAATATTACTGAAAGAGATTTACATGCAAATTGAGATGCAAGACTTCCAGTTTGGTCGTACACACATTAACTCTATTTCGATTTATATGGATTTATGTCTCGAAAACAACAAAGCAAAAGGAAGTTGAACACAATGAATGAACAACTACACTGTGTGAATTGAAAGCGCATTATTTTTTTTCTGTAATATGTAAAGGGTGCCAATAATATCCACAAATTGTAAGGAACGGACGCAGATGAATCAAATGGCTTAAAAATATAACATAAATCCACACTGATTTCCCTGTTTTATGGATGCATCTCTATTTTTTAAAACTGTAAATCGAAATAAGAAGAATCTAGGTTTCTTAACTGTTGATTTTTTTTCTTATTAATTCGATCCGATTGAGTACCAACTACTTTGTTTCTCATTAATGATCGTGTGAAATGTATTTAATATTCAATCGAAATGGAAATGTATGTTTACAAGAAGCTTCGATATAATTTCAAAAATCAACTAGAAAATCTGCTTACCTGGGCGGCTGCTCCAGCGTTGGTTGCGGCAACCCATGCCTCTGCAAATGTTTCCATCGCACTTTGAAAGTCCATAGCTGGTTATAATGACCACACTTGTTTATTTATTTTAAATTTAGAACGAGAACAAGCAAACTGAAGAATTTTATCTCTTGAAATAAATGTTTTTGATTTTATTTTCACTTCAAAAAAAATTACGCTGTTTTTATCATGTCGAAGTATTTCGCGGTTTTTAAAATCAACTTCAATTCAAGTATATTTAGTTATCACTTTTTATTCTAGCATATTTTCTTATATTTTTCTTTAAATTTTATGCGAATATATTTTTGTTATTCTGATATATTTATATATTTGACTAAAGTGTCCATTGTTTTATACTCGTCATAAGAGAACAGATTACTTTCTTTTCGTATTTGTGTGTGATTAAAATCAGTTTTTTATTAATCGATTTGCTCGCTATAAATGCACTTATGCAATTTCAATCTCGCTATAAGCGATTCACCACTGCACATATTATTTTATTTGTTCTTTGATTTTGTACGCGTACATATAATCAGATTTTTTTTTCTTTTGCATCGTATGTATACTATTTATTTGGTGGTGTTGATTTGTTGATATATTAAGCAGGTAGGTAATTTTTGTTATTTAGTACTAATGAGTTTTGAGTACAATTACGCTGTATAGTTGTTTGTTTCGTTCTAAATCAAACTGTTGAACGTATTCCGAAGGTTGATAACTCTGTTGGGTAAGTTCGTATTTCAATCACATAATCACTAGTATCGATATGTGGCTAATTGAATTATTAATTTTTTTTTATTTTTTTTTCTGTCCTCTTATAATTTTCAGTTCGTTTGGGTTTTTTGATTTAATCTTTTATTGTTATTGCTTGCAAAAAAATACCATATATTTATTGTACGATTCAGATTTCGATAAATGTAAAGTTGCAGATTGTTTAATTGCTTCTTTGCTAAATAAAATGCAAGAGTGGAGAAAGAAAAATTAGTATTGGCAAAAGATTTGTTGCGATTAAGATATTTATCGAACATTAAATATTTCTGCAAAGAAAAAAAAAACGTATGAAATGCGTCTCCGTTTATTTTCAGGAAAATTTACAGAGCTGATGGCGGTGCTGTAGAAACTTTTAATCAATGAACCGAATGAAAAAAAACAAAGAGGTGTATAATGCATTTGCATAATGTCATTTGGTGTTTTGTCACCATTGCCAACGGATTAAGTTCTTCCCTGAAGCGGTAATACTGCTTATGAAAAAAACTGATTTCAAAATAAATGTGTGTACCTGCTGTGGGAAATAGCCCCCAAGAAAAACAAATACACAAATCGAAGCGATGAGAACAAGAAATATGTAACATAAATGCCAATATGTTTTGTGTATTTGGTTTTTTATGTCTTTCTTTCATTGTCGTTTTGACCAGAAATATTTTTTTATGTTTGTTATGTGTATAGTTTTTGTTTTTGTTATTTTTTGCTCTGCTAATCGTATTAAATAAAAAAACTCAAAGGGAGTTTTCTAGGTTTTCTAAGTGTGAAGATTACTTTTTTGCACGATTTCGCTTAGTGAGAGAGAGAGAGAGAGAGAGAGAGAAAGAGAGAGAGAGAGAGAGAGAGAGAGAGAGAGAGAGAAAGAGAGATAGACTATTAATAGTGTTTAAATTTAATTAGAATGGAAACAATAAACTGTACTCGATGAGCAAATTGGACAAGACGATCAAGCGAGGAAATGCAAATCTTTGATTTTGTACTTAACCTTTCAGCTAAATTTTTTAAGGGGTTTCTTCTTCTTCTCTCTTTTTTACTCATTGGTACTACTTCGTCATTTGCAATCAACTCACATTTTCCTAAATCTATTAAACAGGTCTCATTATTGTTGATTGTTTTCCTAAGCTTATATCAGTAATAGTTATTATAACGTTTTCTGAGTGTGAGTGTGCGTGTGAGTGTGTTTCAAAGTTCTTTTAATTTGTTTCAAAACGTTTTTCAATCATTCTATCAAATCAATTGCAGAATGACAAAAATACAAAATGGGAATGTGGAGTTTTTTTTGTTATCGATGCCAATCAGATATATCTCCATGTCTCTTCTTACACTTGTAACCCATAGATCTTTTGAGATTTTCGTTTGGCAAGAACGCTGTGTGTGTATTGTATTATTTGTTTTAATTGTTTAATAAAAACTGATTGATCAATTACCCCACATTATATAAGATATATTGAAAGTGCTCCCATTTACACGCGCATTCGAGCCACGATACATATTTCTCTTCCCATATCATACCGCGCTCACTCAAACAGACTATCTATGAGTACATATAGCTCTTGCCTTTTGTTTAATTTGTTGCGTTCTTTCTCTTCGAATCATTACTACACATAATTGATGGCACAATGCCACATCTCGCACCAATATGATATGTAATTTATCGGCACACACACACATACACACACACATAAATATTGTTGTTGTAGATGATAACATCCCAAACTACTTCAATTTTTTTTTCATATTATAAATGTGCTCTTTAATTTGGAGTATAACTGCCTACTTCATTGTTGAATGAAAAGGACTTATTGGAGAAAATTGTGCATTTATAAACAGCTGAGTAAAGAAAATTAAAGGAGCAAAAAGGACAGTTTTTACCATTGTTTATGATTCCACCGATAATTTCTTCAAATCTAAATATATCTATTTTTTTAATTGACTAAAATGTTTATAAGTCTAAAAAATTTGACTAACACTAATCACGACAATGAATCACCACGAAAAATTAGACGATCAAAAAAGGATAAAAATAAAAAAGAGAAAAAATTCTCGGAACATAGCGTTCCATAAAACAAACAACTAATAACGTAAGTATTAACGATAGTTTAATTTTTTTGATCGAGTCAGAATATTCTTACATGTAACGGCGATTAAAATTCAAATTTTACTTCACGCCAAAAGAGAAAAACAGAATTAATAGTAGTTGAGCGGCTTCTTAACGTACCGGTAGCTGTCGCGCAACTAAATCCCAAGATAGAAAATCGTTTCATGTGACACACCGAATGAATGAGTGGTGTATTTTCATATGTACTACATAGAGCGTGCCATAACAACATTACAAAATATATATATTTCGAGTTCGTTGTCTCTTTCACGCTCTCTGTATGTGTTACCGAAGGTTTGCCTTACTGAGTTATATATACGGTACACGGCATACTGTGTGAATAAATGTAAAAAGGAAAATAGAATGATGTGAGACCACAGCAAGCACATGTACACCATGTGAAATATACAATAACATTACACACATACATGGATGTAGGCATACACATCGATGGGAAAAAACGAGATAGCGAGAACTTGGGTTCTGCTTGTTGGAAAAAAATACATACACATACATGTACACAGCCAGTCAACACATCTCCTTGTTCCGATACCAATTCGCTGAAATCGTATTCAAACGAGGCGCAACGATACAAGATACGGATTTATAGTGTGTACATAGACACATACACATTGTTGGAGAAATTGAGCAGTCCATCCAGTGATCGGCTGCGCTCATTGAATATATGTACTGAATCGTTGATATCTTGGATAAGAATGCTCTTATGTGTGTATGAATATAGAAAATGCACATTAATATTGTGCGCGCGAGATTTGAATAAAGAAGAGCATGTAAAATTCTACCCGATTCCTAACGACATAAATATTTGTAAAGAGTAAGAAAATAATGAAAGATGTTGAACGAAGAGTAGTTATAGTGTTCGGAATATTCTCCCAATAATTTGAGTATTTTACTTTCTATGCACAAAAATATAGATAATCATTACATATTTATGCATTTGCAACACGAGTATGTACAAGTTTGTTGTTTATATACTTTAGTTGCGAGCGCCACATTCCACAGAAAAAGATATATATATATATATATTTAGAGAGAGAAAGAGAAAAAAGAAAAAGAGTCCTGTGTTTTGTTTCATTGTAGTGGCTCACATCCGAATCATGCGCGATTCATTGGAACGTCAACCGTCCCATATCCTCTCTTACACACTCTCTATCTCTCTATCGTTATTTCACATTTATTAAAAAATATATATTTGCTACTATATGTTTTATCCACAGCCACGTGAACAGAGTGTCACCTCATTCAAGCTTAATATATTCGCTCTAATACTGATTGTGCTACAGCTCCAATTATGAGTATATATGTGCATGTAGTTGTTGTTTTTTTTCTTCTGGCTTTCGAATGTGTGTGGTTCAATTCAATCGTCTGATTTCCATTTTTTTCCTTCGTTGTCGCCTCTGTTCATAGCGATCATACCCTCTCTTTTTCTCACATTTGTGGGAGCAAAAGCTCATTCACACTCTCTGCTCTCTCATCTCATTCGCTTATTAGATAGATGACTGACGCGGGGAGATCGAAGTAAATAAACTACGCTGATGTCTGATTGTACGTTATGCAGTGTTTTTGGGTGGCTGTACGCTCCATCCGTGTTTGTCCGAATTTTTATCGCTCAGTGGATTGGATAACATTTATATCAGAAAAAAGTTTCCACTATATACACAGACACACATATTTTTTATATATTTGGGATGTGCGATAGAGAATTTGCTCTCGATTTTGAGTCAACACCAATTTTGCAACGTGTGTATATCGCCTTCGTTCCCCTCACACATCCCTCGATGCATTCCAACAAACACATATACATAATCGAAGTATGTCCCATTGTGTATTCTTTGGTGTTTTTCAAAGTTCCACTTGGTGTCTGTAAGTATGCTGGGATATGCTTAACAAATTGCAAATATATATTTACAACAAATAGAAACGAAAGATGACAATTTCAACCGAAACGATTTTGACAGCTTTTCAAAGCTAATAATGTCTTCCCGTATACATCATTGCTTGACGTTTTAGCTTTATATGCAAGAAAGCATAGCGCACACGAAATATATACCATCTGAAAATATTTGGCAATATTTTTTTCGGATCTGTTTTACATTCAAATGAACAATTGTATATTTGTATTTCAAAAGACAACGAAAAAATTAATATTTTGTACATAACGAACCGAACAAACTGGGATGCTCAGAGCTCTATTTGTTATTTTACATCTGTATATCGAGCGAAACAAACAGACATAGCAGGTATAGAGCGAGACAGACAGATAGATAGAGTGAGAAAGATTTGTTTTTGCAACGTTTTAATACGCCAAAGCGTAAACCAATCCCACAAACGTTACTCGCCTTCGTACTCAGCTATCAGGAACAGCAGCAGTATCGAGTATATGCGAATTTGAGCACGCATAAACAAATCATAATATCCAACACCTAAGCACATCAAAATGGATTTCTCTTTGCTATCTAACAGCTCTCTTAACAAATCATATATTAATTTGAATGTTTAGATAAGAGAAAGAAAGCGTTAGTATGCCGAGCAAACTTGACTATCAAAAAATATTTCAACCACTCAAATTTCACTGGCAACATCCATTGTTAATCGTCTAGAGTGTTGAACGATTTTGATCGCTTGTTTTTTCGTACTATAACTTTCGCGTGCTCGGAAGAGGAAGGGATTTATTATGAAAGCTTTTGCGATTTGGCGAAATGTACTACCAACGAATTTATTAATTGGAAATAAGTTAATAAATGAGATCGAAAATGTGTAATCTGATTCGACTGGTTCACACATTATAAGAAAATAATAATCATAATCGGTTTTTGGCACTTAAATAATCGAATAATTTGATACGTCTTTTTTCATTTATGTATGTGTACGATTTTTAATTTTGAAGTATAGACTCTACTGACTCACATTTTTTTTTTTTCAATGTATATCATAATCCTCATATTCACATAGCATTATATAAAAACCAACTTCAAATAGATAAATAGCATGACGGATTTGAAGGCAATACAAAATAAAAAATGGCATAAAGCAGTATTAAAAAAATATACTCATAAACAAAATTCCAAAAAAATCTGTATTTCTTATGTTCGAACGAAAGCCAAAAAGTAATGTAAAAACAAAAACAAGGCGACACAAAAAAGTAAATTTGAGAAAATTTAGCAGCTCCGCCTCCTTCATCAAATGTGATTGGACTGAAATGTGAGAGTGGTTTTTTTCAACTGTGAATCGTATAGTGTGTTTTGCTTGTTCCGTTCATCTTTGAAGTTCTTGTTGTTGCTGTCGTTCGGTGTTTGCTTTTGGCGCCGTATATTCGCTTCGTTGTCGAGAATCATATTGCACACATCGCTTTCATTCACTTGCTCACTCTTTCTTATGTGTTTAGTAAGAGAGACAGGCAGAGGTGTACAAAACGAAAAGTTTTGCTCATGTCTCAAAGTGAGTATTTGCATGTTAGCCGCGTTATGTAATTATTTTTTTTTGTATGCCAGATAGAATCGTCCATGAAAGTCGAACGAACAAGAGAAAACGGAAATACCACCCAAGCACATCGAAAACATACATATGAGAGATATTCCTTAATTGCTAATATGTTCGATTCTTGTGAATTTTTGTTCAAGCTTTTCGTCCAGACAATGCGCTTTGTTGCATCTACGTCTTCCCCACCACGTAATGGAATTTTACACAAAAATATATGGAGCTTTTAAATCTACTCTTTTTTCATTATTCAAAAATAAATAGTCCATTCAAACATTTGTGCTGTTTCGAGTACTTTGCCGCTATTTTGATGATATAAAATAGTTCGCGTTTTCAGTTTAAACCATCCATTTGCCATAATATATACAGCACATTGTGACGATCCCATTATTTTCGTTCAACTCTCACTCTCAAATTGTATTCATCTTTCATGATTAGTATAGCAATTTGCTACGGACACTTACACAGAGAAACGTGGGACTCTCTATCTCCATCTTTCACACAAGTACATACTAAACACAACAGCTCTTGTTTCTTATCAAACGATTCTTCCGTTTTCCTTCTCCTCTCTTCTTCGCCACTTTAAGCGGAAGTTAATTTTTTATTGCCATTGATTACATTATTAAATGTTCCAAACGGAACGCAGTGTACAGTGTACACCCCATCCATAACATCAGAAATCACATTCAAACTCTCTCTCTCTCTCTCTCACACACACACACATACACACACACACACACTAAATGAAATATATATCGAAAAAAGATCAACGGCTTCACTTACTTCCATGGTATAACGCTGACAAAATAAAAAACCTTTTTTACTCATGTTCATTTCTGTACCGTCCAAATCAGTTGTACGTGTTTCATTTAAAAAATATGATTTTTGTTTTTTTTTCACACAATTTCTTTTTCCAATTCAACAACTATGCTTACATTATTTCCTATATGTCATTCAGGGCGGCAAAAACTATATGCCAATGGAAACTATATTAATATGCGTAACTTTCATGGGAAGAAATACGTATGCCCATTTGAGTCATAAGGGGTGAACAACCCATTGTGAGTTACAATGAAATGGGGTATTTTCACTTTTCGACCCGAATTGAAGGTTCAAGTTAGATCGAGTGAAACATAGGTCAAGAGAGATTGAGAATGTATGGAGCCTATAGGTAATTTTTTACGAGGAATCCGAATATGTAATTAATTTTGGGGTTAGATGGGGTATGGACCCAATTTCGGGGTATTTTTCGAAATTTTCGTGAATTCTTAGGGGTGATGGGAGGGGATGGGCAATGGCCTAAATGAAATGTGCGGATAAAATGAAGTATAGTTGACCATACATTTGAGTGCGAAATTCCGCACCCAAAAAGTGAAAAATCGGATGTATATTCGAATGTCCGCACATGTGAAAGTCGAAACTTGGGACTAGGTTTAAATAATTGTACCAAAAATGTACTTAATTGTACCGCAATTTATTTTTAATTGTACCTTACTCGTTTGGCTAATATTTGAGGTTCAAATTTCGGGACACTTCAATTTGCCGGTCAACTAGCCAAAATAAAACTCAAAGATATTTTTTAAATTTTTATGGCTGATAATAATTGTACCTAAAATGTACCTTCAAAATAACATCATCATAAAGTCATTACTTCGATGGTGTTCTTCTGCAGAGCATGTCCTTCAAAATTCACGGGGAGTTTCCCGAAATCGACTTTTCATCATTTTACCCTAATGGGGGGCTCTGAACTATTGGGAGACTTGGGGTGAATGGGCACGAGGCGAATATCATTTCTAGAGTAATTTGGGATGCTGATTCAGATTTCAGGCCGAAAAAATCATACCTTGAGGGGTTATGACCCCTGGGACTTGGAGGGCAGGGGTCATAAAAAATTTCTCTCGTCATTCTGAATAACTTTGTAGTACATTATTTTTTGATCCGACCAAATTTTGACATGGTGGGATACTCCCCTTCAACATTTGGGCAAGAAAATTTCACTCAAAGAAAATTTCAAAATTTTCACCAAATAGTGTCTCTTAAAGAAATTCGGACGATAGCAATATAGGATGACTTTGTTAACGAATCGCTTTGTGATTTCTGGTGTGGATTAGTGGGACCTCTAACTGTCTCTTGAGTGAAAGAAAAGTTTAATATCAGTAATGTGCGAGCTACATTTTACAGGGGGGGTGATTTTTCAAAAACTAAAAATTCTCTCATCTGAACAACAAATTTCGTTTTTTTTTTTGCTCTTCACTTTTTTGGCGAAAATCCCTAGCAAATCGAAAGGATTTTCTCAGCCAAAAAAAGTGAAGAGCTAAAAAAAAGGTCTTTACTTTAAGAATCAAAAACCCTAGCAAATTCGAATAATTTTCGCGAAAAAAATTTTCTCATCCAAATCACATGGGGGGAGGTCTTCAAATGCGTTACTGAAAAAAGTCAGTCAGCAAAAGCGTTATAAAATATATGGACGATGTCACGCTTTTGTTGGCGAACTTTTTTATATAACGCGTCACATATAGTTTTTTACACTATTTCTGACGTACTTTTTTCTATAACGCATTTGAAGACATTTATCTAGTAATGCTGATTTATACTAGGCGGTTCAATTGTGACCAAATTGGAAAAATATTCGCATAAATTGATAAGATACTTGGCATTACCATTTGGTGTATATATGTATGAATGACAATAAATCTGACCAGTGTTTGAAATAATGATTACTTTTTACAATTCATTTATTTGAAAATCAATTACCATTAGTTAATGTAAATTGAAATTTTCAATTTATTTTTTTCAATTCATTGAATTGAATTTTCAATTACCATTTACATTCAAATTGGGAAATGAATTGAAATTCATTTCAATTGCGTGAAGTTGCAGAGATTGATGCCTTATACAGCATTTGAACATAGATAACGTCAAAAGTTAAGTTAATATTTGAATGCTCACATTCAACAACAACGGTTGCTGTGTCAATAAGTTTAAAAGAAACTCGCGGCAATGAAAACAACTTCAATTTTATTTTTTTTAATTTGTTTATCAATATTTAATTTTAAATATATATACATTTTAATTTACATTCAAAATGCTATTATAAATGAATTGACGCCAAAAAAATTCAAAACAATCGAAAATAGTAATATGGGAGCCAACTAGAATCTCTGCAACTTCACGCAATTGAAATGAATTTCAATTCATTTCCCAATTTGAATGTAAATGGTAATTGAAAATTCAATTCAATGAATTGAAAAAAATAAATTGAAAATTTCAATTTGCATTATTTAATGGTAATTATGATTGAATGAATTGGCATTGAAAAATTCGAAACACTGAATCTGACTACAAAATCATAACATTTTTAACTGTATGTTGAAATCAATCAAAATACCTATAAATAAATACTATCAATTATTTTAAGTTAATAAACTTAACTGGGTTAAGTTAAAGTTACTTTTCTTTGAAATTTATTAGTAAATTCTGTTACAATATACAAAAAAATTACTTTGAAAAAACTGACCGTTGGCTACCTAGTGTGCCAATTAGTGTCATAATTTGAGATTATGGTTTTGTATTTTATATATCGTAAACCAAGGCTCGCTAACATTGACGTAAATGTGGAAGAGTACGTTCATTTTGTTCATTTTTATACATTCTAATGCTGCATTGGCATTACTTTCATATTAGCGTGTCTTGATAAAAACTAATAATTCATTTATACTTAACTGACTGTAAGTCACTTTTTTTTTGCATAAGGGTAATTAGTTTTACATTGGCGAATTGTATCAAATTCATATCATATAGAAAGACCCATGTTGAACTTTTTTTTTTGGCCAACTACGTAAAATTTAAATGAATGATACTACGTCAAAGGAATTAATAAGTTGAAATGGTATAATTTTCGATTCATTTTCAAGAATACAGTTTTTTTTTATTAATATGGTACATCAAAGAGGCAAAGCTCTCTTTTGATCCATTTATTGTGACTATTTTTCCATCATTTTTGATACGATTATGTAATGTTAATTGTAGTTTTTATTGAGAATAGTAATATAGGAATATATTATTGGACCACAGAATTTGTTTCATCGCTCGATTGCACGATACAAATACAAACAATTGCAACATCATCAACATTTTTTACTTGAATTTTAATTAGATGTTTAATTTTGACAAGCCCATATTTGTTTCACGGGAACGTATTGTATTTAGAACGTCACGGTCGTTATATATTAGCAGCGAAGAAATAATTTCTAATAATGGTATATTTCGTTTGGGTTATTGTTTTTTCCGTTACTTTTCTTTTGATATTCTTATAGATTATGTTTTCGATGAAGTTTACAATTTCGAAAAGCCGAAAGTGACATTTTTTTGGAATCGTTTTTCTCTGTTGTTTGTTTATTTTGTGATCGTATTTTCCTTATAATAACTATAACTATAATAACTATAACCTTATAATAACTATAACTATGATAATGATAACTCTGAAATATAGAATAATAAAAAACGTCGACTGTGTTCCGCTGTAAAATACGAGATTTGATTGAAAACTGTAACTATGTACACGACAATATTCAAATAAGATGTAATCTTGGCCGGTAGAAAGTTTTCCAGAGTTAGGTAGAGAAACAAACACAAAGCAAGGAATGAACATTCAAAATGTTGATTTTCATACAAAACTGAAACAGAAATATCTATGGATAATGATGTGGCGAAATGTGGATGTTGAGCACGGGCACTAACACACGGTCAAAACTGTCCGCAGTGTATTGTTTAATTGATGTGAAAAAATCTGTTATCTTTCGTGCAGTGAAGAGTATTTTGGTCCCGTGTGGAAGCTATCACACAGAATTTGAATGTATGTGTACCTTTTCTATATGATCAAGCATGAAAATTATGCGCATACTATATTCGTGAGAAGACATAACAAATGAAGCTTCCGCTCATCATTCCGCCACTATTTACATAAAGCAAACCAAAAACTGAATGAGCAGGAGATTTTTTTGCGCCATTTTGCAACGTTTTGCAACGCAACTTGAATAAAGATACTTCATATATGTAATCTTGTATTTTTGGCAAGCCTGTATTTCCAAGGCCGGCCGTCTGATTGAAATAAAAAATGCGCCGTTAAAGACATCTTGGAAAGTTGATACTATTATGGTTGTGAGGTAGAATCAAATCAGGTTTAATTCGCCTATGATGCATATCTAAGGTAAGTTATATATATAATGTTTGCAAGTACATAAGTTACTACATAATTGAAAATTCGTCATCAACCAAATTTCAAAACAAATAAAAAGCTCTTCGTAATTATAATTACTCACTCTTTCTATGAATTTTCACGACTCAATTTTTATTCACGACTAAAACTAATTTCGCTCAAAACTAATTCGTCAAAAAATAACAACAAAAACAAGACAAGATCTTATATTCTGCTTATTTTTCTCTCTTTAAACAGTCCTTTGTTTCTTGATGTTTTGCTTACGTCGTAATCATCAATATTGTTTGTTGTATCATATATAACGAAACACAAAATAAATTCCGTATATATATGTATATATATAATTTATATATATGTTTGTGTGCATTTTCATATGACATGCGGTATTTTCCTCGCACTGTTTTGATGATGAGGATGATGATGACGTTACGATATGAACCACCAAAATATGTAGTATAGTATAAATATGTGCGCCTATTTTCATAAAATGACCTTGAACTCATCAATGTATGTGCTGTACGAGGCCGGCTTGCTTTTTCTATCATATATGATCTTTTTTTACACAACTAAACTTAAAAAACATTTTTATTCAGTTACAGTTTCTAGTACTCTAATTTTCTTTATATTTTTATTTATTATAAAATATTAATAATTTTTTTTAAATTTAATTAAAAAATTCAAAACAATATTAAAATCTAAAAATAAGTGAAAATAAATAAATTAAAATAAAAACAAAAATAAAGAGCCCTCGTAAGGTGTAAAAAAAGAAATGTTATCTAAAGCGTATTGGTACCGCTTTGCAACGGTAAAGGCGTATGAAATCACACTAGCCGCTGAGTAATTGAATTATAATATTTATTTTATTACATAATTCGTCAAGATATTATTTTTTTTATCTTTTTTGTTCACATTCACATTCTTTTTTTTATATTTCTAAATAAAATGTAATACAATAATCAATATATAACTTGCTTGATAGCAGATTTCGATAGGGACAACTAATGACATTTTGTGATTTGACAGCTCGGCCACGGTTTGGCCCCCTTGCTGAAAAGTACCAATAAAGTTAAAATAAACACATTTTTAAATATTATTTCTAGCGGAAATTAATATTCTTTTAAAATTTGTGGGATTGGTGTTCAAAACATTCCCAAATTTGTGAATATATAGAATATCATTACGTATGCAAAATAATTGACTGACTACTTAGTTAGCTAATTTGGGACGTTATTGACGTAGCTCACTTCTTTTGCTTACGCGATTCTCACAAAATTGAAAGAAAATGAATTTCCACTAAAATAACGTTTTAACATTTATTTTGACTGCGAGAGTTTTTGGTTACAAAAGCTATGCAGTAAAATTAGATTAGAATTATTTCATCTCTGTGAACTAAGGTATTTTTACAAAATGTATTAATGTAACTTCCTACTCACAGAGAAGAGGAATAGCGATATTATCATACACAGGTTGAGAACTGTGAAATTACCACCAATACTATGAACGGCATAGTGATGTTTTGTACTTTCTTTGCTGTCACACTGCTGTGCAATTTTACCGCCAATGCTATCTTGCGAGATAATAACATTGCTCAGCAATACATACAAAAATCACTATGCCGTTTACAGTATTGGTGGTGATTTGACAGTTCACAACCTCTGTATGAGAATATCGCTATTTCTCTTCTCTGTGAGTAGTGTTAAGAGACGATTCATATGATTTATTGTGCACAGAGAGAAATATTTGAGTGCGAGTTACCGTGTCTACCCCTCAAAATGAGTTACGCACTCTATTTTACTCTATTTTTGGTGTTAATTTCATCCAAGTGAACGCATCATAGTAAAAGAAGAGATACCTGTGTAGTCATATGTACGTTGAACGCATGCGGCTATGACTAAAAATAGAGTAACATAGAGTGCATAACTCTTTTTGAGGGGTAGACGCTCTGCTAACACCGCAAGTGCGAGTCACCGTACTCAATTCTTTCTCTCCGTATGATTTGGATTTATTTGAGGTAATTTGAATCAATTTGAAAAGTTATTACCTAAAGACTTTTTTAAATTTCAAGTTTGGTTATTGAGTTAAAAAAACATTTAGAATAACATGGGGCGGCTGTATCATCACATTTCAAACTTGGTGTGGTGATTAGTTCCGAAATAAGGTTTTAAAATACATGGATTTATCCATTTGAGTTGAGAGCGCTCGCATCATTCATAACTTGACTATTCTGCTTACAGCCGCTCATTGGAAAATAATAAATCTCATTTTATTTTTTAATAACACACATCTTATAAGGCTATAATTTATTATTGTGACGTCATGAATTTGACACACTACTGCCTCTAACAGTTGTCGAGAGAACTACGACATCATGGCTTTATATGATGCTTCAAGTAAAGCGTATGCGAAAGCTGTTTATATGCAAATCAATATATGGTTTTCAAGATAACCATCAGGTTTGGAGCTTTCAAAAGAAGGAATTAAGACTATCTTTGTGAAGTATAAACCGTATTTGCTCTTTAATTTCTACAGTTTTTTTTACAGTATTTAGTACTTTATTTTCTCAATTTTATAAATCTTTTTTTATAATATTTCGATTATCTGAATGTTCAATGCTTATTTTCGTTGTAAATTTGTGCTTAATGAGCGTATTTGATGAGGTCAAAAAATTAGAATGTTTTAGTTTTTGTTGTAAAAATGATATCCTTTTTTCATGGCTCGCCTTAATATCAAGAGCTAGAACATTCTCAAGAGTAAAGTTGTTTGTTCCACACGCGGATTGCAGATATAGCAGCAAAACGCAAATGCAGCATTGCGCATGCTAGCCCACAATCTCTTCGATTGGGAATCATTGGATGTACATAATCGACATACTTATGTATTTTTGAGCGTATAAGTATGAATGGGGGAGGTGTTGATTTTATTTGAAAACGCCCCAGAAAAATTCTGTATCGAATCTAGTTAAATTTTCCTTTTTTGTTTTTGAATTTATTTATATTATTTTAAGCTATTGTTAAATTTTATTGTTTTCTCGTTTTTATTTTTATGTTTAAAAATATCTTAACTACTTTGGTATACATTTTTTTAAGACACATATAGACAGATTGTTTACTTGTTTTATTTCTCATTTTTCCTACTCATTATTCCAAATTGGAAAAAGTATAACGAAATGCACAAAACATACATAACAGTTATATTTGAATAGATTTAATAGATCTATTGAAATGTTTTAGCAAGATATTTCACTTCAGCAAGCTGGTTTGAAAAAGCATTTTGTGGTCATTCTTCAAAAAACTACACATGATATTATGAAGCAGTCAATTGATTGGAATCGATCAAAAAATGGAGATAAAATGCTATTCAAACATTTCCGCATTGATGTCATATCAGTGATATGTGAATCGTTGAATGAAAAATACTTCTTATTTGATTCTGAATAATAATACTCTAACATGACGTTCTTTTTCATATAGATTTATTATAAAAAACATCATGTCGTAGTACTCTGCATAAGGTATTTTTTTTTTACCGCAGCAATTGATACTAATCAAAAACTATATCAAGTTAAATAAGACAATAGTTGTGACATATAGATGTATGATTGTGATTCCAACATCAACACCAGGACCTTTGATCGCTTGTAAAAAATATCTAAAGAAATTTATAAGTTCTGCTTCTGCTTCGTTAATAAATGAGGACATATTAACAGCTTAAATTATTTGAACAAATATTTATATATTAAAAAGCCCTTTACACTCATAAACTCGTTTCTTGTAATTCTCCAAAAGACGATCAAAAAATATTGGTTAAAGTCAACAGAATTTTCACCGGAAATTTTTATGCAACATCAAACAAATCTTATGCATTCTGCCATTGTTTCGATTATGGCAATATATAGTGTTTAGAAGGTATTTTGCACGATAAATAAGATTAAATGAGCTGTGGGGTGGGTTTGCGCTCGAAACATTCAGCAAAATTGATGTTTTTGGAGACAATTTTTTAAATTATGATTTAGATATCTAAATTCAGTGTTTGACGTTTAAGAGAAAAATGATTGTTGTCCAAAAATCGAAAGCTATCACTTTCTGATACTGAACTTATCCGCCGGATTATGTAAGTAGATGTAATAATAATAATAATAATAAACAATGCAATGCATATAAATTACAGGGACTACCGCGACATATTTATAGTAAGATATTTATTTATAATACTTAGAAATAAGTCTTATTTCGTTGCGTGCACGCTACAATGCAAACGCACGACTCTGCTTGTACAATGTACATACACAGAGACGAAGAGCGCAAAGGCTACTCTGTGTTCTCTGTGTATAAACAGAATCTGTTTGAAGATAAAGACGACTTGAACTGACAAATATTCTTTCTAAATAGAGTGTAAACATAAAAATTTGCATGCTTAATAAATGATAAATAAATAATTTTTTATGTTTTGTGTTGTGAATGTGGCGCGATAATTGCATGGCTTTATTCACAGACTGAGTATCGCCGAGTATTGTTAATAAGTTTAAATTTCAGACGGATAAGTTCTCATTTTTTTTTATCTTATTGATATATTTTCGTTGATTCTTTTGAGTATTACACCAGTGCGAGTATTACACTCACAAAATCAAAAAAATATGATATGCATGAACAAAACAAACACAACACAACACAACACCAATTGATTTGAATTCCTTTGGAATATTTTTAAATTTTTGAAGTATAAAAAAAATTATTGACATTAAAATCCGTTGCATTCATTTAAACGATCAAGCTGCTTGTAAGAATGACAAACAGCAAACAGAATAATTATATTGTTCGTTGTGCGCACACAGCAGCAAGAACGTAAGACTCTGTTTATACACAGAGAACACAGAGTAGCCTTTGCGCTCTTCGTCTCTGCGTATGTACAAGCAGAGTCGTGCGTTTGCAATGTAGCGTGCACGCAACGAAATAAGACTTATTTCTAAGTATTATAAATAAATATCTTACATAAATATGTCGCGGTAGTCCCTGATAAATTATAGTTTATAATTGTCAGTATCTTAGATTTTTTTTATTGTAATGAACAACTTGACAGTTTTGATTACTATTGTTCTTGCAAGGCAATGTTAACAGTATCACGTGTAAATGAAACAAGTGGTTTACGCTAGGGGCTCGGAAGTATTTTTTATTGATGAAAAAACACACATAATCAGAAATATTGATATATTTTGAGTTTAAACAATAATAATCACCATATTCACGAATATTGGTACATTTTGAGTGTGAACAATACTGTGAATAATCATGAATATTCCCAATATTTTGATTATCGTAAATATGAAAATGGCGGCAAATGATGTATGTCATTTTGTGGAATGTTATTTATAAAATCAGACAAGCTTAGAACACTTTTACCTATATATTTTTGATGTTCTTCAGTCAAATTATTTTTTTATCAAAGAAATATAAGTTTTTTAGGCTGAAATCTCTTTTTATATAATAAAAACAACAACTATTAATTTTATTTTGTGTTGTGTGTGTTTTACATCGGTGCCATATACGAGCTGAATAATGACAAATAATTACGTAAATATGAGAAATATTCAAAATATTCTCAATATTTTCCATATATACACCACATTCATACAAAATTGTCAAAACTTTGTTTATTTTGATTTTTTTTTCATGTTCCGAGCCCCTAGGGTTTACGTTTCTATTCCTTCAAGGAATTTCTTTGAACTATTTTAAATAAAAACTGAATTTGATATTGCCATAAAGCTCTTCCGAATAAATTAAAGACAGTTCTTATTGCATTTATCTGATGGTGAGAAATAAAAGAAGTTGTTGGGTTTTATTGAACGAGTATTTATTTGTTAAAGTGTGCAGTATTGTGTACGTGCAGCTGCTGTAAGCAAAAGTTAATGTTCTGAAGTTGGTAGACAGCCCATTGCTTCAAAAGTTCATATTTCACGCTCAGGTCGTATCTGGATCATTATGTAAAAAACTATCGTTTATACGAATTGGAATCCATTTTTATGGATCCTCACACTTAACCTTGCGCTTACGACTTACTCATGTTTCTTCAACGTTTGAAAAGAATAGTTAGGAAAAATGTGAAAGAATAAAAACATTGACTTAATTGTAAAATATTTTAAATAACACGTTCATTTAGTATTCATCACTGATAGTGATATATTTCGTCTGTGGTTTTCAAAATATTCAGTATGTTTTAGTTTCGAAAATGTAACATTAAATGTTAGTTTTTTGATACAAGATTTTTAATGACTCCTCTGCAACTCAGTAAGTTAACGTGAAATATTCTCTCTTCATGAGCTAAGGTACATTTCAAAATGAATTCAAATCATACATCTGAATGTTCTCATTTAAAAGATACGATTACCCATTACAAGCAAATCGTAGCACTGAAATAAAGAAAAAAAAAAAACAAACGAAAGGAGAAAAACAGAACTAACGAGCAATGCGAGTCTCTAATGTGACGACTAATTCCATCTTAAGAAAATTATTTGCATTTACCATATGTTTTTAACGTGCTCGGTTGCGTTAATTATTGAGTATCATGATGTACACATATCTATAGATTAGATCTAAGTATACTTAAGCGATATTTGTGATTGCAAATTTTGAGCATCTTAAGCCATTCTCAATACATTGAAAACATACAGTTAGTTTTGCATACAAATGGATTGTTTCAGGCTCTAACCACCGAGAACGCTTAAGAACTCATTCATTTGTATTCTTCTGCCATATACCTTTTACAATTTAAATTCAATGGACCAAAGAAACAAGCGAGCTCAAACACACACACATACACACACTAACACACAACAAATATATTAGAAATGAAAGATTTTTGCGTTAGCATTCATCGAAGCTGGGAATCGAACTATATATACTTCAAATGGGCATCCAATGGACGATATTGTTTTCCTTTTTTCCAAATGAATTTGATATATCAATACTGTCACTTAAAAATTACACAGTCATTTTAATGAACTTAATTAATTCAATTACACGTAGTATGATTGCCTATGGGGGGCAATATAAAAGAAAACGGTTGGCAAATCAAATAAGGAACAAAAGGGTAAAATGTAAAGAAAACACTCCATTCCACTTGTATTTTCCTTAAAACTCTACGCTGCCTGCACACATGAACAAGAGGCCAAAGTGAAATAAAATATCAATTAAATCCAACCCTTTTTCCCGTGTTAGTTTATCATTCATTCGTTCTGTCACTCGTCGGCACATAATCACACACTTGCCAAATGCCACCACACTTTCTCACTGATGAAAATGAGACAAAACAAAAATTGAATACATTAAGTAAAAAGGTATACATAAAGAGAAAGAGACATTTTCTTTATTTAAAGATTAAACCACATCAAAAACGAATTGGCTTGATTGGCCCAGATCGAACCATCTCAATTTTGTTGAATCTACACTTCAAAAGGTTGCTGAAGTTAAACGAGTTTAAGAAGATATTTCTCATTTCTTTATTTAATGAACATTTAAAAAGCTGACTACCAAAAAGGCCTGAAATGTACAATTTATTATCGATTCAGATTTTACCTGAAACAAAAGTGATCCAAAAAAATATATACGTGAATTGATATGATTCATTATATACAGCGATAGTTAAGACGTATTAAAGTGTTAGGATTAATAAAGCAACATTTTCTGAATAAATTCGGTGAGAAACAAATAATAATCTAATGCAAAAATATCCATAGTGTACAAACTCTATTTGAGTTTATCAGTGAATCAATGCGTAAATTGAAAAATTTATTATTTCAATAAAAAGCGTTTGGAAAGTTCAAAAACACACAAGTATCGTTAAGGTGAGAAGAAGAGATAAATAGAGATAGAAGGAAAGAATGGAAAGCAAAGATCTACTTTTAAAATGATAAACGAAAGTGGAAAGGTGAAAAGTAGAAAATATGATTATGATTATATTTCTACTGATGATGACGATGTGATGTTGTATGTCTGGTATATTGGAGCGCGCGCTCAATTATATTGGCAACAAGAGAGCTCAGACATTGAACCCTTTTAAGTTAAAGAAAATCAGTTTAGTATCAAAACATTAAAATGTTTCTAACCAGAGATAGAGAGAGAGAGAGAGAGAGAGAGAGAGAGAGAGAGAGAGAGAGGGAGTATGAATTGAAACTCTGTGATACATACACTTTTTTCCTCTTCTATCTTTCATTCGATCTTGTTGGTCTTTTTTTAATATTCTCGTCAATGGTGCATCTCTCTTTCTCTGTTTATTTCACATAAAAGCGAAAATCATAAAAAGCATTTTTCTTTGGGTGCTCTTGCAACTTATAAAACGCAAAGTATATATCGAAGTGAGTGTAGTTAAGAAGAGTCTATTTGAATCGTTGCATGAGAGAAAAAGAGATAGAGACTCATCTTACTTTGACTTTTCTTACTTTGAATGTTCAATGAAACATCGGTTGAAAAGTACTATTGTGATCAAAAAGTACACATAATTGATTAAAAAAATTAAAAATCTTTATTTATTCTTCTAAATTCATTTCGTCGCCTTCGAAGTAATCCCCCTCGGCCGCAATGCACATACGCCAACGTTTTTTCCAGTCTTCGAAACAGTGTGAAAATCCACTTTCAGGTATGGCCTTCAATTCACGTGGCGATTCACGTTCAATCTCTTCAATCGACTCGAAACGATGTCCACGGAGCGGTTTTTTGAGTGTAGAAAAGAGCCAGAAGTCACACGGTGCCAAATCAGGCGAATATGGAGGTTGCGGAACGATATGAGTTGAATTTTTGGCGAAATAATCACGAATAATTAATGCAGTGTGAGCTGGTGCATTATCATGATGCAAAAACCAAGAGTTGTTTGCCCATAATTCCGGCCGCTTCTTTCGAATTGCTTCACGCAAACGACGCATAACATTCAAATAATATTCCTTGTTAACACTTTGGCCGGTTGGAAGAAATTCGGAATGCATCACACCACGATAATCGAAAAATACTGTCAACATAACCTTGATTTTTGACCGACTTTGACGAGATTTTTTTGGTTTGGCTTCACCTTTTCAAACGATATTCGGCGGACTAATCGGCTGTTTCTGGGTCGTATGCATAGATCCAAGTCTCATCTCCCGTAATGATCCGTTTTATGCACGATTGATAGTCAGAAAGCATTTCTTGACACACGACGCTCTTTTTCGATGAAATTCAATGTTTTTGGCACTAATCGAGATGCACAACGTCTGAGACCCAAATGATCTTTTAAAACGGTTTGGATCGACCCAAATGAAATGCCAGCAATATCAACAAGGTCTCTAATTGCCAATCGACGGTTTTTTTGCACAAGATCTTTTATTTCCTTGACGTGTTGTTGATTAGTTGATGTTGTTGGTTGTCCGGATCGCATTTCATCTTCTACACGTTCTCTGCCCTCTTTGAACTTCTTATGCCACTCATAATAGTTGGATTGATCACTGAAGGCCTTTTCTAACATTTCACACGTTTTTATGGCCGAAATTTCGTTCCGCACACAAAATTTAATGCGAATTCTTTGCTCAACAAAATCTGTCATTATGAAAATCGCCAAAAGAAATTTTGTGTATGCACATCAACAAGTGTAACTCAACATGTGATGCAGATATTGACATGATATTTTGTACAGTTATAAATGACAGTGCTACCAACCCACAAAAAAATATTTACACGATTTCTTCATCCCGCGGATTTGAAATTATCAATTATGTGTACTTTTTGATCACAATAGAAAGTGACAATACCAAAGTTGACATGTATAATTCACAAAGACAAGAAAGATAACGAAATACAAAAAAAAACTAATAGACCCGGCCAAATCTTTTTGCAAGTAATACGAAAAATATTAGATGAGAAGTAGCTACGGAGAACAGTCGAGAATATATGTACTTAAAATAGAATTATCTTCGCTAATTTTATGCTCCGTGTTGTCTTCTGTTGCACGGTGATGGTGGTGGTGGCGCTAGGATCTTTGATACAGCAATAACAAGATATGATGTAAACAAGAAAATATACGGTATTTTCTCAAATAATCAACAGTTATGAGAATGACTCTAGAAGGCCTGCTTGAAACTTCTTGTGTCAATCTATGTATAGTCAAGATAAACTATTCCATTTGGGTACAATGTTGGATTTTCTATTATCAAACATTGTCCATATCACATTTCAAAACACTCTAGTTGGCAACGAAGATGATGAACAATTTTTTTTATGGAAACAATTTATTGTATCTATTTTAGTACTTCACTTTCTTATTTTCAATTTCGGCCACTAAAAGAAGAAGAAGAATCTCGGAAAAGCAAAGATAATGGGAGAAAAAGTTACCAAGTAGAAGACAAGCAATTGACATTCGTTGATATTTACCACTTTGTGTGCAGTTCTCTCTAATTCGGAAAATAAAGTACGCAAGGAGCGGCCAGTCCATCGTTTTAATCCGCTTAACAAAAGTCTATTTTCGGTTGTTTAAGTATGTTTGCATGAATAGATGAATTCTAGTGTGTCCAGAAGTTTTCTTGAATTTATTTGGTATACCAAAATATTTCTTTACTATCAAAATGATAACACAAACAACACGTGAAAAGGAAAAACACAAACAATATCTTAGTTTTCCCGGCTTTTTCGAACGTCATTTCAATGAAAAGCATAGAGAAAGATATTATGTGGCGATTATTTTGAGATTGTCTTCCGATTGTTTGCAATTGCACACTTTTACCTAACTACTACTACGTCACAACACTTATCACAAAAATGCATCAACCCGCTTTCGATATGATTATATATATGAAATAAAATTGTTGCCATAAATATGACGAATATAAACAGTTTTTGCTTAAATTCGGTCTAACCTCTCTACTATTGGCATTCATGTATGTATTGAAATGTATTGTGTTTTTCCAAGATTTAATGTAGGTACAGTGTACACTTAGTTATGATTTTTTTTATTTATTCAAGTGGTTTTTCACGAACTGTATCCTAATTACCGTATTAATTTGATTTCAACGATATTTGTACCATCGAGCCTAAAGATAATGCTTATCTCTATGGGGGGCTATAATAAAAAACAATAACGATATTTAGAAATACAAACATATTTCCACGCAAATATGTATTGATACATTGATATATGCACCGCGCATGAATTGTTGCGGTAAAACATAAAGCGATGTGTTTGGCCAAGAACAAAAACAATCTAGCTGAACCAACGAAAGCCACTCAATGTCTGCTACGTAATTTTTTTATTATTTTATGGAACGAAAAATGAATTAATACATCTCAGTTAATGTGTACTATAGTATGATGATGAACGACATAAGCTAAAAGTGACCATCCAAATTAATTAAATCGAGCACAACAATCATAAGAATCAAACAAAAAACACCATAGATAATTTCATTATAATCCATAATAACACAACCATAAAAGCAACCATCAAGATTAGTACCAAACCAAAAATTCCCTCGAACCATTACCAAGTGGACCGATTTTGTAAACACAAAAAAATCTCCTTCTCCCTTAATAAAACTGGTTAAATAGTTCACTTTATGGAATTTTGTATGTAATATAGTACATATTGTTGTATGCAATGGAGTATGCAGCTATGACCTACGTTTTTTGCTATTCATACACTCTTTTCTTCTTCTCTCACTCTATCTGTAACACAAAGACACGTACATACATGCATCTGAATACGGGGGGTCTTTTTTAATACATTTAAAGAATGAAAGTATGAGTGTTTATACTGTATAGTGAATACTCTAAATAAATATCATCGTATCACAGAAAAATAAAGAGGGAACAATATTTACACGCCATACAAATTGGATGCAGAATTGATATATCTTATAAACTTCTACGGGGTAGAATTCAAATATGAACGGCATTCATTATGATAAATACATCTGATCATTATGGAACCTTGAAGGGTACAAGATCTTTTGATTGCACTCGTAAATGTTGAGTTTGGTGAACAATGAGTGGTGACTCTGTTGTGAAACCTCAAATTCACCAAAAAAAATCAAAATGAATTATTTCACATATTCGGAGAAAAAAAAGACTATGTTGGAAAAGACGTAGACTGAACAATGCAATTGAATCAAATTTTTATTTCACAGTGGTGAAAAATAGGGCGAATACGAACCGAAGGAAAATTTGGTTGGAAGCATAGATGATGACGTAAAAAAATTTAGGGGGGGGGGGGTGATGTCAAAATTCTGTAGGGGGTTCCTGGAAAAATCCATGGGGGGTCCCTGACGATGTCAACAATTTGTACGAAATGAGGATAAAATCGTTTTTTTTTTTTGGAAGTCACTTTTTTGGCAAAAATCCCTAGCAAATCGAAAGAATTTTTCAACTCCAAATTCTTTAGCAAATGACGATAAAATCGTTTTTTTTTGCTCTTCACTTTTTTGGCGAAAATCCCTAGCAACACGGAACTGTACAATTCGTATGTTGACAAAATGAATTCTTCACTGAAGTCCGACTCAACATCGTTCTGGCGTTTTGTCAACACGAAGAAAAACAGTGACTGTGACCCAAAATCGTTGCATTATGGTGACAAATCATCGGTTGATAAGATGGAACAAGCTGAAATGTTTGCAACATTTTTCAAAAACAATTTTGCAAATCAACCATCTCTAATTCAATCGACAGCACAAGCGTCAACTCAAACAAACTCTAACGTTAATAATTTCATTCTTAACGAATTCTCTGTTTTTGACGAGTTGCTAAAAATTAACTCTAAGAAAGGCGCGGGACCGGATGAAATTCATCTAATCCTTCTTAAAAATTGTGCTGCCTTATTATACGAACCGCTGTCAATGATTTTCAATGATTCGCTTTCCACTGGACACTTTCCTACGAGATGGACCAATATTCAAAAAGGGATCACGCTCTAACGTTGGAAATTATCGGTGCATTGCTAAATTGCCAACGATCGCCAAGTTTTTTTTTTTTTTTTTTATTTATTCACCGTCTGATCACAGACTGAATTTATCTCAAAATTTGTACAATATCGTTTACAATGAAACACTACCCGATCGATACCCAGCTACCAGCCTTTTCGACTTCGGAGTAGCAGATATCGATTGTGTTCACTGTTAATTACTGTTTATTACTACATAAAAGTTACATTTTTCACCTATCAATAAAAATCACATTTTCCAATTTGACAATACTATTTCTAAAAATTTGTCTTGATGCTGATGCCAAAAATTGTTCTCTTACTAAGTTAAAATTTCTACAAGCCACGTAAAATGGTTGATTATGTGCATAGTCTGAAGGAAACGCTCTGACCCTAATCAGTTCTGTATTTCTTAAATTTCTCTGGTTTTCGTTATATTGCAGTCTTGTATATACAATTTTATTTCTTAGTGAACTAGACACTATTTTACCCAAAAGGAGGTCATAAATTAAAAATATAGAGGCATTTATACGCCGTCTCCAAAGCGGTTGAATATTTAAAACATCACATCTAAATTGATACGGTGGTAGCACAAAATTCTCGTCTCTTTGGTAAATAAATCTCAATGTCCATATCACAAAATCTTTCTGAATTGATTCTATTCTATTGGAATGGATACGGTGATATGGTTGCCATACAATACTCGCGTACTCTAACTTTGATCTTACTAGTGCACAGTATAACATTTTTGCAGATTCAATCGTAAACTTATTCTTTAATGTGCGTTTAATAAAACCCATTGCCCCATGTGCACTGGCTGTAATCGCGTCGATGTGATTGACAAATGTCAGCTTCGTGTCAAATACAACTCCCAGATCCTTGTGTATGTTGATCCGTTCAAATGTATGTTGGCCGTTGTTGATCGCATAATCATAGTTGACTATGTTTCCGCTTTTTGAGTATGTCATAACGAAACATTTCTTCAAGTTCAAATGCAGGCTATTTTCAGTACACCATTCGCTCAATTGATTAATGGCATTTTGAAATAATAAGGCATCTATAGGCGATTGTATGGTTCGGATCAATTTCAGATCATCTGCGAATAATAAAACAAGTGCATTTGATACTATTTCGACAATGTCATTAATAAAAACAATAAAAAGACAAGGTCCCAAAATACTTCCCGCTGGTACACCAGATGACACAGTGAAGGTCCGTGACCTTCTTTCACCGATTCCAACAAACTGCGTTCGTTCTGTCAAATAACCATGTATCCATTTGACAAGCTGTCGTCCGAATCCGAATCCTACCAGCTTCTGCAACAATTTCTTGTGGTTCACACGATCGAAGGCTTTCTCAAAATCGGTGTACAGCACATCTGTTTGACATTTTTTGACCATTGAGTCCATCGTGAAATTTACCATTTGGAGTAAATTTGTTGAGGTTGATCGATTTTTCACGAATCCATGCTGATTATGGATAATTTTGGAGTTTACAAATGTGTCGATTTTGTCATACACAACAATTTCAAAAAGTTTGGCTATTGTTGGTATGATCACTACTGGCCTGTAGTTCGCTGCATTGCTCTTTTTACCAGCCTTGTAAATTGGCACAATTCTGGAATTTTTCAATGCTGCCGGAACACATCCTTGATGCATCGATTTACAGAATAGCGCTGTTAATGGTTTCGACAATGAGTGTGCGCAGTTCTTTAACACTTTCGGCGATATTCCATCAGGACCGGCTCCTTTGTTCTCGTTGATGGATTGCAATGCATTCAACACATCGGCTTCAGTGATGTCAATGTCAAATGATACGTCTCCGCATTCATCCAGCAATTGATTCAAGTCGATAATGTCGCTTCGTGTGTACTGATTTTCGAAAAAATCAGCGAATAATTCTGCTTTCGATGTGTCTGTGTCTGCAGTCTCATTGTTGTATTCAACAGTGGCCGGAATATCACTTCTCTTTCTTCTGTCGTTTACAAATCGCCAAAAATGTTTCGGATTTAATCTGATTTGCGATTGTATGCGGCTAATGTACGACTGGAATAGTTGACTTTGCAACTGTAAAAACGAATCCGTGATGGTATTGTATTCGTCAAAATTGCCAGTCTCTCTTGCTCGTTTGTATGTTTTCCTCCTAACATTTTTCATGTGCTTCAGATGTTTCGTGTACCATGGTGGATCTGTGCTTTTTTGTACGGTGATTTTTGGAATAAATTGGCCTATTGCCTCGTGTAGAACATTGCCAAATAATTGGAATGCATTCTCGAGGTCATCAATTCGATTTATTCCCAACAAAACATCATTTGTAACGAAAAATTCGTTCATCGCATCGAAATCGGCCGAGTTGTATGCATATATTTCCGACGCCTGCGGGGTTGTGGGCTCATTTCCATCAATTGTCACTTCGACTTCAATTGCCTTGTGCCAGATGTCGGATTTTACCAATGGTCTTGTTGATTCAATCAACGACATCTCATAGAAATTGTTTGTGAAAACAAGATCCAAAACATTTCCGGCCGGATTAACAATATTTGACAGTTGGTGGAATCCACAGTCGAACATTGTGTCAAAAACAGCAATGCCACCTTCTGTAGACACATTCATTGGCAGATAATAATTACCATCGTCTGCTCTGATCCATTTGACACCGGGCTGATTAAAATCGCCGCAGACAATCACAGTGTCATTCTCATTGAATGGAATTAACTTCACAATCTCCGAGAATTCCAGGAATTTCATAGTCTCATGTACTGACCGAATGTACACAGCAAATACATATACATTGCACGAATCGAAAGCAATTTTGACACATACATGCTCCAGGCCACTATTCTCCGATAGTATCACTTTCTCACTGTTGAATTTGCATTCCACAGCGATCAAGACACCACCACCGTCGATTCTGTCGCTTGTGTGTTCCGACCGATCACCACGATACACGTTATATCGTTTCCCGAAATGCTCAATGTTTGTAATACTTTTTTGTAGCCAAGTTTCAAAGAAAGAGATTATCTGAAATGGAATTTCTCAAATCTGATGGTTGATTTGAATTGTACATATTTTGTACATTTTAACGACGTATACACTGGAGGTGTACGAAATTTAAAAAAAAAAATCCGTAAATCGAACTTTTTTGATTTTTGAACTTTTGGCTCCAGATAGTGACCCGATGAAAATTTTTCAAATCTGATGGGTGATTTGAATTGTACATATTTTGTACATTTTAACGACGTATAACTTTGGTGTTGTACAAATTCGGGTAAACATTTTCCGGGTTTTGATATTTTCAATTTTTAAAAATCCAAATTCTGAAAATTTTTTGTTGGTACATAATCATAATAATTGTTGTACATAATTGTACATAATTAGTACATTTTAGTAGTATATACGATTTTTCGAAAATTGACATCGACCGGAAATTGACTACCTATCCATTTCGTGGCTAATCGTATCTCATCGACTTTGTCTCGAATAGAATGTGTATTCTGAATATACACATTTAATTTGATTTGATTCGAGACTATTTTTGGCGAGGTTTTTGCTTGTTTTTGATGTGGTGTCAATGTTTGTTCTATTTCTCTTTCGGTGATGGTGATTTCGTTGTGCTCGATGTTTGTGCGAGTCCGTTCGGTGATTTCCCAGTAATGTTGGTCGTTGATCCGGTAAAATCCATTAAATCTGTTTCCGGTGGCTTGCTGATGTTTTTCGGATTTAATGCAGGGAAAAAATCACCTAAAGTTTTGTTCTGCAAGAACTCACGCACAAGAACATCTTCTTCCCACACTTCCGGATTGATCAAAATGTCAAAATCGTCCTCAAGTTTTTCGAATATTTGAATAATTTGGAGATCAGCAAGATGGTAGCTGATAAAATAGTTCCATAACAACATGCTTTTATGAAAGGTCGCTCGACTTCGATGAATCTTTTAGAATTCCTGCAATATTCTATCAATGCAGTGAACGAAGATAAGAAGGTAGAAGTACTTTATACTGACTTCAGTAAGGCATTCGACATTGTTGATCATTCGATTTTGATTTCAAAGCTGAAAAACTTCGAACTGCCTCCTAACCTGATCGAATGGATCAAATCGTATTTGTCAAATCGTCGTCAATTCGTGAAATATGGGCAAATGGAGTCAAGTGAGTTTGTCGTTAACTCAGGAGTTCCTCAGGGAAGTCACTTGGGCCCCACACTATTTCTGCTTTTTATCAACGATATTGTAAATTCCATTAAGGAGGACGACATTTTTATCTCTCTGTTTGCTGACGATTTGAAATTGGAACCTTCAATCGCTAACACCAATGACTGTATCAAAATCGAATCGTGCCTGCGTCAATTCTCAATGTTTGCACTCAAGGAGTATCCAAACGTTTCAAATGACTACAGGATATCATCGTACAGCACTCGCCTGGGCAACCTAAACATGCAATCACTCCAAAGGCGCCGTATCAACGCATCAATTTTATTCATTTTCGACTTGATGCAAAATGAATGGTTAAGAATAATAATGAAACTTAATTTTGGTTCAAACTGGAGTGTCCCGCAGAATTATTTCAAATGAAAGTGTCCCGAATATTTGTTTCAAACTAAAATGTCCCCACAAAATAGATTCATGTAAATTTTCCTAAGTGCCATTTTCATTTGCAATAAATTTGAGGGACACTTCGATTGTAAACTTTTTTTTGAGTCCTATTCATAGAAATTTTTTTGGGGGACAGTTTGAGAAAAAGTATTTTTTTGGACATTTCAATCATAATTTTATGTACTATACGTATATGTATGAGAAGTGAGAAAAAATCTGTTCAATAGGTATCACATAGCAAGTTTATATGAAACTCTCGGAGACTCGGTATCAACCGGCTAAGCCTATGAAGAGACAAAATGCGAATTTCCCTCATCTGTGCCATCTTGTATTCCATAGTTGAACTCAATTTAGTTACAATGAATTGAATCGAAAAAGAGAAAAAAAACAACAACAGTAACATGGCTACATAGATCTGTTGACCAGTGAGATACGTATAGCAATGGAATGAAAGAATGAAGAAAGCGTATATGTGTATGTATGCATCAGCACGCATAGATGTACAGCTCTGTGTGGCCGTGCTATTGTTGTTGTTTTTTCACTTTTTCATTTCAATGCTACAGAATTAAATTCAGTTTTTGCATCTAATTCACACTAAAATCAGATGGCGCTCATTAGCGAGATTCGCAAAAAAAAGTCTCCAATCTCATACAAATATACACCGGCTGTATAGTACATAAAATTATGATTGAAATGTCCAAAAAAAAACTTTTTTCTCAAACTGTCCCCCGAAAAAATTTCTATGAATAGGACTCAAAAAAAAGTTTACAATCGAAGTGTCCCTCAAATTTATTACAAATGAAAATGGCACTTAGGAATATAATTTGACTTAGGAAAATTTACATGAATCTTTTTTGTAGGGACATTTTGGTTTGAAACAAATATTCGGGACACTTTAATTTGAAATAATTCTGTGGGACACTCCAGTTTGAACCAAAATTAAGTTTCATTATTATTCTTAACCATTCAAATAACGTTCACTGCCCATCACTGAAGACTGAAATTGCCCGAAATCAAAATGGACGTAACTTGAGATGTGTCGAGTACTTCAAAATCAATGACAAAAGCTTCAGAATCAATCCATCAGTACCAATCAACCAAATGTGCAAAATGTCAAACAAGGTCCACGAACTATTTTCAACGCAATCAAAAAGTTCAACTTTCAAAAATCGACTTTTTGTCCGCGTGCAATTGTAAATTTGTAACCGCGTGCAATTTGAAATTTTTTACTATTTATAAGTTTTTTTTGCTGTTCGACGGTAATTTTAACAGTTTACTATTAACTACTAGCTATTACTGTAAGAAGTAGCTAATTAGTTATTAGAAATCTTTATTAAAAGATGTGGTTTTTAACGGTGATCAGATGTATACCAAATGTGTATCACTGATTCATACCTCTTTCCCACCAACAAATGTATAAAAAATTATGTACAAACTCAAAAGATTCAGCCAGTCTTGGCAGTGAATAAATATTATTATTATTAAATCAAAAGAATTTTCCTACTTCAAATTGCCTTGCAAATCCAAAAATGGCAGAAAAATCGTTTTTTTTTTGGAAGTCACTTTTTGAGGTGAAAATCCCTAGCAAATCGAAAGAATTTCTCGGCCAAAAAAAGTGAAGAGCAAAAAAAAGGTCCTCATTTCCAAAATTGTTGAGGGTTCCTAAAAATATTTTAGGGGGGTCATCCGACCCCTAGGAACCCTCGTCATCACCTATGGTTGGAAGGCACTATAAGACTAATGATATGTTGCTCTAAATTTTCAAATTGATTCGATTTTGTATTGAATTTGGATTGATTGTGAAGAGGAGATGTAATTCAAGAATTTTAAGAATTCAAAACCATATGTGAGTTGAGCTGAATCTCAAAAATCGACGCGAATACCATCATGATTCCGTCAATTGGATGACGTAAACAAACGTGATCGAATTAATATACTTATTAAAACTGTTACAGTAGATCTTCTAGTTGGTTTTAAGTCGAAAAGTAATAGAAAAATGGTGAAAAACATATGGACAAATCAAATAATGTAAATTTCCGAAAAAGTAGATTTTTCCACTCCTGATATCAATCCTTCTGATTACTACTAATTCCAATCGATGCCATGCACCGTTTTTTATCAGCACTGTTAAAACTTTTAAATAAGTCGAAAAATGACTGCTAGATACGCAGAAAAAACGAATAGTTCTTTCGACACGGAATCTGAAAGTTATCTGAAAGATATGAAAAGTAGTGGCTAATGATGGACAGTACCTGAAAAGTGAACGATGGTAACGTTCAAATACGTTTTAAATTTTTTGTCGATTTGTTGTTGTGCACACAACAAATTTGTGCCGTTTTTAGTTTCGTTAGCAACCGCAACAATGGAACATCGACTATGAATCGAAGTACTTATTAGTACAAAGTTTTTTGATGGCGCTGCTGATATACACGTATTCATACCATCAAACCAGTCATACAATCTACTAATTTTAAAAAATTGAAAAGATTTTTTAAACTTTCTTAACTTTTTGTAGCAAAAGTAATTTTTATCATACCGTGCTTAAGGCAGACGTATGTGTATGCACAGAGCGGACTATATCTGGTTATTAACAGCTGCTTTTTCAGAAATCTCCCAAAAGCGTGGAGTAATATTTGCGGAAAATCGTGTGGCAATAATAAAAAATGTTTTATGGCTCTAAAAAATATTAGATAATGTTGATCATTTTTCAATAGATATAGCATGCCTTGTAATTGGAATTTTAAATTATATGTAGTTAGTAACTACTAGTTACACCAATTTATCACTAAATTCATTGGTAACACGGCACAATTTTTTCATACTTTTCTTTTCAATTAAATTTGGAAAAGAGATAACTATATAGTTTCATATATGAGGTTATGAGGTTAAGAAATTCTCTATTTCAATTCAGTTTCACGAAGTATTCAGTTAGAAATTGGACAACTCATTTAGATACTTCTTCCTTTGTCTGTCTTACATAGCTGTCTTTTTTTAAATCAAATAAGAATTTTTTTGAGTAATCGAATTATATGTAAGTTAAATTACCTCGTTTCAAATTTGCCAAACACAACGAAACGAATAGAATGAAAATCCTTCATCCATTTCATTTTTGCCTTCATATTTCACTGTTTGCGTCCAAAATGAACAATGTGACACACATAATGCAAACAACATTCGAATTGCGTTTCGGGAAATTAAAATTTTTAATTTAAAATAAATCCTTTTTTAAATATTTTGTTTTAACACGGTGGCAAAAAGATGGTGAAACAAAGCGTAAAAAAGTATATATTAACCATTGTAAATTTAATTGTGAGTGAACAACAACAAAAACACTTTCCCAGAGAAAGAAAAAGAGACGAAAAAATGCCCATAACTAACGCAACACGATAGAAAAAAATATATAACAAAATGTGATATTTCATGTTAGTTATAAAATCGGGTATTAGAGAAAATCACTACACGTGTTTCTCTCTCTTTGAATCTTTTCCCGCACTCGCTCATCTCGCGAATCAGCGAGTTGAATGCGTGGCATCGAACGGCGACTAAAAGGGGAAAAACCAATCAAGAACAAACCAAAGTGGAAAAAAAAGATTTCAATAAATGATACGAAATTAATTTATAATGCTTATTTTTCGTTTGATACATATTGATAAAAAGCCTGTCAATTTCGATAGCTTTTCTTTTGTTAGAATTTTATTTTGGGGAATGTCTGAATTCAATGCAATTCAGTTATGATTCAATTAAGAAAGAAAACACAAAAAAAAATAAAGAAATAAAAAAACATTCCTGATTCCAAAATTGGACGCAAACAAAAGAAAAATTGATTTAAAATTGTCATCAGCTCAATGCTCGTTTCGTTGGGTACCGTTGTGCGCGATTTAAATGTGTTCAGTTCACGCTTTTAAGCTTATCTAATGCTTGTCAACGAAGAAAAACCAACAACCAGTGACTACTCTTAAATTTTGTTTTCTTTTCAATTTTTTTTGCTTCATTTTTTATGTCTCAGTTGTCTCCAACGAAAGAAAAACGGATGTTAATAAGAGACGAGCGAGCAAAAAGTGTATTTATTTCGATTTCAAACGATTAATTATAAGCGTTACTGGTTTCTTTCTCTGCGCTACATTTATTTATCCTTTTGTTTTGTTTTCCATTTGTGTACGAGGCAACCACCACCCGCTATGTAAACATTATCAATAATCGTTTCTTTTGCCAAATGAATAGAATAAAAAAAACAAAATCACGAACCATCTAAACCGTTGAGACCACTACGAACTCGAGAAAAATGACGCAAATACAAAAACCCATGCTACCGAAAATCTTTTGCAATTATACTTTTCAAATGTAAATTTAGACATTTAATATTGAGTGAGAACGTAGTCGAAAAGGGGACAAGAAAGATAAAAATTGTGTGAATAAAACAAAAGCAAAATGATTAAACCAAAGTATCTGGGAGCAGAGCGTAAAATAAGGATTTTTCTTGACTACCGAAATAAAGCCTGACTCAAGCAGACTTTATACTCAATAGGATATCACACCATTTTTTTATTTTTTGCAATTCCCAAATTGGTATTGGTAGTTTTCATGATGAACTTGCTGGAAACGACCTGGTTTTTAACCAAATATCACTTTGAAATTGTATATGTTATACTTATTTATCCAAATAAGAGGTTATATTGAAAATGCATATAAATTCAAATTTGTTGTGCCATCATTTGAATAGGTTTGACTGGATTTCAATCGAAATTTTTGACTATCGATCAAAAATCTTGAGTACCATCTTTCTAAAAAAAACTGCTTATTTTACGCTTTGCCTATAAATTATAAAATTTAAATCATAAAGAAGTAAAACTGTATTTGTATCACGTGATTTCTATCGACTTTTGGATATTGACTGTCGTACTCGAGCGATTCAAACTGATTAAAATTGAAATGGTACAAAATATTGTCTTATTTAGGTTAATTGTTTCATGATGGAAGATAACAAGAAAAGGCAAGGATTTACTTCAATTCAACTGTTCAATTTTATATTCCACTTGAAGAAATTTGCTTTCTAATTTACATTCAAATACAACCCATTTTCTCAACAACAACAAAATTATTGCCTCGGTACATAATACATATGGCAACAATTATTTTCGCAAGATGTTTTTTCGTATCTTTTCAATGTTATACTAATAAATAAAAAAAACTTTGAAATGAATAGAAATAAGAGGACATTATAATTTTGGATGGACGTGTCGAATTTTCAAAGAAAAAAAAATATAATGATTATTTGAGATTTTCCTTGCACATCGGTTTTAAATTGGGTGCAGCTAAAATCTTTCATTATTCCGAGACTTTTGACAATTAATCAAATAAGTCGATTTTAGTAGAAGCCCTCAATATGCAAATTCATGTAGTCATTTTTTGTTCATTTTCATTTATGTATGTGTCTTTGTTGTCACTAATTCCTTGTCATCTTTAATATCGTTGTTATTCTTCATTAAATACTTATTAATAGAACATGCATTTTTAACGATGATAATGACCGATTTAGGTAACCATCCCATTCCACAAAAAGAAAGAAGAAAAAACACAAAAAGTTGATAAGATTGTTTCCCTTTTGTGTCGGTTATGAAATGGTTTGTCATCTCACAGTTTCTTATACAAGTACTCTTTTCGTACGCTCCTCTGGTCTGTGTAGCTTTTTCGAAGCCAATTTCAGCTTCAATGTAACTAATTAGTTTATGTCGCCGTAAATCTATATTAAAACCAATCAAACCATTAATACCCACTTAATCTAACGTAGCACTGCATTTTCTTCCTTCGCGAAGCTATTTTTTCTCGTTCAATTCATTTTTCGGTATTAATTTGTGTATGTGTGTATATTTTACAAAATCATTGCTTTATTTTTTTTGGCGCACTCTCAATATCATTTTGAACTATGGACACATTTTTCCATGCAAAAGCCATACAAAAGAACATCTTTTTCAACTCCCATATTCCTAACACACACACACACACACACACACACACACACACACACACACACACA
>NW_022197829.1:66454-101050 GCF_009176525.2 Contarinia nasturtii | reverse complement strand
CACACACACACACACACACACACACACACACACACACACACACACACGGTTCATTTATATGGTATTGTACACCGTGATGATGTATACTTGAATCACTTTTAACAAATTGTTGGACGAGTATTAAGCGAGTACGTGATTTGATTTTTATTAGACAACATCTATTGTACGGATTAGATGTGCACCATTATTTTTTTATATGCTATTCATATTCCAACAATTTTGGAAAACATAAAATGTAATTTTCGGACGGCGTGTGAACTTTATAAATGGGTGTGAACAAATTATTATTGAAGATAACAACTCCAATTAAAAATTTAGGCCTACATTCATAAGACAAACTTTTCCATATGGTAAGCGGGAATATGAGAAGTTTTATGTAGTCTTACGTCTACTCAGTAGACTCTACTGTAATTCCCTCCTACAACCCCCCTCCACACAATACTAATTAAGGTCCTCAGAAATCCGTTCTAACCATGTTTACTCGGTATGGAAACAAGTACATGTTTTGGGCATTTGACTTCAATTCTTTTGGCCTGATAAAATACCTCTAACATATACTAGGTTTGTGAAAGAGAACAAACAAGATTCAACACGTACAAATAAAAGGTAAAGCGAAATTTATTGCCTATAGTGCGCCTTCACTCCACACGATGTATACAAACCAAAATGATTTCCACACCAAAAGAAGGATTATATCTCAAATCGAACTCAATAAATTACCGTCATTCTACATTTATTTGGGGAGACATGTGATTTTCGTCGAAAGTTTCAATTTTTTCAACTTTCATCTTGTATTAATCTCAGATTTTCATTGAAGTTAAGATAAATACAGTCGAACAATCGACACATTTTCCACAGCGCTATATTAGATACATTTTTTGTAAAAGATGAATCTTTTAAAAATGTACAAAAACCTACTCAATTTTCAATGAGAATATATTACAAATAATTAACCATTTTGAGAAGCAACTAAACATCGTTGGAGATAAAATAAAGGAGATGTCCAAAATAAATGAATGAAAATTCAGTCTTTATCCATTAATGCATTGGAATTAAAGAAAAGAAATGTTTGTCTATGCTCTGTAGAAAAAATAATTCGCATTTTCTGGGAAAGCGACATAAATTAAATGATGACTAGCTTACTTAAGCCTATTCACAATCTTAAAACCAAATGGTTCAAAATTAATGGGTTATAACATTGTATTTTGCTCTCTCTCACCCTCGCTCTCTTGCACAATTCTAATACAAGATATGCAATACGTTTGTACTATTTATTATTATTATTATAATTATAAGTAATAAATACGAGGCGAAGAGTTGGAGAATTTGTGTGTACAGCAAGTGTCCATATATTTTGAATGAGAGGGGTAGACGAAGAAAATGTAACGCAGTCGGTAGCATCGTCATCAGTCACTAATATCGTTTAAGTGATTTTAATAAACACATTTTTGTTTGCGTTGTTTTGTACATTTGTGATATGGTGTCGTTTCTGTTAGAAGTGTGTGGTGGCCACCAATGGCGCGCAGTATCATCAGCAACAGTGTCTATTCAATGAAGAAAACAAGTACCTTATTTAGAACAATTCAAACAATGGACCCCACTGTTGTGCTACATCATATTCAGATAGATTTTCCAAAATATATATAAATTATTCCAAATGAATAAAATTGCATCTTTTTCGCTTAATTTCAGCTATCAACTCTCTCTCTCTCTCTCTCTCTCTATCTGTTTCACTATCGTTCTTATTTCCCCTCCCTCATTTCTTTATATACATTTAACAAATATTTATTTAATTAGTCCGTTAAAAGACCCGTTCATCCTTTGAAATAAAAGTCGCTTTTATTGGATGTGCACAAACACGAACACAACAATGGAACACGAAAAACCAAAACAAATGGAAATGATTTTTAGTATATAATTGGAGGACAAGATTCGCTCTTGCATAAAGGCTTATAACAAAATTACGAAAACGCGATCAGCTTGTTTGGTTATTTCACATTTCAAATTCAATCTGTATCGTACACTTTCGCTATTTCCTATCCTATCTTTTACTTTCTCTTTTTCGGCTATTTTACAACAGAACTTCTTCAATTGCTCCGACTCGATATTCATGTCATTGGTAATGAGATTTTTTTTCAGCCAAATTTGTGACTTAATTTTATTTTTGGTACATTTCATATCTTCTCTCTAAGTAACGATAAACGCAGAGTTGAATGGGGTTTTTTATATGTGCGTGCCACCACTAATTCCAACCACCAAACATTGCGATTTTAGACACAAACGCATTCCATTCGTATGGTGAAATGAGAGGTTATGTTGTATTACAAATGTAATTGCGGCGTTTGACCGGAATTATACAATTTGCGTGAATGGTATTTTCTCGTATTTTAACAATTTACATACCGTTACTTTCGTTCTCGCTTTTATTCACTTTTAAAATTGTATCTTAATCTCGATGTTGGCACCATTTTAGAAATGTTTCACAGAATAAAAAGAGTCCTCCGTTTGAACATTTTCAATGGAATTTATATTAGATTTTAAGTGAATTTTTTTGAGAAAACATTGAAAATTGTTACTTTCATCAGCTGTACCGATTATATGAATTAGCAGAGAGAAAGGTATGATTTCATAATATTTTATGGTCTATATCCAGATTCTGTAACGCTATATGCTTGTAATGTTATTTTTTTCAACCAACCATTGTGAAAGAGTTATTGTTTTATGTATCGTCAAGCTTAAAAATCGTTCTCGGTTTGTTAGTTTATTTGAGACACGTATGTATAATTCAAGCAAGGTATCAGCTATCAAATTGAAATCTATTTCTTCGAATTCTTGAGCCCAATCCACAGATGTGATATTTTTCTTTTGGGAAAATTCGTCCAGGAAAATTATTTCCTTTAGAAATGAGGTTTTTCCAAAGAATTTGTAAGGCAATCTGAAAAAAACTTGATTTGTACGTTGTAACTCTAGTTAAAGTTTTATGATTTTGATTAAAGGTTGTAGCTCTTTAGATGTCCTTTCAAATTTCTTAATCAATTTCAAATAGACAATCGATTGACCACGTCTTTAATTCTCGTAATAATATTGTGTTATCATCAAAAATAAATTTATTTTGAATTTTCTCCAATTGAAATCAGTTGGCTTACGGATTTTTGAATACATTTGAAACCGAATATCCAATGGATCCCATTTTTTTCTAATTACCAGCATAACTTATTATATTTCAGCAATTTTTTAAGAACAAAATTAACCCTTGTTATAGTCATTTTTTAAATTCTATCTCTCCACTGCCTTTGATTCCAAATTAATTCTTTTTATTAAGTATTCAATAGATGCACTCAATGATACAACTTAAGAAGATTTTCTGTCATTATTGACTAATCCTTTATTTTACCATGCGTTTTTTTTTTTTGAAGATATTACTCGGCGCCAATCGCAGAAATATTTTTGCCAAATTGCTAAGAGAAAAAAATGCTCAAATTATATTGGTCCTTTGGATTAATTGATAATAATGAATATATTTTGAAGAAAAGGGCACGGAGGGTAGCAAAAAATTGCATATGCTTTAAATTTTCTTCGATACAGACTTTTTTTTCGACTCTCTTGATTCGTCAAAAATATATGTATTAAACCATTGTCAATGAGCATACCCAAAAATAACCGTCAATTATGAAAGCGCGACGTCATCGCTACTAAAACACGGTTACCACATCGCAAACCATATCGCTGTTATTTTTATTTAAATAAACTCCAGACCAACAAACTTCTGCATCTACCTTTACTTGGCCACTTCCAGATTTAAAAAAAGCATGATTATTTATGATTGTTTAGCCCTTGTTATACGGTTTAAATTTTTGTTCATGTTGATTTTTTCATCTCGATCTCTTTTTTCTCGGCACTCCTTTGTAAAGAACTGTATAACAAACAATAATTCGTTTTATTTATAATCCTTCTTTAATAAAAAATCAGCAACCTTAAAAAATCTATTGCGTATATCCCCCTTCTTCGCATTCTCTTTGAATAGAAAAAGTCGAATGGTAACAACAAAATCTCAACAATGAATACATTTTTAAGTGCAATCGCTTCATTTTATGTTTCGCTCTTATTTGGAATTTGATAGCTAATTGGAATTTTTTTACTCAAGTTCAATATACGATAAAAAGAAAAATACAGGATTACACAACAAAAAGCTGAAGTAAAAAATCCCACGCTTTCTTCACCTCGCGATAAGCTGAAGAACAGTCGCTAAAATACAAAATCAATAGAATATTTGACATCAGATGATTCTTTCTATGAATCCCCATTCTCATCATTATTTTGGATTTTCTTCTTGTCAATTCATAACTTAAAGTTGACACTGGCATTCGACGCAATGAGACTGGAAAATACAAGTAAAAAACATACGAAGGCCAAAATATGAATTTAAAACATGTAAGTTTGATGAGTATTGGCAATTATGATGTTTTACTAGATATAGCCGAGAGTCATTATCATTCTCAATCATTCATATGTCGTTGGAAATACGCATATGTAAACGAAAAAAATAAATGTGAATGCGATGTAAAAATCAAGAAAAGAGAAAAACCAACAAAAATTACTCGAATAAATCTGATAGCAACACAAATGAAAAATACAGTGTGCACCATACACACCGTCGACAATTTTTTACATAGCTTGAATGCACGCCTTTTGAGCAGTATATTTGAGGGGTGGTTTCACGCTATTTTATTTTCCCACTTGATTTGCTGTGTTGGTCGCCGGATATAGCTAAAGCATTGCTGTTTGAAGCAACGTAAAAAAAATCTGTACCATTTGTTTCTTATTTTTCTTAGGTTTCATTGTTGTTCGTATTTTTTGTGTTCTGGTTTTTTAATCTCTGAACCGCTGACAAGATTAGATTACACTTGTTTCATTCAAAGAATTTATTCTATTAATGTCAATGTTGGTTTGGGATCTATTTCACATTTTTTGAATACGTATTTAAATATTACATTCTAATATATGCCACGCTCTTGGCCCCTGTTCAGTTGTTAGCTCTTTGGGTTCGTTTTCATCCAAGCGAATCTACTCTTTCTTTTAGAGAAAATAAAATTAAATAAAAATTCGACCGACGAGTTGTTTATATGGATTTCATAAACTGAGCAAATAATTATACATTTTACGTGAGTGCTTGCGATTGTGTCCTTTGATTAAATCAAAGACTTTCACTTGTTTGATTTGCATTTGAATTTTTTATTTGTCTAAAGCAGGACATTTCAGTACAAATTTTTATGGTGTGGGATTCATATCGTTATTTTTTGATTGATCTATGAATGAAATTAATTCATTACGATTCAAATAGAACACGTAATATGAAACGAATTTTATGTACAGTGTCCTTGAAAGACAACACTCAAACATCAAAACCGCACCCATCTTTTTTTCTGCGTAATATATACATGTTTAGCAAATATGTCAAATTATTTTGTATTGAATTGATGATAACTGTATGGATCGACACATTATGTAAATAGTAAAAATATTCGAACGCTGTATAACTGTTACTTGTAGCACATGAAAGGTAGAGAGTAAAACTCTTGTGTAAACTCTTGTGTAAACTTGTCGAAGAATAAACAACTCAAAAAAAGAGTGTATCGAAAACCAAAAACAAACTTTTGCGTTAGATACCTGCTGGTTTTGGCAATATTCGATCAGGTAGCAATGAACGTTGGCAAATTTCTTAAGTCAAACTTTGGAGTTTGAAGAGAGTGTGAGGGATAGAATTGGATACCCAACGAACAAATATGTAACGTTTTTAGGACATTTTAACGTTAAAAAATGTAACGCTTTAACCCATTTTTGTGGCAATTTTCGTGTCAAATGGAAGGTAGAATATAGGCATAATGTGAACCACTTTTTCGGCTTTTTCGTGTTGCGATACACAACAACATCTTCTGTGTGTTTCGATTGTTTCTCTTTTTGTTATTATATTCTAAGAAACTGTAGCGGCAATACAATGTAAACAAATGTAAATAACATAAACTCGTTGAGTTCATAATATCGTATTAATACGATTGATTTTAAGCAAATGAAATTTGAAAAACAAACCGGAAAAAAAAGAGGATGAAAATACAAATCTTACTCTCTTCTCTCTGTGTGTGTTTCGATTGTGCATGAATAAAAAAAAACATTGCGTAGGAATTTCAAGTGACTGTGAAATACATTTATAAATGTACCTTTTTTTAGATTTGTTTGATTTGATTTTAGTTTCAGAAACATTTTTTTATTTTTTTTATTTTTTTTATTTCATAATTCAAATTCGAAATTCGAAATGTTTGAATGTGTACGACATTTGACAGTTGGTAGCTGTGTGTATTGGTGTGTATCATATCGAAGCCGATTTTTGTGATTACATTCAAAATGTGCTTCGTAAACATTGCATCGTATCAATTAATTTCTTTGAACTAAATAGGGATTTTTTCGCATCAAAATATTTTGAAGTTATTGTTAAGAATAAGGTAAGTAATTATGGTTAAGTTGCCATTGTGTTGAAAAAAAAAAAAAAAAAAACAAAATTCAGTGATTAATAAATGGAATTCTTGTACATGAGATTCATTTTTTGTTTATCGTCATTTTAGCAACGGTTTGGTGTGTTTGGAACGTAACTGTAGAAGTCACTCGATGTCAAATGGAAAGATTCACAGTCCGTTTTGTGACAGTCTTTGTTTTCATTTCAAAATAAAAAAAAACATTTTCATCGTTTTAATCAGGACACAGCGTTATATAGTATAAGAAGTTATTGATTTGAATTGTGATATGAGTGTGTTCTCATTTTTTGTTTGTAACAAATTGTGCTTTGCTTGTAAAAGGAATTCTTGAGAATTATGTGTGAGTGTTTATATTAGAGTATGAAACATTTTGTTTGTCGTCATTTTTGGCTAACAATTGTTCCAATGATTTTGTTTGTTCGATGTTAAACGGATAAATTCACTGTTGGTTTTGAGATTGTCTCTGTTGTTATTTCAAAATAAGAAAGCATTCATAAAATTGACGGTGAATATTCCAACAAAATTTTCATCTGCGGAATATTGGAAAACATTTCATCATTTGAATCAGAATACAGAGTGACATCGTTGAGGTAAGAAGTGATTAATTTGAATTGTGATATAAGTGATTGTCATTTAAATTGTGATCTCATTTTATTCGTAATCTATGCTTTTTTTGTTGCATTTTTTTTTCTAAATTTGTGTCTATTTTTTATTTTCGAATAATTTGATCAGTTTTTTGAGAATGAACAGAAAAAGACATGGATGACGGCGAGCTCGATGATAATCAACCAGAAGAAAGCAAATACGTTGTAATAAAATGTGGACTTCAAACAATCCTGCGACAACAACATGAACGGATTGAAAGAGTTGGAGAAGTTGTGACCAAAATGCTATTCGAGCGCAGTGTTCAAATGACAGAAGTGGCAGCATTGGCATCACTTTCTATTCTTTTTATTTTGAATGAAGCACTTGATAATGACGATCGTGCATTTTTTTTGAAACCACATCCAAGCCTGTTCATTGCCGATTGTTTCAGAGCGGTATTAAACCAACACGTTAACAATATCAATAGTCAATATCGGATATTGCCCGAGTTTCGTTTCATGGTAGAAAGAAACAGTGAAGAACAGTTCCGATGGCCAGATGATGAAAAGTTGGGAAATGGTTTGAGATATTTTTATAAACAATATATCACAAACATTCAAACCAATACCAACACATGGTGTGAAAAACGACTTGAGAATTTTTTTCGAATGCGTTGTTGGTATCGCAATCGATTCCACAATGGCTCAAGATTTGATAACATCGACATCAGAAATGCCAAAGAGTTTTCATATCGATTTAAGAATTTAACAAATGGTAATAATGTGGATCCACAACGCGTTGAAAAATTCAATATTTTAATGAGAGATTTGACTGAAATTGGATGGTCGGGAACAGTGAGTATGAAATTTTTCGCAAAATATCGTTGGTTTGAATCACTGTGGTTGTTCGGTCAAATGCAACGGCAAATAGAAGTGTATCACAGTCATGCCGAACAATGGTATACCATTCATGAAATGTTTCGCAACAATCCGAACTTTCAAGAGCCAACAATCAATCGACCACCAAAAATAAGCAGTTTTGCTCTTATACCATTATGCGACTACCATTTGAAAAACGTGCGATTGGACATTACGGACTTGTATAATAAAATTGTAAACGAACTTGATTTGGTGCCTTCTTTTCTCAATACGCAGACCAACCGGATGAATAAGAGAAATTTAAAGTACTACACCCAAACTGATCGATCAGGTCTATGGAATATGTTGTTCGATGTCGGTAAAATAAATAAATTGGGCAAATCGAAACCATTCCATCATCAGATTTTGACCGATAGTGTTTCAATATCCATAATGTACAAGAAACCACAGCGACAACAACGACCACAGCGACAACAACGACCACAGCAAACAACCCAAGCGAATCGGGGGCCGGAAAAACTCATTGGCAAGAAATACATCATTGGAATCGATCCGAATGAAAAATCGTGGTTAACTGTAGTGCGTCGCAACATTCAAAAAACACCTGATGAGCCGGCTGTTGAGGTAAGATATTTTGAAATGTAATTTGAAATGGTTTTGAATAGAAACTCATAGTTTTTTGTATCATTTTGCATTTTGAAGGAAAACATTATAATACCAAACCAGCGTTTTCATTGGGAAACTCAGCAGAAAAAACGAGACAAAGAAGCGAAAAAGTTGGCTGGATGGTTTGATATCGAAGAGAAGGAACATCTCAAAACCTACCCATATCGTCCACCATCACCACGTAATTCAACATGGAAATCATACATTGAATATCGCATTAAAATGTTACGAAAAGGAATGGCAGCTTATGCGACGCGTGAATATGCACGACTGGATTTAGACCATCACATTCGCTCGACCAGAGTAAATGATCAAATCGCCGTGCGTGTGACAAACAACAAACCGTCGTTGGTTCAATTTGGTGCTTGGGCGATGAAACCCGATCGACCGTTTGGAATAAAAAAGCGTAAAAGATGTCCGGGATCGCGTAAGTTTCGTGTGAGCATTAAGAAACTTGGACATTCAGAAGTTGAAATGCAAGATGAATGGGGAACATCACAAACATGCGCGAATTGTCAGGAACGTTTTCCAAGGCACACAAAAGATGATCGATTTAAAGTGTGCTACGATTGTAGAGCGAAAAAGATTGATGGCCTGCCAGATTCAGTCGCTGGACTGCCAGATATCATTGTGTCAACGGTCAACAGACGTGTTTTGAGAAGAAAACGTGCAATTATTAAGCGACAAATTATCGATGGCAATCGTGAGGCTGTGAACGAAAAAATTCGGACTGGGCGTTTAATGTCAAAGGTTAAAGTTACCTACAAAAATTGGCCATTAAATGTTGATGATGATGATGTTGTTCCACAAACAGTTACTTGGCACCGAGATATTGTTGCAGCAAAATGCATTATGCTCAAAGGTATGAATCAATTGGAAACAGAATATTCATTATTTAATGTATTTGCTTTAAATTACATAGGACTTTGCCGGATCTTTGATGTACCATTGCCAGTTTCATTGTTAAGACCGCCGGACTACAACAACAATGTCAACTAACAAACATCATCAATTAATCATACATTCAAAAAATTACATAAAATAAAATATTTTAACTATTATAGTTAGCGTAGCTAGACATGAACAGACTATATAAAGTCTTGTGGTCTAGTTGTACAATAGTACAACATTGTACGGAGGGGGAGTGCCCGTAGGTGAGTAAAGTTTTTAATTTAAAAAAAGTATTTTATACCCAGTTCAACTGATATTAATGGTTGTCTTTCCCTTTTTCCATGTTAGATATGCATTTCAAACACATTTTAAATACGTGTATGCTCATGCTCAATTGCTCATTCGCTTATACATTTAAAAACAAACCTTGTGTATCGGGTGGAAAAGTTTTTACATTTTCTTGCTAAGAAATTCTTAGTATGCCATTTGTACGCCAAAAATGTGAAATTTATGCATAAGATAAAAGATAAAAAAATGTATCATTCTTTTCCCTCTATATGTATGAAAACGGTTTGGACCGTATTTCACACTAATTTGTAATAAAAAAAAAGTCGCCTCGTTTTCGACATTTACCACAACTGATTTACAAATATTCGATATATAGAACGTTATCAAATACTCACACATATGGTCGCATATGTTTCATACGTTAAGAATGCTTAATTTTATTTGCACTGACAAATCTCTTTCGTTCTCTCTTATGATAATGATGTCTTTTTGTTCATTTTATTGTAGTTGAGCTACTAAATGTATTCGGCCACGTGCAATACACGCAAACGCTATCGATTTGTGTTCAACAAACGGTTGCGCTTTGGCCACAGCATTTTGTACGCGGGTGTTTTCTATAAATAATAAATTGACTTTGCATATATAATTAGATATGCATGTATCTCTGTACATCATATACGGGGTCTCTCATACATTCGTTCTATGAACAAATATATTCCGCAGCATTTAAGCATCTATATGACATATTGAGCCACGTAAAGGGAAGAATACAAAAATAAAAAATAAAAGGAAAGGAACATTGTTTTCTACACAACAACAACATTATTTCTTAGTATATTTATTCTTAAATCTGCATAAATCGCCTCCAAATATCTTTGCCGTAATGAGAGACACTATCCATCGTTCGGTTGCAAGGTTCTTGAACAAAATAGAATCTTGCAAGGCTTGCAACCGAAAACTGGATGCCCACTGCGAACCGAATCTGGTAGTAATAGTTTGAAATAGTTGAAAAATCATCTTGATATGTTGTTAAGCGTTGCCAAATGAAATGTTTAAGTATTATTTTCTCCTTGTATATATTTTCCTCATAGAAAAGTATATCTTCCCATATATTTTTTCGATCCATTACGAACACGACGATTTCATACGGACTTTTTCGATATGCAAATGAATTTCCAACGTATTCTTTCCGCTCGTTTGTGCTTGTTGTCGATGATACATCTTTTTTATTATCACAAAATTTGCATATAATTGATATAAACAGCGCACGCATCTTCTGTATATAAAATACACAGTTATACAGGATTGTTGGCAATTTTTGCGTTTCCGTAGTAAAAAACACATTTTTTTCTCTTTTTGGAACGTTATCATTGAATACAAAACAGATAAGGTGAATAAAAAAATAAAATGAAAAGCGTTGAAACGATGAAATTGAAACCGAATGACACCAAAAATGTCATGACGGTATCAAATAGCCAAAGCATTTGAAAAGCATCATCTATTTTTTTTGCTTCATTTCCAGCTATAATTGCATGCTTTTTATAAAGAAAGAGATAGGGGAGCAGAAAAAAAAGATAATGTTTTATTATAAGTCACAATTATGAAGATAACAACATGGTATTTCAAACTTTTTATTATGTAAGAAAATTCATAGATTTGTCTGTATTAATTCCATGAACATTCAATTCTTTGTGGGATAAATACCAAATAAGAAATTGACAATATATGTGTTAAAAATGTCAAGAGCAATTTTGAAATGTTTCATATTTGCGTTTTACTAAAACCGATTAAAATTTGTTTATTTTTATCGAAAGTTCGAAATATATTCAAAACTTCTTCAGGCAATCTATACCCAATGGAAGGTGTAATATATTTCTTAAATTTTTTTATGTTTTTCAATATGATAAAAAAAATGTTTACAATCGTTTTTTCAGCAGTCATACGGGAAAATAAATCAAACCGGCCTATGCGGTGCATCCATAGTAAAAATCAAGATCGCGATAGTAAGCCTTAAAACTTAATGTGGATAAATCGTCAATCGGTTTTGTATCTTTGAATTCAAGTAATGGCTTCCATTTATTTGCTTCTGTCCAGACTCGCATGACACCATCTGTGGTTAACTCCACGACTACTTTAATCGGTTTTAATTCATTCAATACATTAAATTCATTAACTTTAGCCACAACATCACCATTTTTCCGAATCAAGTGTTTCGAATCACTCCAACCACCGATAACTATGTGTGTGTGTGTATATAAAAAAAGAAATATTTTAAAAAATTGAAAAAAAGTCTTATTTTTCTGCAGAAAAGAATTCAGAACTCATTTTGTGTATGGTTTTTGATTTTCAATTCAATTCTGCATTTTCCTCACAACATTAAAATGGCAAAAATAAAAATAAAAATCCACCTATTTCATATCCATCCTTTGGATCTAAACTGTTGCCAGTTGTGAGAAGAATTTGAGCGTCACGAACACCTTTTACAAACAATGACAACTGAAAACGAAATCCATCAGCCAGGCTATTTTTAATTGAGTCCAATTTTATTGCGGTTGTGTAAACATCCTCCCATGCATATGTATGTTTACCTAGGGTAAATAATGGAAAAATAATCGAAAGAATGGATAGCATTTCTTCAGTAATGGAATTAATAGAAAAATAAGATGTATGTTTACATTTCTTCGCCAAAATATCTTCATTTTCAATTGGGTCGGTGATCAACAAAGCATGCGGTGCAGGCGGTGGTGAAAGTGATGCGGATGCCTTTTCATCATCACAATTATAAAAATATAGCACACGTGCACCATCATTTGACGCAAAGCTTACATATTTAACATCGACCGGATGCTTATCGTGGGCTTTTACAACTGGTTTATACTGAAATTCGCCTACGAATACCTCTATTTGGCCATCTAAAATTTATATCGAATTCAGAAAATGTATTGAGATATTTTCATCTGTATTTTCATATAAGCTCCAATTATTTTTAATCTATTTTATTCACTTCACTATGTAGATTGTAGATAAAAAGAAATAAGATATGAAAATTGGAGCGATTTTACTGTAAAAATATGAAATTTTAGGAAACTTATAATGAGACTGTTGTCATATACTAAATGAATAAAGAAAAAAAATAACACACCTTTGGTCATTTGAATTAAAACACGGGTTTGTGTTTCTTCCGATATTAAATCCTTCAGTTGAATCTTTTCGAATAGGTCATCACCTTCAACTGTTTTGCGAATAACTTGCTGTGCCCCATATCCGCCAATTACTGCAATAGATACTCATTAAAACTTGAATATCATTTATCAAGAAAAAATGAACTTACCAATTTTATAGGCCGCTTCTTTTTCAATGTTTGGATTTTCACTGTTCGAAAGCAAAACATTCACTTCCTTTTCGCCGTAAACAAAGAAATTCAATTTGAACAAATATCCTTCAGCTTGGCTATTTTTGAAGCTCTTCAATTCATGGAATTTATTATATTCCAATTCCCAGGTTTCTTCCGTTTGACATTTTTCAACCAAAGCTTAAATGGATATTTTAAATGAGTTTACATTAGATGTTTGAAAAAATAGATAGAGATATATTCTTACTATCTAGCGAAACTAAAGCCAAATTAGTAGACGTTGTTGTGACTGCGACTGGTTTTTGGTTACTAGTGTCAATGGTGGTTTTATCTGAGATGCAGTTGTACAAAAATTCGTTTGAAGCGCCTTGATAACTCGCAAAACTTATGTATTTAACTGGCAAAACGAATGGATCGAAAGCTTCAATTACTGGTTCTGGTTTATTTTCTATGTAAACCTTGATATGACCATCTATAAAAACATATATATTTGCAATAATTAAAAACTAAAGAATCGACAAAAACTGTCAGAAAATGTGGCAAAGTGTCACCTACTGTTTGAAATTTCAATCATCACTTTCAATGGACGTAACACCGGTATAACTTCTGAAAAACTGAGCTCTTTTAACGTGTAGCGTTGTATGCGCTTTCGGATTATAATACGTTTATTATCATAGCCACCGAATACTGAAAATATATTTAAGTGTTATAAATTTCAGTTTTTTTAATGGATTCGGACTTTTCGCACTTTTAACCTAAACTGACGAAAAAATCACAAATTCACAGATAATAAAAATTCGTGAGTTGATTAACAAAAAAAAATGGTGTTTCATTTAGAAATCTAGCCAAAGGTTAAAGAAAGCAAGAATTTCGACCTTAAAAAGACTTACAAAATTCGTAAACAAAATCTTTATCACGGTTTGGTTTGTTAGTCGATGATAAAATTATGTGAGCATCTCGCGGTCCAATCAAGTATACTGAAACTCGTGTACAATTATCAATCGATTCCGGAACTTTAATGTCTGCGCTAAGTTCAACAAAATGTGTGTAATTGTAATCGTCAGTTTTGTAATAGTCACATTCGGTGAGCCCTATGAAAATATAGAAAATGAAAAAAAATACATGATAAGAAATGTTTTGCATTAAAAATAATAAAATTGAACTTTTTCGCCAATTTCACTTTTTTACAACATGGTTAACTCAATCCAAAATATCTGCAAATTGTATAGACAAAACAATCCTTGAATAACGGATTAACGATAACTACCGCACCAAACAAGAGAAGATATTGAATGCAACATATACGATTCACAATATAATAATAGTTCGTGACATAGAGTCTGGATTATCCAACCAATAACCACCACAAATACGTTATTATTAAATGAAAACAAATGTTGTTAATTAAAAATATTATCTATTGATCCTATCCTGTTGGTGTTGTTTGTATGGTATTTTTCAAGTTTAAATAAATTTTAATTGTTATGAGTTGTGACGTTTTCGATTTTCGAAAAACAGGTTTCCCAATCAAATAGTTTTTTTCAAGACCGGTGCACAAGATAAATATAGAAGAAATCTCCTTCATTATTGGCGTCGTATCTTGATTGGTTGTGTAGAAGGTGCTGACTCAAATATTTCCCCATCCATAATTTGAGTTTTTAAAGTGAGATAACACACAAATTTCAAATCATGACATCGGCCAGAAAAAATTATAAGATAGAAACAAAATCTAACAGCCCTAACGCCATTTGTCCACACACGCAAACGATGCTTGGGAATGAGTTTATTTTGATGAATTTTATTGCAAAATAAAAAAATAGACACGACACGAATGAATAAATTTTTTAATACATGCAAATTACTTGAGATTCTACTAACTAGAATATATTGAAGCACGTTCACGAAATTCTCTGTTCTGTTTGGCATTAATACCAATAGCCAAAATTACGATGCACATAAACCACTTCATTGTTGCCATTTCTTCTATTAAGAGCTAAACAAAAAACAAATGTTAAACCGTTCTCGAACCGGTCACTCTCAGCACTGACCATCACGACTCTCATTGCATCATGCTTATATAAAATCAGTGTCGGTTGCCTCTGTTTACAAAGAGACGAATACATACGAGCTTTGTAATTGACACACAAAAAAGGCATTTTGGAATTCCCGTAGTCAATCGCGATTAGCGTTAATAACAATGAATAACAAATTATACAAACGTAAGCCATGTTAAATTGTTTTTAGAATTAATCACTAAAAAGTTTATGCCGATTGTAGTCTTAAACCATGTTTTTTAAATCTCTTTCTTTATCTCTATTTTGCAAAAGCAACAAATATGATATTGTTTGTCATTTTTTCAGAACAAATAAAAAATTCAAAATTTGAAATAACATCATCGAAACTGATTATGAATTTAAAAAAAAATACGCCAAACTGGTTCTTTTAACCGTTGTCTATTGCCTTAGTAATTCTTTTGGCTGCGTAATACAACATGACAATTTTTTTAAATGAATGGCTGTTAAGCGTTTACCAGACCAATACAAAAAAGCGTTCATTTTAGACGATATAGTGACAATTCATCATTTGCATTGTTTCCGATATTTTAGTTAATATTTTTGTTCTCTGTGAATTAATCTAGCGTTGTGAAATGGGTCGTTCAATTCAAATGATTTTATCAAATAGTTCAATGATTGTGGCCGTGGTTTGAATTAAATACATTTAACCTGAAAAATATAAAAGACCCAAAAATGTTTGAGCCATGAGCAACATACATTTTATATTATATATAAAATATTAATTATATTTAAATTTTATATTAGGTATATTTTTATTTATATATACATCTATAATAAAAGTGTTTTGTTTTTGTATGTGAACCATATGCCGTATGTCAATTGACGTGTAGTATAAATAATAGTATTGCCCGATTACACACTGTGAATGCATAAATGCATAAAAACACAATAAATAAAAGCGAAAAAAAAAATATATAATGTTTTTTCGAATAAATGCGCTAGATTTTTTCAATTAAATGTTTTCTAAAGTGACAAGTATCTAAAGTTAATAATAAAGAAGCGTCTTTTCTCATGCATCTGACGTTTGATCATTGGTGTCATTATTTTTTTTGACTCTGATGTATGCGTAAATTTCAATATCATAATCACACACTACAAAAAATCATTTAATTAGTTTAAATTCGACAAATGCTAAACTTCAATAAATTCGCGAAGAAATACATAATATTGTTTTATTTATTTACATTAAAGTAACTAGACGAACTCCGGCCGAATTGTAGACAAAATATTTCGTTAAAAATACAATAATGTCGAATACACGAACCAGTACTGTGGAACGAAATGGAAATAGTAGCAAAGGTTCAAAATTAGCCTCACCATGGTCTCGTGCAACTGCAAGCAGTTCTGAATGGCATGATAAGGTAATGTTTCATTTGGTTTATTTGAATGACTTTCGGCCAAAATTAATAATGGTATGTGCTAAACTTGCAACGCCGTGCTTGGTTTGTAATTACAGGATGAATTTCTCGACGTAATTTATTGGTCTCGACAAGTATTAGGTATTATTATTGGTATTATCTGGGGCATCATTCCATTGCAAGGTTTCACCGCAATCGCACTGTAAGTACAAAATTTTGAAATATTCTGTAGATAAAAAATTAAGTGAATCGTTGCGGAGAAAAAGTAGCTCTTTTTTTTCTCCAAGTAATACTGCAACATAAAGTTTTTTATGAATAGTTTATTTGTTGTATTACAACAAATAAACCATGTGAAAAAAACTTCATGTTGCAGTATTATTTGGAGAAAAAGAAGAGCTACTTTTTCTCCGCAACGATTCAATTGAACGCTAATCGACTTGAAAAACTAAAAATTTCGTTTCACGATTTATTTTGTAGTTTTGCAGCTATTAATTGTGGCATTGTGTATTTGTATTGTTTAAATTTTCAAAAAATTGATGAGGATGAATACGGTGGTATTTGGGAACTGCTGAAAGAAGGTTTCATGACATCGTTTGCATGCTTTTCAGTCACCTGGATAGTTTTCTTTACTGGCCTACATTTTGATGACGTCAATACACCCACAAACAAGTTAGTAACGTTTTTTTTTATCAATTTTTACGTTGAAAAATGTAACGCTTTTAATCAAATTGGAGGTGAAATTGACCAAAGTTTCACCCGATTTCATCGTCCGTCGAATTAGGATGAAATTCAGGTGATATTTAACTGTGCGCCACACCCCAATTAAATTTATTTTTATTGAATAATATTACTCGTAGAATATTTGCATATGAATCAACATCAATTGATGTAAAAACCATATAAAATTTTCTTTTAATTTTGTGTATGCGTATATGTAAACATAACTTCATAGTCGGTAAGTCCATCAACAATACCTCAGCAATGTAACAACACAGTTGACCACACATTGTGAGATGGGATTGGCGTACTTCTTGCAAATGAAGTGCTACCAATTCAATCAGGAACCATACAGATTATTCAAATTTGATCAAATCGACATTCGAAACGCAATCGAAAGCATTATGCGCAATAAAGACTGGAGTGAAGTCGATCCAGTTCGAAAATCCAAAATTACTGAGCTGTTTGTTGCGGTGAAAGAACGTTGTTTACTCGATACAACGTGAAATTAGTGAATTCAAGAAAGAACATCAACAGCTGGTGCAGACATGGTTGCGACACAAGAAAAAACCATCGTTGTTCGAAAAACCGACGCAACCACTGCCACCAAAGATTCGCAATATCACCGTTGTACCGCTATGTGATAATAAACTCAAACACATCAAATTCGATCATATGGATTTGTTAGCACTATTGGCTTGATGGAAACTTATTCCAGAAGAATTCGGTGGCAAAGATGGAGGAAGTTCTATATATACCAAAAATTATTTTGAAGAAAACTAATACGACGATTGGAATATTTTATTCGACATGAAGAAAATCAATGAACTCAAAAGACCAAACCAGCAATTTAACCGTTTCGGCTTCGGTACTATTCGAAATACCAAAACGTGAGTAGACCGAAATCAATCGCGAACGAATCAAACAAAAACTTGAAGCCGGTGATTACACGTATATCATCCCACTTGATCCTGGCGTGAACACATACTATGCTGGATTTCGTCGGAACATTGAAACTTGTGTCGAAGTAAGTTGATTAAATAATGTTTTTTTAAATTTAAATTTCATAATTTTCTAGATTCAATGTATTGATTGTTTTTATTTTGGTTTTATCAAAGGAAAACATCAAAATATCACAGAAGCAATATCATTGGGGTGCCCGACAAGGTATTCGGGACAAAAGACCAAAGCGCATGACAGCAACATTCACGAAGATGGAACAGTCCGATCGCAAGGAAAACTATCTATCAATACCATCACCGCGCGGAAATGGCTGGATATACTATCTCGATCATCGATTGAAAATGATGCAGGATGGATTGGCGGCATATGCTCGGCGACGATATGCACGGCTATCGTTGGACAAGTACATCGGCTCACAACATGAAACCGATTGGTTAGCAAAATCATTGACAAAAAATAAGCCATCGCTGTTCATCATCGGAGACGCGGACTTGCCAGCCAATTCTCCAATCGGTAAGAAGAAGACCAAACGATGACCGGGAACACGACGTCTTGAAAACAGCGTAAAATAAACTACATCATTCAGATGTAGTCAGAGTGAATGAAGACTACACGTCTCAACACTGTGCCAGTTGCATGGTGGAGTTCCCGAAAGAAACGAAAAAATTCCTATTCAAAGCATGCAAAAATTGTCCACGCAATGCTCCAATACCACCGGAGATTGCCAAATACATGTCGTTGCCGCCGCTAATTGTGTCCAAAAAGGGCTCATAACGCAAAACGTTGGACCTTTGTGTGAAAAAGTTGATCGACAGAGGTCTAGTAAATCAAGCAAATCTGCCAAAAGAATTCAAACCAGAGCGATTAGCGTCATTAAAAATGTATTATTGGAAAAACTGGCCGCTTAACTCTGTGAATGCACTTCAAATACGAGACGATGCTGCGAACACCAATGATCATCATCAACAACAACCGGAACAAGAACTTGGATACCGAGAGCCAATTCAAGATTTGTTAATAGTACTGCGATTTACCATTGTTTGGCATCGAGACATTGTTGCGGCAAGGTGCCTAATAGGGTGGAACATTTTTGGCACAATTTGGTGGCCACTTGGGAAAACATGTCTTATAGTCCCCAGATTCAAGATATGGAGGAATTTTCAACTTGCGGTTCCATATAAGACAGCGACTTGAAAGGAAAGGAGGTACATTTTACTGGAAAATCATGAAAAATTGCAGTGACCCATTCACCATGAAAACTTGTGAATCTTATTTTCTGACCAAAATAAGTGATATCACCAAGTTTCATGAAATTTCAACCAAAAATAAAGGTGCCTCCCATTTAAAAATTCATTTATTTAATTCCAAACATTTATTTTTTTTCTCAATAACAAAAATTCGAAAATTTTGTATGGGAGGCACCTTCATTTTTAGTTGAAATTTCATGAAACTTGGTGATATTACTTATTTTGGTCAGAAAATAAGATTCACAAGTTTTCATGGTGATTGGGTCACTACAATTTTTCATGATTTTCCAGTAAAATGTACCTTCTTCCCTTTCAAGTCGCTGTCTTATATGGAACCGCAAGTTGAAAATTCCTTCATATCTTGAATTTGGGGACTTTAAGACATGTTTTCTCAAATGGCCATCAAGATATGCCTCGAAATTCAAAAAAAATGTTCCGCCCTAGTGCATAATGTACAAAGGTACAATTTTCTGATTCATTGATTACAGCCCTGTGTTTCATTTTCCATTTAACATTAAATTCGTTTGTGAGACCACCACAAACACAAAGACCAGTGTATCGTAAAAAACCACCGGTACGCAGACAATTTGTTCCGGTACAGGTAAACAATCAATAATGATCAACCAGCATCAATCAATTGAAGAAAAGAAAACATGTTAACTAAAATAGTTATTACCAAAGCTTGTATTTTGTGGCTTTGATTTGTACATAATATCTGAGATATTATGTATAAAGTACCCCACAGTAAGAATAATTTTACCGAGTCAATGATTACAATTTTTATTGATTCATTGTTATATATAAAATTTATTTAATAAATCTAATTCGAGTGTAGCGCACAGTTAATGATAGAATAATTGGGTAAATCTCTTACCGTCGATTCTAAAGCTTTATTTTAATTTTAGATTGATTTCAATTCATAGGAAATTTTATGCATAACTCTTTTTGTCTCTTTTTTTCATTCCATTGTGACGTTAAATTCGACTGAAACAACACAAAACTGCAACCCCGCATTCGACCAACAATATATACCTGATAATTGCCCCAACAATTTTTTAGTGTATACATCGACTAGTATTTAAGATGTTTTTATTTTGATTTATCTCCCTTTAAAATAAAATCGATTTACTCCAACAAAAAACACAAATTATTCATTTAATAAACTTTTTAAATATTTTTAAAAAGACTTTTTTTTTAATATTTTGTCAGTTTTTAGAATGATGAATAAATGCAGCGAATGCAATAGAAACAATTTATCAAAGATTTTGAAATAAAACACAGTTTGTTTTAAGTATATTGCACCTTTATGACTTTGCCAATTTAATTTCAAGAATTCTATTCAAATAAATAACAATAATTGAAACAATGGTTCGGATGCATTTCGACAATGTGTCATCCTCAGCGAGTACAAAATTAAAATTAAGTATCCTTGAAATTAAATTGGCAAAGTCATAAAGGTGCATTATACTTAAAACAAACTGTGTTTTATTTCAAAATCTTTGATATTTGATGGACTTTGCGGATAAAGAAGTTTTGTCGTTTTTTAAAAAACAAATTTAAAGAAACAATTTAAATCAGACATCTTCAGCAGGGGCCCGAGGGGTCCGAAATCGTGAAAATATTGAGGTCTGTTGACGTTGTTTAAAAATCTTAATCAATGTAGTGTAAAATTCTCGAATTCAGGCAAAAAAATCGAAATAATTTTTCAAAAGCCAGGGCGGGTTTTTTTTCAAATGGCAGGATTTTTGCTTCGCACAGTATTGGTCAAATATCATCACTTACCTATCCTTTATGAATTTATATTATCATTGTATTCCTTAACCAGATGAATTCTAAATAATTAAGCAAAAATGAGACAGTAAAAAATCAAATTTAAAATAAGTAGCTTGTCTTTGAACAATTGGCAAAATTTAATAAGCAAATACTATTTTTCTATAAGTTTTGTAGTATAGGTTGTTGCGTTTTGGTTGTATTGTAAAAAAATCATCTGGAAACACATGGCATAAATCCTGGATTTCCATCGAATTAAACTGAACCTGTTCACATTCTAAATAAATCAAATTTGCAAGTATTTTTTTTCGTTCAAATAATAGAACTTAAACGCAAATTAAAATTTGTACAGTTTTTTTTTTAATTCATACACAAATCATTGAAAAATGTCATAATTTTAAAAGGGGTAAAAAAATTTATTTGAACAATTTGGCCGAATATAGAAAAACTTTCTCATTTCCTCCCTCTTTATAAATTTAAATGTTGTCTAATGTTTTGAAAAATAATTTCACTACTCATGAATACTATACAAAAAATTTAAAACGACAAATAAAATGATACATTCGCCTCGTTTCGGGATCCTATTAGCAATCTATTATTTTTATCATTCAATTAGAACTATAAGTTGGTTGGCTTGCTTTTATGTTATTTCTATGGCAAAATCGTTGTTTGCACTTGGGGCTGTTTCAATTTTAATCGTTTACGTTAACTTCAGCTAATGGCACTGGTTTCCCATCACGCTTAGTGCCATTTATGTTATTCTATTTGGAAGAAAGGAGAAAAATGAAAAAAGTTAAAATTCTCTTGGGAGTATTTTTTTTTTTGAATTTTTTTTTTAAATCAATTAAAAGAAGTTAATATTATTTTGTGTGAACGAAATTTACAGACAATTTTTCCTCACTTGTCCAAAAGCAAACAAGATTATAAAGAAATTAGCGGTATCAAAATGCATTTAAAACTAAAGCGGGCATTAACGATAAAATTCATAAATAGTGGCGGAAGCTTTGGAAGTAAATGTTCCAAATAAATCACAAAAAAACAGCACGTTTGAACGAATTATACTTGGAACATTTTTGTTTGGTTTTGTATTTTTGGATTCACACCTCAAATATTTTGGATATTTGTTTACTGCTAATGCGTTTCAAAACCTCCGGCGGTGATTTGCTATTATTACTGCTGCTGTTGAAAGAAAATCGTTGAATTAACGATTCCGTTTTGCTAATGGCAGATGTGATAGCTGGTATAGAATTCGTATAGTTTGAATTTTTAATTGCTGATGTAGTATGTGTGGTTAATGTAGTGGTTTCCGTTGAAGATGTAGTGTCAACTGTCTCATTAACTGTACTATTTAAGAAAGTACTATTATTGCTACAATTTGCATGTGTAAAATTGCCATTGATTACATTTCGTGGTAACGGCTTTGGCTTAATTACATCTACTAAAACGAAAAATAGAAATAATAATAAAAAATAAAGAAACATAAAATCAACTGCATGCAAATTATGTATTTACAGTATAATTTTTGATAACTGTTAGTATTCTCTTTGTCTGTTGTGTATGGATTCAAATTCATTTGATGCAAATGTCGTTTTGGTTCTAATCTTCGTTTTTTGATAATATTGTGCATTAATTGTTTTCTTTAAACTTACCACCCAATCGATTCAGTCCAGCTGCCATATCTCGTACGGACTTCTTTTCTAAAGCAGCACCTACAATAGTTAATTTAACTTTTAATTAATCAAATGAAAAATGCCAAATATTTATTTTATAAATTATACCTGGTGAAATACCAACAATACTGCTACTCAAAGCTGCCGGTGTTATTCCAACAATTGAACCACCAGATTGACTACCTAGGGATGATCAGAAGAAAATAATGGAAAATATGGTAATTAATCAATAAGTAATGGAAGGGCAAAATTAATAACCACAGTACCTTCGATCAGTACTACATCACCAGAATCAAGTCCTTCCGGGCTCGTTTTCGATGATTCAACGGTAAAATCACATTTTCCCTCATTTCCAGCCACAGACCTACGTTTTATATAAGTTTCATTTTTTATAACGATATCTACAATCTCACGAAGCATACACATTAAAAAATATAATTAAATAAAGGGAAACGCTGCTCCTAGCAAACACCGATAGCAAAATAGAAATTTGCCATCTATACAGAAGCACAGATGGTTAAAAAAATCATACTATTAAGCGATGAACTTTATAGAAACAGCAAAAAATGTGCTCAAACAAAAGTTTTTCCCTAACTTTTCGATATCAATATATTATATCAATTGATAGTATAAACTTGTCGCGATGTAATAACGATGTCTTATGAATTATTAAATCGGAATAAGTAAAATAATACCATGGCCTTGGTTTCGGTGGAAAAAGTGGTGTTTTAACGATGCCATTTCCAATTTTCACCACATTGTTATCCATATCAAAGCTTTTAATCGACTCATTGCTTGGCGAACGTTCAGATTGATGTGGTGGATGTAATCGTTGACATTGATTCGATTCAATTACATTGTTACGAACTGATGCATTATTATCATTGTAGGTGTTCGTAGTGGTGTCAGTCATTTGCTTTTTAATTAATGGTGATTTTCGACCAACGAGTGGCGAGTATTTCTCCAAATTGTCTGTTGATCGTGATCGTGGTGCTGAGAGTGAATCACAAAAGTAAATAAAATGAAAATTAATCACAAATATTAGTAGAAATAAAGAAAAATAATTATTGGAATAAATTGTGAAACCATCTGGAAAATTACTTACCTTCCAAGTGGTTCTCTCTAGAGATAATCAGAAGAAAAAAATGGAATTAATGGAAATTAATCAACATGTAATGGAATGTAATGGAAAATGAAATTGAAATAATCTAATCACAGTGTAACACCTACACTATGTGTACTTTTTACTTTCAGTATGGCGCACACATTATGTAAATTTCGCAACTTAATGACTAAATGCGCTTACGCAAACAGATTGCTTAAAATTAAGATTTGTTAGTGGTTATTTGGTAAATTGAATCTGTGAAATGAAAAAGAAACGAAAAAGAAATCACAATATTAGTAGCAAATTGAATGTATGTATGTACACTTGTACATATGTCTTGTACTTATTGCATTACAACTTGAAATTTACCTCAGTTGAGATCCGCTGGTCTGCGAACGGTGAAAATCGGATTCAATTGTTGACCTCTCACTATGGCAAGACCTATATCTAGTATATTTCTGCCTGCGTTCACATCAAGATTCCACTCCACTACCACGTTTCCACGAAGGTTGGCCCGATTGTTTTTAACTATGCGAACATTCTTGGAAACTAATCTTGGTTGAAGAACAACACCTTCATTGATGATATTTACAGCATTTTGTATAGATCTGGTGACACGTTTGGAATATTTTGTTGGTTTGATTGTTCAGCTTCTCGAATTGCTGTTTCAACAATTTCCAACTGCTGTTTTTGTTCCACCATCATTCGTAAACTATTTTTATAATAGTTTTGTTGTACGACTGCATGGCCATTTGCTATTTCATTGACTTCCTTTGGTGTGAAAGTTGGACCATTGTCAATTTATTCTTGGCGAGCATTTTGTATAGCAATTCTGGCACGTTCCAACTCCTGTTGTCGATTTTCAATTTGGTCATTTTTGTTTGTTGAAAAAACGAAGACGATATTCGGTGAATGCTTGATAATTTTGGCTTTTCTCCGATATTTCAACTCCGTTCGCTTTTCATGTTGCCTATAATTTGTCATTTCTTGTTGCAAATCACTATCCAACTTCTTTCGTTTTTGTTTTCGTGGAAAATCATTGATCAAGCGATAATACGTTTCGGCTTTAATACGTACATTTTTCTCATCGTATGACTTGGTATCATCTCGATTTTGTTGCGTAAGATTTCGCTCGATGCCACCAAAGGTGAGTTTCTTACCCGGATCGTATCCATGGGCAAATTCTATTTCGCCACTATCCAATTTGGCCACTATTTTGGCATATCTGGCTACTATCTCCTCGTCCGTTTCCGTTTCGGCTTTGACTTTCTTTATCCCATTGATGCTGATGGAGACGCCATCCACATAGACGAGTTGATTGAATGCCCTTCGTTCGAATCTTCCGTGTCTGTCCACAAAATCCAAATCAATATTGAAATTAGTTATCCTTCCACGACGATGTTATTTTTGAAATTTGTATGGTAGGCCTCATACAGATAAACAAATGGTTCCTTCAATCTCGTGTTATCTCCTGGCTCAACATGATGGCCTCTCATCATTTCACGATATTCTGGCGCATATTGTGACATTTTGGACCAAGCTTCATCGATATTTTGGAATAGAACGCTTTGGAACAATTCTCTAATCATTTTCATCCTTTCACTCGAATTTTTGAAACCGAGATCAGTTTCCAATTTCACTGTCCAATTGTCCATTACTTTGTTGAACAAATAATGAATAAAGCTGGAGACCAATGCAGCGATCATGGTTAATTTGATTGGATTATTAGATTATTGGATTAATCGGGGAGTTATTCACTCGATGCTCAAGTTTCGTAACTTGTTGCATGACGACCCGTCTTGTGCTGTCACTCGATTGCTTGGAAAATGCTTAATTTGATTACATCTACTACTATTTGATTTAAAAAACTTTCTTTGACGTTGTCATTTTGGCCTTTCACCGTTTTGCGTAGACACCGTTTGATGGTAAATGGTGCTGATCTTAATTTTGGTTCGTCCGGTGCTACTGTTTTTGCTTTTTGTTTCGGTTTTGGTTGCCGATCAATTGATACTGACCTTTGTGTTATATTGGCTAGCGGTGGACGCTGTTCGATCGAGTTGTTCGTTTTGGTGCGGAAGTAAGGCCACGAGATGTTGACGGTTCATTTTGTTCAGCAATTCGTAAAAGGGCGCACTTGGTGGTGGACGTATGACGCGAGAATTTGCATTTGCATTTCGAATATCGGATTCACTCAATCGACTTAACCGAACTAATGGTTGATAGTTGGCATCGTTTTCACCATTCGCTGTTGTTGTTGTTGCTATAGCTGCTTTTCGTTTCGGCCGAGTTTTTACTGATTTTGATGCTGACCTAATGTTCTGAATGCCCGATTCACTCAATCGGTTCAATTGTACTACAGAAAAATAGATGCGATCCTTTTCAAATTGTTCAATCAGTTGACGCATTGGCCCACATGTGAAAAAGAGACCATATTGTCTGTGTACCATCGGCGAATTGCACCAAATATTCAATCTATACAGAGAGAAAGAGAGAGAGAAAACAATAAATTAGAAACTGATTCAATTGAAATTCAGTTTTAAGAAAATGTATAATGCATCCTAGGGGCAGAGCAGTACTAGAATAATAATTTTTGTTTAAAGTAATTCTATGTTGTGAGTAGTATCCATATTAATCCATAGTAATACACACTTGTGTAAATTTTAACAGCAGTGCAATGTACGTTCTGTATGACATTTGCTAGGCATAAAGCGATCGCCGTATATTTCGACGGCGATCGCCGTATATGAGACACTTTATTGTTAAAAAATGGAAAATATCGAATAAATCGTTTCGAGCCGCAATATACGACGATTACTTTATTCCTAACAAATGTAATACACAACGTACACATGAACGTCATTGGATATATATGGATTACTACTCACAACATAGAATTACTTTAAATAAAAATTATTATTCTAGTACTGCTCTGCCCCTAGTACGCACCACACCATCGATGGTAATGACATTGATGATTCGCTTTGGCAACGGATCCCAGAGCATTTTCAGCTTTGACCTCTTCTTCGCGTACCCATTCCGAATCTCTAATATCGTTTGCAACGAGATACTGGACCTGATGAAATGCCAAACAAAATACATTGGTCAATACAACATACGTTTGCAAAGTGATGGAATTGGAAAATATCACTTGTCTTGATGCGTTGTGAATTTTACACACGCATACACAAAACACAACATACAATATTCAATTGTACTCACTCTGTCTGTGTGTGTGCTGCTGTTTTCGCTCAGATGCTGTCAGTTCGTCTAGATGCTGTCATTGTGATGTTGTCCCGATGGAATGCTATTGTATGTCAAACGTGTTGATTCGTTGTGATGTTCTCTGTTCCACTGCTACTAACACTACCAAATCTCAATTTTTGTATTGCAATCTGTTTGCTATCGCGATTTTAGTTCATTTTCATATTGTTCTTAATTTAAGCTGTGTGCGATCAAACCTTTACTACTTTCTTACTACATTCTATAAATAGCTAGTTGATATTGTGATTATTTCAATTGCATATAATGCAAGTAATGGAATAGTAATTTTTAAGTTAGTAATTTTTAAGTAAGTATGCCTTGGGTTCTCTCCCCGACGTGGTGTCCATGATGATACACCTTTTAACAGTGGTGAATTCCGTTCCAATTTGATTGGTTTACGTTCCTCTAAAATGGGTGTTGTTTCTTCAGAATACATAGTCGGACTATCAACAAAACTCAATGAACTGCATTCATCCGATGTGGGTGACACAAGGGGTGTAAGTGTGGTAGGTGTAACAGAACCGGGTCGAAAGAATGCTTCAATACCTTCACCAATTGCATGAGATGACATTTCGGTGACTAATGGTCGACTGGGTGCGCGTGTTTTCGCCCGTTTCGGTCGTCCCTTGACCAAATGCTGTAACTGCAACGATGCACTTGGCAATTCAGTTATTGAATCACAATTTTCACCATTGTCTTTATTTTGTAAACCGGTAGAATTATTTCGAGAATTTGGCGTTTCTAATAAATCAGGAATATGACCGGCACTCAAATTTTCAACAACTGATTGTGGACGTACTTTATGAGCAAACGAACGTCGTTTTGGCTGGAAATGCGGTGTTGCCTATATTTTTTGGAAGATACAAATAACAAAATAAATGTAATTTTTTTTTCACTTCAAACAACAAGCATTTCAGCTTTCGGAACGGAAAATTCGGATGCAAAAAGATTTTTCTATTTTTTTGGGAAAACTTTTGTTTTTCTCTGCATTTACAAGTTAAATTGGACGTATGGGCAAGTGAACGGAAGAGTAAGAATGATGGGAAGCAAGTTTTATATGATGGATCTAGATACTTACGAGATTCAGGTATTCCAATTTCTGCACGAAACAATTGTGTATTTGTGTGTATTTTTGTTTGGTTTGTGGTGATGAATGTCATAGTTTGATATTTGTTTAAAATGAATGAAATAGAAAAATAGAAAATTTGACTTTGATTTGTAACTGTTGATAATTTTGTGTGTGTGTGTGTTAGATTTGTTTGAAATTCACTCAAAAGAGAAAATTACTCAATAAGATGTGTGTTTACTACTACTAAAACTACTAAAAATCAATTTTTATAAAATGTGTTCTGGTGATTTGAGAGTTTTGAAAATGCAGGAAGCAGTATATAAAAAAATCATAAAAAACACATTCAGATAGGTCAAACAAAAATGGTAAGAAATCGGGAATAAAAAATTGACGAATGAAAAAAAAAGACTGAATAGATTATCAAATAAATAAACAAGGAGATCAAATGATATTTGGCGAGCAACTACAACTAATACGTATGATGAATATAATTTAAACGAAAAAAAACTATTCGAAATAAAATGGTTTACATCCGTAAGATGAACTTTTCCGCACTGTGATCCACAACATGCATTTATTACGTATCTTTTGCCGTAAATATGAATTCATGAGAAAACTGAATCTGATATAAGTTTTGCTATACAAATAATTTTTGTTGGACTTTTCAATGCCTGTATGATATCGTAATCATGTGAAAATTTGCAGATGTTATTTTTTTCACAAAAAGCCAACATTCTGAAAGTTTGAAGAAATTTCAATACAATTGAGTGGTACCTGCCATTCAAAATTTTCGTTTTTGAGCAAAAAATCCAAAATTTTGTTCGGGAGGTACCCCTAATATGCATTGAAATATCTTCAAAATATGCATACATTTGTGATATATTGAAATAAAATTAGAATTAAATTAGGGAGAAAGGCAATGGAAAACAAAACCAAAAAAGAAAGAAAAATACTTTAAAAAATTTTTTTTAGTCATGATAATAATTCAATTATTTTCTCATTTCTAGTCTGACTGATTATCAATTGATATTTACACCTAACAAATTATTTATTTTCACCTAAAAAATTATGTATTTATATAATTTTCAACTATTATATTCACCTAACTATTTGATTATTTAACTTAAACTCTTATTATACATATATTATATATATACTCTGTAAAAATACCTAAGTTCAGCCAGCACTTGGCGGTGAAATAAATCTAATCTAAATCTAAACCCTCGGAATGTTATTTTAGAGTGAAAAAAATAACCTGTGCAAAGTTTCAGCTCATTACGATATCATACAGGCATGGCTTCCATAAAAAAATCCAATGTTTTTCAAATTTTTGTATGAAAAGTGTGTCGAAATATTATTGTATCGCAAAACTAACGTCATATTCGGTTTTCTCGTACCCAAAAACCCCCAATACATATTTTTGAGTGTTTAGGAATACATTAAATATCACTGTGTGCGGAAAAGTAAAATTGAACTTACCGTTGGTGAGCCAAGATTTCGATGTGGCAAATCCAAATCTCGAATTTGTACAAAACCCATTGAATCTTGACTAGATCTACTGCGTACAATGTCTGGTGTTTCAGCATTATCAAATGTTACCATTTGAGAATCGGATATATCCAAGCCGCGACGGCATCGTGTCAATGCTTCAACCACTTCATCTGTTGCACGATCAGCTATGGATGTTGCTAAACTTTGTTCCACTTCACTAAAAAGCATCAGATCGAAAGAGAAAAAAAGCAAATGAAGTTACCCAAAAAATCGTTCCAAAACTAACTAACAAAAGTATTATTATTACGATAGCTCGTCAACGATTTAAATATTAGACAGAGAAGGAGAAAAGTACAAAAGCTAATTCTTAACTAATTATTTAAATATATGATATATATAGTAGAGTGATTTGATTTTGACATTTTTTCAAGAATCAAAAATCGTACCCCTATAACCTTTATGGGAAAGTCAAAGAAACATGACTATAACAACGAATTTGAAAAAAAAAATGATTTTTGGTAATGCGCGCTTCTAGGTGGTTTAAAAAAAAATCAAATTTAGATGAATTTTGAGCACTTTAAAAATTCAATAAAAAATGTTGTAATTGATTTTTGTATGGGAACCACGCCTGTTTGATGTTGTAATGACATGAAACCTTGCACAGAGTGTTTTTTCTGCAAAAAAAAAATATTCCGAAAGTTTGAATAAATTTCAATACAAATTAAGTGTATCTCCCATACAACATTTTCGATTCTGTCAAAAAATCCTTATGTCATTACAACAATTCATGTCATTACAATTTATGTTATTACAACATCAAACAGGCATGGCTTCAATACAAAATTCCAAATTTTTTGTGATTTTTCATGAAAAAAGTCTCGAAAATTATTTGTATTACATAATAAACGCCAGATTCTTATTTCTCGTGGAAAAACTATTCCCATGAAAAACTACCTGGAAGCGTGCATCACCAAAATTAATTTTTTTTTTCGAATTCGTTGTTATAGTCATGTTTCTATGACCTTCCTAAAGAACTATGTGAAGTGTGAGCCAACATCAGAAATGTATGAAAAAAGAATAACCACAAAAATTGGCTCAAACTTCAAATCTATTGGAATTTCAGCACTCGTCCTCTTTATGACTTGGCAGTCAACACTTTCCCATTTTTATTAATTTTTCATACATTTCTGATTTTGCAGACGTTATAAGATTTTGTTTTTATATTTAAGAGAACTGTAACTTTTCTAACCTTATCTTATTCATTATTTCGCCACCAGCATTGCTCATGATGCATGTATGAAGGAATTCGTCGGTGATGTTAAGACGCTCTTGGCAATTTTTTCGCAAATCATTTATAACCGATTGATTGCCTAATGTTTTTGGACATTGTTCAACTCCTGTTCGTAGCATAGTTTCCATTGTTTCGACCAAATAACTACGTATGTTTTGATTTAAATCATTTGCCATTCGATTCAACTTCACTTCAATGGGATGTTGTTCACAACGTACTGCCTCTTGTAATTTTGGCAGTAATTGTTTACTATTCTCTGCATCATCAATTAATCGTTGAACGGCCGAATCAAGATTTTGTCCAGATTGTCCAGATTGTCGAAATGAAATTGTCTCTTGTGTTTCGGACACTAATTTGTCGACCAATTGATGCGTTGATGATAGTAAAAAACCGTGTTGTAGACGAAATCCTTGACCGTTGGCATGTTTGAAACCATTACTATTACGTTGTAAATATTCTTGCATTTTTCGCATCACAAAATCTGTACGCTCTGGATGTTGCTTCAGGCATGGCGCAATATCAAATACCGGAAACAGAATATTACGCATACTAAAATTATTTTCTAGTGCATATACGATGTCATTGTAACCTAATTATATATATTTTTAGAAAGAATTAGAGTTGTGTGTGTAATAGAGAGAGAGAGAGAGAGAGAGAGAGAGAGAGTAGAGTTTTACCCTGTAGTGTAATGTTGTTTCTATCAAGTGAAATCGAACGCAATTTGTTATTTATTTGTAATGCTTTGGCTAACAGTCTTGCTCCGATGTCTCCCATGAAATTTCCACTAATATCTGTCAAAAGATCAGAAAATATATAAATTCAATTGTAAGATATTAGTTTTTTTGTTGTTTTCGTCGTTCCTAATATTCACTGGAACAATTTTTTTTAACAAAGAAGAATATTTGTATTATATATTTTATAATACAATATATTTTATATATTTTTTACCTAATTTTTGCAGACTTTGATTGCTTCCGAGAGCATTTATAAAATCATGTATGTCGTTTTTAAGCTTGTTTTCTGCTAGCATTAATTCGGTGAGAGGGAAATCGTCTTTTTGAATCAAACCAACCAGAGCATCCATAACAGTTGCAATATGCTTCAATTTCATTCCGTTGAAACTGCGTGTCATATTTAACGATTTTATCGATGGATTTTTACCAATAGCTGTCAACACAGATGCCAATTCTGAATCAAGATCTACCGACGAAATTTCAATAAAATCAAATAAAATCATGACATTGCGGCAATTTTACTAAATTATATACGTACTATTATCGCCAATGTCGAGGCTCTGCAGAACACGAACACCATGTATACATGACTCCAATACATGTGCACCTTGTGCTCCCAGTGAATTACTGCTTAGATCTAAATGTAAACCAGCTGTTGATTCATTACAAGCTAAGCCAAGAAGCAGATGCTTTAATGCCTCCAATGGTAGTTTGCACGATGCTTCAAAATAAAAATATTAAATATATAAATTATAATATAATCTATATCGTCCGGTAGCGGTTATTAACTATAGTAATAATTATTATATTCATTGTCAGAGTATTGCTCAGCGCTGCTGACATCCATAGCATATTAAAATATCTTACGTTGCAGTTTATATATCACAGCGAATAAGAATGAATGCATTGTTCTCTTCACGATTATGTGACTCAAAACATTCAAATGATTGTATATAGAACAATGCATGCATTGTTGTTCGAGGTGATGTAAAAACTGCTACGTACCTTCGCATGCGATGGACGACGCATTCTCAGCAAGATATTTTAATATGCTGTGGATGGCAGCAGTGCTGAGGAATACTGTGTTTATTATAATTACTATTATAGTGGTTTAAAAATTTGGGCTTACCAATATTCAAATGTTTCAGACTTAGCGAACTGGTAAAAAATTGCTTGAACGACGGTGGTATCTCTTTGCCTTTTTTTGTATTGAAGAAATTGTGCGAAACATTCAAATGTGTCAAATGTGTTGAGCATCCACGTAAAAGCGCTCCAAATAACTGCAGAAGTTTGGGAAATATTATTAAATTTAACAAAAATAAAATATATAACACAATTACATTTTCCAAAAACGTGTCGGTTGACGATAGATCCAAATACTCTAAGACATTTGGTTGAGCAAGAAAATTATATAGATTCTGGAATTGAAAAAAAAAAGAAATAAATGTACCACGTTAATTTTTTTCAAATTTTACCGAGATCTTAAAATGTTTTTTTTTCTTGTTAATTTTTCTGATTTTTCTCCGTATTTTTAATGATCAGCCTTTTGAGCTTGCAAAAAAAATCACTTTTTCTGAGCACTAAAAGATATTCTGATGCTTAGATGTATGATTGATATTCTAATTGAATCATTTCTAGTGTTTGCTTCTATAATTTTCTATCGATAAATTGGTACATAGTACACGAAAAATTATTTAATATGCTTTTATAATAGACGATTGATTTTGATTACATTTATGTCGTCCTTCAAATTGTTTCCACTTAAATCCAAATACGTTAATGAACTGGAAATGCTTTGATTCAATGTCAACGAATGAGCCATTTGATTGACGCCCTTTGCTGTTAGGCCACAATGTGATAACGATAGCCGACATAGTCCCTTCGATATTTTTGCTATCGGGCCGGCTAAATGAACAGCACCTGTAAATTAGTATAGAATTGTGTTTATTTTTGGCATTGCAAAAATTACAATGTTATAATAAGAGTTGAGAAAAAATAGTAACAACTATAAGTAAGTAAGTGGTACGAGATAAAATTTTAATTTTTGATTTTTAACTAAAGCACAAAAGTCAAATTTTGTAGTCAATAATATCAAGTCAATTAATGCTATGATTGATATTATATTTGTCACATCAAAATTTTATGTCAAATTCTCCAGAACATGCCTTTTGCATGCATAACAGCTATGTCTCAAATAGAGAGTGGAATTGCAATAATATGGAATTTCAATATTAACGGAAAATCAGAAAGAAATTTTTTTCTTCATCAAATTAAATTTTGTAGTTTGAAAGAATTTTGGTCTTTTTTCGAGTGTGAAAATGATGTCTTCGCTCAAAAATAAAAATAATAAATAAATTTTGCATGAATATGAACACTATACTCTTATATCGGTGGTATTAATATTTAGTATTTTGGGATTTTCAGCTACGATTAATCCAAAAGGACTAAAAAGTAATCCAATGGGATCATTTTGTATATTTTTTAACTTGAGTTCAATAAACACTTTTTTGTTGTTTGTAAAAAAAATCTCAAAATGAATCTTCCTTTGGAACACTGTTTCATATTGTATTGACATTTACATGAAACTTCAAATGCTTGTCATTGTCATTCGATGTTTATTGTGTAAATCACGTGCACCGTTGTCGAAAAAACTAAATT
>NW_022197829.1:0-46454 GCF_009176525.2 Contarinia nasturtii | reverse complement strand
TTAGTATTATTTGCAACATGTTCTGTATGTTATTGTTTTCTTCTAAGTCCGTCACATATATGATGTATTGAATAATTAACAAATTTGCTTCCAGAGGTCAGACTAAGCCGTTTTTGTGGAGCAAACCGGTAGTCGAAATTTGATTTCGGCAGTCAAGAATTCTATTTTTGTATGTCTTCGGTAGTCAGAAATGTCGATTGAAAACCAAATCAAACCTATTCAAATGAAGGCAAATGATTATACACCCTCCAATCCAAAAGTTCCGAGACTTTTTAAAAATAATAGATACCAGTGGCGCCACCTACTGAATATTATATGCGTTAGAAAGGTACTTGCCCCACTGACATTATGTCCAAGTTTCATGAGGATCGGATGTAAACATGTCAAGATATTGCGTCTTATTTTTTTAGTATCTTTTGCTCTCGGTGACAAAATGAATTTCAAACAAAAAATAATCAATTTTTGTGATAAATTTTGAAAGTTTTAACGAATTAGATATTTCAAAAACAATTTTATTATGATTTCTCATGCTGTCTATAAGCTATAAAAACTAAGACAATACAACCTATATCGGTACATGCTTCGCATATCGACATCTTTGAGAAAAGTTAAATTTTCAGGATATTCTCATTTCGTGGACCAATTTTCTGTGAATTTCGTGGAACCGATCATCGAATCTTTTGCTCTGATGAGCCTAATATTAACTGAGGACCTATACATTGAATAATCTATAACGGTTATTGCAGATAGTCAGATGTATAGAGTCTCTAGAACATGAAATAGACAGTAAGTCACTTTTTCACGATATTGCTCTTGCTCATTTTTCAGTAATTTGTCAACAAAAAAACTATAATGTACATTGCACAATTCTCCATTTTCGTTCGAGATATCTCGTATGGCTATCCTCTTTCCAACGAGTGCATTTTCCGATGAGAATGAAACGATATGACTATTCTGTGTTCAATTTTCGGCCTTGAACCGAGCCTCAAATATACTAAAATATCTGACGCAATAACTTGGCTGTCAGGGATCCGATCCTCATGAAACTTGAACAAAATGTCAGTGGGGCAAGTACCTTTCTAACGCATATAATATCCAGTAGGTGGTGCCACTGGTATCTATTATTTTTAAAGAGTCTCGGAACTTTTGGATTGGAGGGTGTATACGATTGAAAATGGACTGCTGCCAAATTTCAACCAAAAGGGTCCATCATAAAAACTACCAATACCATTTTGAAGATTTTCAATCACTTTTCGCCGAGAAAACAAGTATTACCAGAATTTTTCCGCGTCAAACTTGATAACAACGACTTGAAATTACAACATATAAAAAAATGGTGTAATTCTATTGGGTTCCTTATTTAGAAAAAAAATTCGGTATTCAAGAAAACTTATTATTTTACGCTCTGGCTGCTTCTATTCCTCTAATAGAAAAAAATATTTATATTTTGAATCAATTTATAAGGCGTTTTCAGAATGCCGGCCGTTAGAATTTAATTGCCGTTTCAAGATCTTGTGTTTTGGCAAAAAATAAGCCCAAATGAAATGTACACCATTTTGAAACCACCATCGATATTGATTTAACGATATAACGATGTCTGCTCGATGTGGCCTGGCATTATCATCGTGAAACACAACTTTGTCTTGTTTAGACGCTATCCGTGGCCGTTTAATCTTCAATGCATGCTCCATTTTGATAAATTGCATGCGGTAGCGTTGGGCTGTAACCGTTTCACCTGGTTTTAGCAGCTCATAATACACGACACCTTTTTGATCCCACCAAATGCACAGCATAACCTTCTGGCAATGAATGTCTCGTTTTGACTGCGATGGTCCTGGTTGGCCTGGATCAACATACGCTCCTTTACGTTTGGGGTTGTCGTAATAGACCCACTTTTCATCGCCCGTGACAATTCGACTCAAAAAACTATGTTTTTTGTGTTCTTTGAGATGTTCTCTGCATGCTGTGATTCGTGCTTTGAGTTGATTTTCAGTCAGTTGATGTGGTACCCATTTTCCTAGCTTTCGAATCTTTCCCATGGCATGTAAACGTCCGGAAATGGTTGCTTGAGTTACATTTAACTCCATTGTGAGTTCTTTTTCGGTTCGGGCCGAGTTTTCATCCAATAATGCTTGCAATTCTGCATCTTCGAACTTTTTTGGCTGACCTGACCGTTCTTGGTCTTCTACGTTGAAATCACCACTTTTGAAGCGTCGAAACCAGTACTCGCATGTTTTAATCGATATTTTATGGTCAGAACCATAAGTTTCCGACCATAATCGATGGCTCTCAGCGGCACTTTTCTTCGAATTAAAGAAGAAAAGTAAAACTTCCCGCAAATGCTGTTTTTTTGGCACATATGCTGACATGATTGTAAGCGAAAAAATTATGTTGTTTACACTTTGACAAAATAACACATTCTGAAAACTAATGTCAAATGATGTGGCTTTCACGTGAATAAAGTTACAGTATGGTCCGATGCGTTACAGTACAAGTTACGCCATCTGGTAGAAATCCCTCAAAATTAATTTATACACCCAATACGCGATTTCTACTTTTGAGTGGCAATGTTTCGCAAAAATCACAATTTCTGTCTTCAAAGAGTGGAAATTCACATTATTTTCGGCTTATTTGTAAAAAAAATCGCAAAAGAAGCCTTCTTCAATATTTTTGTGAAAAACATGTACGAGGGTCACTATTTAAGTTTTTTCAAAAACATATATAAGACAATGGGGTTTCATCGAAAATGGTTTTATTGTTTTTCAAAATATTCGCCATGATGATCAATACACTTTTGCATTCGCTCGAACCATTTGTCATAGCATTCATGCCACTCCGAAAGTGATATCTCCAAAACGTGTGTTTTGAACGCATCAACTGCTTCTTCGGGCGATGAAAATCGTTGACCACGCAGTTTATTCTTCACGCTCGGGAATAAAAAGAAATCGTTGGGTGCCAAATCAGGACTGTACGGCGGATGACCCATTAAATCGATCTTTTGACCGGTCAAATAATCGACTGTTTGATGAGATGTGTGAGAGCTCGCATTATCATGATGAAGAATTATTTTGCGACGGCGGTTGTTTTTTCTTATTTCACCAAACACTTCGGGCAAACAAATGGTGGTGTACCAATCAGAATTGACGGTCTTACGAGCCTCTAGTGGAACTGTTGCCACATGACCACTTATCGCGAAAAAACAAGCGACCCTTTGCTTCGCAACACTTCGAGCTCGAACAACTTTTGTTGGGTTATCTTCACTTTGAAAGACCCATACAGTCGACTGCTGTTTAGTTTCGGGCTCATACGCGTAGATCCATGATTCGTCACCAGAGACGATAAAATACACGGATTTTGAAACACCACGATTGAATTTCTTGAGCATTTGTTTACACCAATCGACACGAGCCTTTTTTTGAGCGATTGTCAAATTATGTGGTATCCAACGAGAGCAAATCTTTCTGACAGCTAAATGTTCATGTAAAATCTTAAATACGCTGGTCGCACTAATGCCCAGGGATGCCTCAATCTCGTGATATGTTACATGACGATCTTCCATTATCATATTTCTGACAGCATCGATGTTTTCTGGTACAACAACTGATTTTGGACGACCTTCGCGGAACTCGTCGATGAGCGATAGGCGACCGCGCTTGAATTCGTTGTACCAATTATAAATTGTCCGAAGACTTGGTACTTCATCGCCAAAGGCCAAATGAAGTTGATCAAAACACTGTTGTTGTGATACACCCAATCGAAAGTGGAAAAAAATAATCGCTCGAAAATTTTCACGAGTAAAATTCATTTTTTGGCTGAGACGCAATTTACATGTTACGGTAAATAATACAAATAACGATCGAATAACAAAACGTTCTGAGAACGTTTATGCTACAAAATGTTAAACTTAACGAATATGACAATGGTTTGCATCGGGCAATACTAAAACATACATATTGAAGAAACTTAAATAGTCGCCTACGTATAATGTGAAAACAAATCGTCATGAAATCCGTAATATCGCAAAGAACGTAATAATATTAACAATGGATTGATTGAATATTTCGATATAGCAGTTGTTCGTTTAACTTTGAAATAATATGTATTATTCATTTGGCTTTGAAATGCGGATTATTATGCCAACATTCATTTACATATTCGACCCCTTCAATTTTCCGTTTATTTAATTCTTGGCAAAAACCTTGATTCCTTACTTAACATAATTAAATTGCAATGTTTCATTTCCTCGAAAGTTTTCTTAGTTATGGTTATTTTTATTTCTTCTTATTTAATAAAATTGGAAAAGCATGTAAATTGACTCGATTTCCTATGTTCCCCATCTATATTGATTGACAATAACTTTGTTGCTTTTTCTATTTTGCATTCCATCTGTTTTCAAAAAAAAATTATACTATTGTCATTTATTTATTTGTACATATGGGAAAACCATCTAACTAACAAGAAAAAACTAAAATCAAACAGGAATTGTAAAAGTGGCTAATAGCAGTGGTTGTGATACCGGTGACAGTCAGTAACATATGCGTGCCAACTATAATATAGTAATCGATTATTATGATGTGTGTAGGCACTGTGTGTTGCCTACAGACAGAGGATCTCAATAAGGGAAAACCATCGAGCAAACTAACACAGACCATTTAAATGTGAAAAGTTGATACTTGTCTATAGGATTTGAAAATAGCAACATTTTTTTTTCACGAATCCTTTTGCTAATAGGGTTCAAGAAGAAGAAGAAAAAAAACTAATTGAACACACTTGAAATTGAAAAGAAAGACTGATCACTATTAACATGATTACCGTTACGGAAAATTGTGGCCAAGTAATAAACCGTCATAAATATCATGCAACTAACTTAAATGCATTTACACAATTTCGCATAGAATAACACCAAGGAATATGTGGAACGAATTAATTCTATTGAACTGTAATTGGTTTTGGACACTTTGTGAACAAACAAAAAAGAGAATCGCGTTAGTTTTTTCCCTTTCTCATGCAAACTGAAATAAACTGGGACTCATATCTTACATGTCATATTGAGAAAGAATTAATACAAAAAACCACGAGTTTTAGTAGTTTTGTTTCGTTAGTTTTTATCCGTATCCAAGACGATTGGCGGCCACCACCACGATGACAAACAATACATATGTACACAAAAAATACTGTATAAGGAAATGAAAAAAAAAAAAAACTAATTCCAACCACAATCTACAATAGAAATCCCCTGTTACACACGAGCAGAAAAGAATTTAAAGGAGGGGAAATTCAAAAAAAACATATGGACTCTATGTATATGCTACACCGAACACGTCAATTACAACACAACGGCAGAACAGTTTGGCCACAACTATCGACTTAATACTATTTTTTGTGAATTTTTTTCAAAAATATTTATTTTGTAATTGTGCATATTCTTTTATTTATTGTATTTTTTCGGACAATAATTTGATTTATTTTAATGGAATTTCTGTTACCCGTTTATTCAATGTCGTATTAAAATTAGTTTGGACGGAATGTCCATCATCCGGATTTAACGGAACGAAAGTCAAAACCATTGGATCGATCATCGTTTCGACGAAATAATTTGGGAAGTGGTGGAACTAGTGCAAAGACAATGGCACATTCACCAAAGCATTCAGCAACATCAACACATGAAACAAGTTCATTGCTTCGACAAAATCAAGAGTTACGTGATCGTTTGGGTACATACAAACAGGCACAGCAAAATCAAGCGGCGCTTGTAGCTAGACTTCAGTCCAAGGTGTTACAGTACAAACGAAAATGTAACGAGCTTGAGGATCGCATGTGTGATACTGTACTGCCACCAAGTCCGAAACCTATTAAGGTACTGTTCCTTAACTTTTTTTCTCATAAAAATCTTTTTTTTTCGTGAAAATATATTTTTTATGAAATCAGGATAAATTTACCAACGATGATGGATCAGACGTAACGCATCCAAATTATTCAGATGTATCCATCAACGTTGATAAGTTTTTCGATAACGCGCAGTATGAAAATATGAATAATTAATGACCATTTATTCATTCACTTACACGTGATATTTAAACAGTCATACGGGGGTGGTGGTCAGTATGTAAGCGGTCATTCACCGCCGATGAGTTTACCGTGCATGACAACCACAGAACAGCAAAAAGAATTCATTGCACCTTGTGCTCAGGACGATATTCTAAATAAACTTGAAAGTGATAAACTGAAGTAAGTGCGCTTACTTTGGAACTTACTCTTGTCAGAAAACTAAATAAAAAAATAACTCAATATTTGTTTAAAATTTAGGTGTGAGCATTTATTAGTGCGGAATGAGCAATTGCGACAACAACTGCAAGAATCACATCGAACCAATTTAGCATTAACAAATGATTTACACAAATTAACCATTGATTGGGATCATTTACGAGATGAAATGGCTCACAAAGAAGACGAATGGAAAGAAGAAGAGCAGGTGATTGGGTTTACACTACTTTGTATTTTGTTGGCGTTTAATTCACATTTTTCATTCAAAATAGGCATTCAACGATTACTATAGTTCGGAGCAAAATCGTTTGATTGAAATGTGGCAGGATGTGGGATCGGTTCGTTATCTAATTCATTAATATAATCCAAAAGTTTAATAATAACAATAATAATCCAAACATTTTTATTTTTTATTTCTTTTCTATTTCGATTGAAGGTACGTAAATCTTTCCGTGACTTGCAATTAACGTTGAAATCCGATTTGAGCCGAATGCAACAAGACATATCTGGTGTAAATCGTGAATTAGCCAATGCATGTGGCTTTGTCGCTGATCAAATTCGACAAAATTCTGAGAATGAGGACGCATATCAAACCCAAACCGAACGCACAATTCACGAATTAAAAACTCAAGTCGATGCATTGAAATTACAAAATGAAACATTCAAACATGAGCTTGCCCAACGCGAACAACATTTGAAAAATGTTTTGGGTGATTTGAAAAATTGGGAAGCACGATGCATTGATTCTGAAAATAATGCTGCACAAAATACACGTTTATTTGATGAAATTGATCGTTTAACTACGGCTTTGAGGGATATTGCACAAATTGTTGTTTCAGATGCTGAATCAAAACAAGACGGTGGCTTTGTTGATACCCAACATATGCATTTAACACAATCACTACCATTGCCACCAAAATCACCGAAACGCGGTGGAGTTCGCACATCACAAGCATTTGCCGAAGGTACAATTTCAGCTGTTCAAGCGGTTCTGCATAAATATCAACTGGTCATTCATGATTTGCAGGTGAGCATAATAGAAAAAATCGGGAGCTTAAAAAGTAGTCACCTATGCAATTATTTTAGGTAAAACTGGAAACAAATTCAAATGAATTGTATTCAACACAGAAGCAATTAGATGAATCGCAAAATGCACGTGAAATTATTACCACTAAATTAATGGAGTTGACTAGTAAAATGGATGCAACAAATAATCAACTGTCTGAATTGAGTAAAGAACGTGAAAGTTCACAACGTACAATGGAATCTTTGCGAAGTGAAAAGCATACAATTGACAAGGAAAAAGTTGAATTAAACTTAATGATTGAATCGCTTAGCATTGATTTCGAAAAATCACAAACGGCTAAGAATCACTTACAAAAATTATACGATGCATTAATCGAGGAGAAGAAAATGCTCGATCTGGATTTGCAATGTGTTCGAAAGGACAAAGAAATCACTGAAATGAATTTGAGGTAATTATCGAGTTTTGGGCGACTATGACTATGACTGCATTGAGCCGCTGAATAGGACGGGAAGTTTTGACGGACAAATTCGATGCGTCTTGTGTGCATAAATTATAATATAATTTTTAGTCTTCATTTAAAACAAAAACCTTTTTTTTCTCATGGAAAACTGAAGTCAGTTCATATTGTTATTTTTTACAGAGCCGAAGAATCAAGGAGTAGTAATTTGCGTGAAGATACAATTATATTGAGAGAAGAGCTAAATAAATTATATTTAGCGCGTGATTTGCTAGAACAGCAACGTATCGAATCAGAAGAAATGCTAACCATATCTGAAAAGCAACGAGCCGATCTCGAGAGTCGTCTTGAACGTTTGCACTTGGAAAGTACCGATGTTAAGTATCAACTCGAAAAATCGAGTTCATCAAATACGCACATAACTCAGGAAATAAAAGATCTCAATACCAAATTAAATGAATTGGAATTGGAAAGAGGTAATTTGAAGGCTCAAATTATAGATCAGGCTGCGGATATTGGATCACTTAAGAAAGAACTTATTGCGGCCGAACAAATTCGTCTTGACATTGACGCCGAAAAGATGTCGGTGACAGAAAAATTGAAAATCTGTGAAATAAACAAAGAAAAGGTTGAATTGGAATTGAGTCAATTATCACGCGAACGAAGCGATATTTTTAATCAATTGGCTCTTATGACTAATAAAAAAGATCAAATTGCCGAAGAAGTAATGCGGCTACAACAGCGTTTGAAACAGTTATCCGAATGCAATGATCGTTTAAATCGAAATTTAGAGAATTTGATGAAAGAAAATGAAGACAAACTTATTTTGATTGAATCACATGAAAAGGAAATTCAAAGGCAACAGGTAATTTTATTTAACTACTTTTTTGAACAAACTCTTTTACAAAAAATTTAAAATTATTTGAAAAAGTTCGATTATTTTTCTTGACCTTCTTATCGATAGGAACACTTTGCGGCTCTTCGTTCAGAGAAGGAGGGACTCGAAGGTATTGTGAGATTCATTTAGTATAATGATTTAACAATAATATGTTTAGACTAATATGTTTGTGCTGTGCATATGTTTCACAAACAGGTATCCTATTTGATACTAACACCAATTTGGAAGCTTCACAGAATCGATGTGAACAACTTGATCGAGAAGTGCATGAATTAATTTCCAAACAAGAAACAATGAAAAACAAAATTGCGCAACTGTTAAAAGAATTGGAAAGTAATGAGCGTCGTTTACAAGAGACAAAAACGCAAATGAATAATTCTTTGAGCAATCAAGAGGCCGAATTTTTGCAAAAATGCAATTATCTAAAGCAATTAGGCGAGGATAATTTGAAAAAGTGGAACGATGAAAAAGAGCAATTGAAAAATGCAGCTGAAAGTCGATTGCATAATTCATTGCAAGCGCTTGAAACGAGTAAAGATGGTGAAATTTTTACGTTAAAAGAGCGTTTGGATTCATTGCAATTACATTTGGATTCAGTATGTCAACAGCATGAAGAAGTCTTGATTCGTTGTGAAAATGAAAAACAGCAAGCCCTACTATTAGCTCATCGCGATAAGCAAGCGATTGCCGATAAATTAGAGCAAACTCAACGTGAGCTTAAAACGGAAATGGAAAATTTGGAACGATTGCGTCGAGAATTTGCTGCCAAAACGGATCGTGATCGCACCACTATAAAATCAATTAACGATGACTTGGTATGTATGCATTTCGAGTACTAAAAAAAGCCACAATAGTCACCATCTACGACTACGGTCGGCTCGCCAATTGCAGTAGAATTTATCTATTCGCTTATATATATTATTCGATGAATTCGCAAAATTCATGGTTTTTTTTTATTGACATCTAAACAACCAGGTAAAATTGAAAACGAAATGCGAAGAACAAAAATTAAGAGCCGAAGAAGATTTACGAAAGACGGATTTAATGTTAAGTTCGATGACGTCCGAACGTGATTTGGCGCTAAAAGAAGTGGAAAATCTTAAAACTCAAATAGGTTTGAGCGAAGATCGTTACAATAGTGTGACCGCCCAATTACAAGAAACCATTCGAAAACTTAAAGAAAATGAAAACTTAACGGAAGGACTACGAAAAGAATTGATCGATTCGCGGCGTTTATTGGCCGAATCAAACATTGAACGTGATAAATATGTTAGTACAAACAAAGAATTACGCGATCATATTAAATGTGCAGAAGGACAGCGGCGAGAACAGGCTCGTAATTTAGAAGAAGCACTTCAAAAGGTGGCTAGTCTAGAAGACTCAAGAAATTCACTTGAAAATGATCGAACACGCATCGCAACGCTATTGAAGGAAACACAAAACAACATGACCAAATTAAATCAAGAACATCAAGCGGCACAGGCCAATATTCAAAAATTACAACAAAGCGCGGGCAAGAAAGAAAATTATTTCTATTATTTAATAATTCTTATTGATTCTTTTTCGATTATTTGCCGATTATTTTAAATTAATTCTGTTCTTTTCTTTTGTGTTTCCAACCTAGGCAAAAAAGAAATGATGGGCAATGAATTACAGGCTCGCTTGTCCAGTGAAACAGATGAACGTGAAAGAATTCAACAAGAACTTTGTCAACTAAAAAAACAGGTACATATCCAATGAAAATTAGTTTAAAAAAACAGGTGCTGCTCGAGTAAGATGTTCATTTATCGTCATATAAAAATACATTGGTATTATATATTACCAATGTATGCTTATGTGAAGAACGTGTTCACACTTTTCCGAACGTCATTAAACAAACGTAAATTCTGATGTTTCTTTTCAATTCAATTCTAAACCATCGATTAATTTTTAACAGATGGCGGAGTTGGATGAAACGTTAGAGAATACACGCCAAGATTTGGGCCGAACACGTTGCAAATCCAATCAAGACGAACATCGATGGCATACACGTAAAATATCGTCAAATCTATATTATTTAGGAAAAACCTAAAGTAATCCACTAAAACTATATAATTATTTCAGGTGAACAAGAGCTGTTGGGCCGGCTAGAAGATGGTCGGGGCCGTGAAAAATGCCTTGAAGATCAAAAACATAATTTGGAAGTGTGTTTGGCCGACAGCACACAGCAAATTCAAGGTTTTTTTCTAATACAAAGATTTTTCAAACATTTACTTATCACAATATATTTAATTATTTATATATTAAATAGAGCTTAAAGCTCGACTTGGTGGAGCTGAGAGTCGTGTTCGAGCACTTGACGAACAACTTGTACAAATGGAATCATGTAAAAAGGATATAGAACATAAGCTTACATCGGTTCTACATACTTTAAAACGAATTGCTGGAATTCAATTTGATGGAACGGTTACTGCTCCACACCATCGCTTGCTTTCACCATCGAGGAGATATAGTCCAGCACGGTCATCTGGTATCGATTATGATGGACGTAATGAGTGTTGTTTGTATGACATTGATCCAGAATTGATTCGAAAATCAGTTCGAAAATTGATGCAACAAGTGGCTCAAGTAGAACGTGAAAAGGAAGAGTACAAAGTTCAATTGCAAACAGCCCGAAAGGAGCTTGATGAGGCGGCAAATCAACAAACTCGAAGTGAAAATAAAATATCGAAATTACAACAAATCCTACGAAATGCAAATGATGAAAAGGCTAATTTGGAGTCAAAATTGGCTCAAAAACAACTGGCACTACAAGGCATTGATGATGCACTCAAACTCAAAAACGATGAGCTAAATGCGTTAACTGATAAACACAAGAGTTTGGAGCTTCAATTCTCAAGCCTAGCTGAACAAAAATCACAAACAGAAGTAAGTTGGCACACAAAATATTTCATTTTTAATCTAAACAATATTCATGTAATACGTGTTTGATGTAACAAAAAAACTTAAATTTTGATTTTCTTCAATAGGATCGACTAGAAAAATCAAAGCAAAATGAAAATAAATTGGAGCATGAGAAACGTCATCTTTTGGATGAAATCGCTAGATATGAGGCTCGGAGCAAGAAACTTGATTTACAACGTATTGGTTTAGAGGGTGATATTCAACGTATGCAAATGACATTGCAAGAAAGGGAAAACAATTTGCGAAACTATCAAGAACGATTAGAGAATCAGCAGCGATCAGCAGCTCAAATTGAAGATAGGTATTTAGCCTTTAATTTTTGTCAAATAAAGGTCTATTTTAAAATATGAATAATATTTTTAAAAAAATCAATTGCAGGTGTGTTGCTTTAAAAACCTCTGTTGATCAGCTCAAAGAGCGTTTACAAAATGCGGCTATTCTTGAAACAGAGCTTCGTGGTGAATTGAACTGTTTGCAAAAAGAGCGATCGGAACAAGGTCATACATTGACTGCAACACAAGAGAAGATGAAGCATATGCAAAAAGTCTTGTCAAACTGTGAAAATGAACGTCGTATTTTGACTGATCGCTTGGATACCACACAGGCTACACTAAATGAACAACATCGTGGACAACAATCACAGCAGGATGTGATTCAGCGTTTACAAAATCAAGTGGCCGAACTAGAAGTGCAAAAATCAACCATTGAAGCTCAACTACGCATTGCTAAATGGAATCAAGGCAATAGCGACCCAGATAGTTGTGTTCATCATAATACGGACGATGTTTCTAGTCAACTATTGAAAGCGCAACGTGAAAAGAATGAACTTCGTCTGAAAGTTGAAATGTTAAATGAAAAGTTGCGTCATGCTGAAAGCAATAAATTAAGCAAATTTTCAGAGAATCGCGCATATGACTGTCCAGAAAAGGTCAATTTGAGCAACTTTGAATATGATTCGAATAAATTTGAAGATGTCTGTCAAAAGGAATGCAATAGTTCTGAACATATTAGTTGGAGACAAGAAAATCATGATCTAAAAATTAAAATTCGACGATTGGAAACATTGCTAGCCGAAAAAGATGCAGAATTAATGCGATTGAAAACGAAACTTATCGAGAGTTCGAAATGCCCGATGGATGACATTGAAAGGCATCGAGCAGCACAATTGAAATCAGAACGTCTATTGGACATTCGTGAACAGCATCATCGACAGCAAATTTCGCAATTGGAAAATCAAGTAAGGCTTTATAAGATAACAATGTGTGAAGTATAAGACTTACCGTACGTTTATACTATGAACCAAGAAAAACCAATAGTCATGTCGTAATCTGTAAATCGCCACCGTTCATGTATGCGACAGGTTTTATGCTTCGCATACGACGAAAGTGAAAAATTGAGTCACAGTGTAATGGAGGACATCATATTCTTTTCACAGATTCTTTTGTTAAAAGAGCAACTGGCCCAAGAAGCAAAAAGACGGCAGCAATATATTTTGCGAAGTTCACGCGCTGGCCAAGAGATGAAACAATTGCGACAAACACTCGGTGATTCCCTTAGACACATCGCGCAAGATCCAATTGATCCTGATTTATTGGAGAATGAGACAAGAAGGTAATATTCTTTATAAATGTTAACAAACTATTTTTTACTGGCCATTATATTGAGATATTATTATATAAACACACTATTATAACTAATATTCATTAATTTCATTTTAGATTAGATAGTGCCGTTTCGCTGAGTCTTCCACAGACCACTGGTACCAGCCAACACTATGATATTGGTAGAAGTCCACGTGCACCATACTAAAATTATAACACTTCATTGAAAACACTGCCACAATAATAAATTTAATATACTAATGGTTTTCTAATACACGCACGATGACAATTCTTTCAAAAAAATAAAAGAAATAAAAATAAATATAGAGGTAAAATAAAAAATATGTTCACTCTACCTCGCCACTTTGTAATGAATCTCTTGGAATCCACCGACCCTGATCACCCTGAATTCTGGCCAGCTTACCGTAATTAAAATCTCTTAATATGGATCAATGTTTTCCAGGGGCTATCTTCGGCACACAATATTGATTTTGTACTTTAAATATAAAGGTGGTGCTTTGCTCTCAATTGGGTCAGAATAAAAAGCCGACTTGTACACAGAGTACATGAAATGGTACTTTTTTGTTAGAATTGATCGTGTTAATTATCAGAGTTCTCAACTCCGATCGAGCACCGCCCCCATATTTATACTATTGTATACAAAATTTTATCCGTACATTTTTGTATTCGATGCGGCCAATCCATTGTTTGCATTAAATTTAAAATAAATAATCTCACCAAGTTTGAAGAAATTTCAATACAAATTAGGGGTACCTCCCATACCAAATTTTCGACTTATGAACCGCCTTGAGCAAAAGTTCAACTTATTACTGCATAGATTTGAATTTTAGTGAAATTCTATTATATTAACTGTTACTAAATAATAATAATTAATTACTAATAATATTTTATTATTTCTTTGTCGAACATTTTTCGAGAGTCGAGCGCTATCCATATAAATACATTGTGACGTCACACATCTTACACAGAAACGACATCTTTGTAAAACAGGCTAACTACAATGTAAACGTATAGCGAGAGGAGAAGGGAGTAAATAAAAAGGGGAAACAGATACGTTTGATTTACATTGTGGTTAGTCGGTTATTAATAGATGGCGTTTAAATAGTGTGCCCTTATTGCGCTTGACTCTCGACATTTTTATGATCAATCATTTCAGCGCAAAGAACCAACATCACTTCAACGTGTGTGCACATATGTTGATAAAATAAACACGTATTTTATATTTAATTGTTGAAAGAAAGCAAAATTTGCACAAAATAAATTCCGTTTGTTGAAAAATACTGAATTCAGAATGTTATACCCATTTCATATCTGTTTCATAGATGGCGCGTTATATTTTATACATATACGTGTGTGTGTGTGTGTGTGTCTCTGTGTGTGTATTCTTTTGACAGCTTACGAGACTTTATTTACAACTTTATAAATAGATATATATATAAAGAGTTTATTTACTTGTTTACCAATAAAATTGGAATTGAACTATTATTGAATAACATGTTGATGTTTTTGAGAAAGGTACGATATCGAAATTTTCTTTTGAATACTTTTAAGAGAATCTTTTCAATTTTTTAAACAGCGTCGCACAGATAATGACAGTTCAGACCAGTATTTGGAATGGAAGAAAAAAACTGTGATAGCCAACCAAAAACCAACATTTGAACCTGAACTGACAATATTTGACAAATTGAATTCGGATTGTATGGATGAAATGCTAGATTGGTTGGATTTGGACAGTTTGTGTGCGTTAAGCAGAACTTGCAAAAGTTTACAAAAATTCACGAAAAATTATTTCCAATGGAAGTACATATCGCAAGAGTTTACAGTTGGCGATGAGTTTGTTTACAATCCAAAATACGTGAATTGTTTTGGTGATGATGTTCAAATCTTACGTTTCTTCGATTCATCTCTGGATGATTTCAAATTTGCTGGATCAAACATTAACTTATGCCTGCGTGAAATTGAGTTCAATCAAACTTACAAGCTAGAAAATTTGATCACCAAAAAGCACATCGATCATATGAAGGACGTTCTTGAAAATGTTAAGGTTCTAAGGGCCGTGGATTGTGACTTCTCCAAGGGATGCGCAAAATATCTACTTGATTGTTCTAAAAATGTTGAAAATTTTGCATTCAAAATTCACAAGAATGTCCAAAAATATAAAATTGAATTTCAACGTTATCCAAGTATGAAAAACATTGAAATTCATTTTGACTCAAAGGTCAAAGTAACTGAAGTAATGAATATGCTGAAAGAACAAATTGGACACGTTTTTTTAGATGAATTGGTTTTGCTTTTTTGTAAGGAGCACGATCCATCTATGGTTTTTACGGAATTAAATATGATGTATAACAAACAATTCTATAAACATTTATACTTGATGTTCAAAAAGAAATCAATGGTATCCGAGCACATTGATCAGATAGCCTCCGTAAAAGGTCTTAAAGGTTTAACGTTTTTATATACTATTAATATAAGTACAGATATACATTTGACCGATATCACTAAATTACAAAACATTAAATATTTGTATTTAAACTCATTACTGTGTAGAGTTGATCAAATTGCACAATCATTACACCAACTTGAAGAAATGGAAATATCAGTTACATCTATTACTGCAATCATTTCATTTGTTCGTTACTCAGCTAACTTAACAAAGCTTCACATTGTCCAGGTTCGCGCAAATAATGAACAGTTTAATTGGTCAATTTTGGAAAAACAGAGAATCATGCTTAAAAATGCAAAAAAATTAGTTATTTACATGCCCGAGAAAAAGTTTCTGGAACTTAAGTGGTCATCTCCTAAAGTGTCTAGCGTTTTAGTTGAGTTCAAAAGAGAAGAAAGCTATAGACCGAAAAATTTGACGTATCACATCAATTCCGTTAATTGATGTTATTGTTTACTGAACCTGAAAATAGTTATTTCAACGCATAGCCCAGTTCATAGATTTTTTTTAATGTTCTATCAAATATACTTTGAAGATATTTCATGGCAGTTTGTAAACAGGATTGTAATTTTGATGGGATTAAAATATTATCCTTTCGGATTTATTTAATAAAAAATCCAAATGGATTAAAATGAAATAAGAAGGTGCTCGAAAGATTTTTTGTATTTATTTTTTTAATGTAAAATACAGTAGTTTTGTAAAACAATTAAATTGTATAATTGTTTGAATATTCAAAGAACAATCATTCTGGTGGGACACTGTTTCATATTGTATATTGTATTGACAATACACTTTGGTTGCTTGAGAATTGACCGAGAACGAATTTGAAATCATAAGTAAACGGTATGAAATGCAGCACCGAATTCTTCAATAAACGAATTAATGGTGGATCTTGCAGCGAATAACCGACAACAACATGTCGTGCCAAATTCACAGCCATTTCACGGCACACATGCGCGCTGGGGGGTTTTCCGGTTTGACCCCCACCTGAGGCAAATTTTTCAAAATTTACCCCCGTTTAAATTTTTAGGAGATTTACCGGTTTGACCCCCTCTGAGAATTTTTTTTTCTCAGATTTGCAATATAAATGTATAAATAAACTGACTTTGAAGTCAAACTTGCAAAATTTCGCCTCGCTTCGCTCGCCAACACACATTTTTGCTTGTTTCTCTCATGCAAAATTTGTATTTTAGTTTTCCATATAAATACCCCTTTCCCCCCCCTCGGGACCAAAGTCAATTTGACTCCCCCCTGATCAAAAAACCGTGCGCATGTGGCCAAGTCACGGCCTTACATCTGCTGTAAGGGTTAAAGATGGAAAGTCAATCGATATCTCGTTTTCATTTGCTTCAAAGTTGGCAATTGTCCCGAACTTTCGCTCAATTTCAGCAAAGGTTTGGTTTATTTGATCATCGGTGTGATATCTAGAATAGAAATGTTATTAAATATATATGAGGAATGATATCAAGCATTTATATTCGATGCTATATTGCTTTCTATTTACCTCGCCTGTATGACATTGTGAAGAATTCGATAATCGTACGCGGACGACCAATGTTGCGGGTCGTCATGCATTAGACTGATATCGTATCTCAATATTTTATCCTGTTCAGTAATTGTAATGTTCAGGTGTGAGATTCAAAACCTTCCGCTTCGAATGTTATATTGTATCGTCCCGATAGTAATAATCTCCAAAATTCGCCCGTCTTCCACGTATAAGTGACATGAGTGTTATTTTGAATCGTGATTGGGGCATTTTAAATTGATTTCCGATCGAACTTCGAACATATCCAAATACACCGCGATGAACTTCTTCGATATATTTAATCAATACTTCGTGCTTTTCATCTCAGTATTTTGGTGGACTTCTTTCCATCTTCCAGTGTAATTTCAAATACGCCATGGCTGCAGCAAATACATAATTCCTACAAAAGAAAGAAATTAAAATGAAATGTATCATTATTCCGAATTACAACAGCAATGCATTCCATTTTGATTTTTTGAGGTAAAACGTAACTGAACGCGAACTGAAATTTTGTCATTTTTTGCAACATAAACACATTTATTTACTCCTCATTTTATAACAAAATAAAACATCTTAATGTGTTTACATGCATTCGACAACGAATATTTTTGAAGAAAGTTTATTTTTGGACTGGTTTAATGTGAAGTTAGTTATGTGTTGTTTGTTGTTGTGCAATGTATTTGTGAACCGTGCGAAGTCTATACACAACACACGCAAGAGTTTAATGATAAATACAATCATTTGTATACTTCACACGCTCTATCCATTTGAATCTGGTACATTACACGGAAAGAATGCAAAATGACAAATGTGAACGTTTGAAGGCAAATATAATACACACAAATGCACACCAACACACTCATACCATCTCTTTCTTCATTCACCAAGGCATACGATTCATAACAGCGATTTGATGGTATTGGTACGATGTGTATGTAATGGAGACGACTCAGAATTTTTTTTAAATGGTAGTCATAATGTCAGCTACTGCGAAACAATTGAATGTGAAGACAGCTTTGTCATCGTCGTAGAATTTTGGTGATTTGAAATAATCCTGCATGGGGCGGAAATGAATGAGACGAAATTTTCTCTCTCATGGGCGCAGCCATATTGAAAATTTTGTATGCGCTTATATGTAAAATTGGTGGCGCCACTGGTATATTTGATGGAAAAAGAAGAACATGTTTGAGTCTCACTCGTTTATATGTAAATTACATAGGCATTTCCAGGCCATGTAATCCTGAGTATATAGTCTATAAAAAATTAAATAAAATGTCAGAAAATGATTCCGACTCAGGTATTTTTTTAAAAAGAAAACAAGAAAACCAACAAAGAATACAACAAAAACACAGAAAATTTCATTTAACTCGCCCGAAAACTTTGTTTCCAACGTCTCCAGAAAAAATAATCGCCGATTTGAACCGTGGACTCGCCGATTTTGCTGGAAAAAGGGCCGAAGGGCTTTGGTAAGTCATTTTTCTAATAAGTTACCTAATCAAATTACATGAATTAACGTCATAAATATAAATTTGCATATATTGGTTGACTGGTGTGTATGAAACAAAAATTGTGTGATAGTACCCTATTAAAAAATTCGATTTTTTTATAGTGCGGAGGATAATTCCAAAAAAAATTTGTCACTACTGAATTATAATTCGAGCCAGGTACAAAACGTAATCACAAGTCTCGAAAATATAAAACTTAAAATTGGTAGATGGAAATTATTCTTATCTGTAACACCTCAACAACAATCTCAACAACAATCTCAACAAAAACCTTCACCACAAACTCAACAACAACAAGGCCCAAGTAAAACGGATTCTCCATCAGCTTCATCAGCTTCGTCAGCTTCAACATCTGGTACAAGAAAGAAATATGGCAATTGTGTTCCAACATTTGTTAAAGCAGTGTACTCATATATGATGTAAGTGACTTTTGTTACCATAATATGTGTTAATATATCACTGATCTCATGTTACTGATTCCTTTTTAAAGTTCGCATCAACTCGATGTGGATTTTGCGCAAAAGATGGACAATTTTTTGGATGTTATAGAAAGGCAAATTCAATGTTACAAGCTGCTTAAAAACGACATTGATGAGGACGCTACAAAAATGTCAGGTAAGTTTCCAGTAATTATTGTCAATGCATGTACCGTTTATTGGTATCATTCCGTTTATGCACATGAATTACTGGGGCTACAAATTGTTAGACAAATTATTCTCAGTTGAAAATTCAAAACTCTTCGCCTCGCTTAACATTCTAACACGGCGTTTAATGTCAAATCAATTTTACAAAATCAATCTTTACAAAATATTAATACCGTTTCGTATCTTTACATGTTTCGCAAATTGACCAAACACAGCTGCCCTAAATGTTCAAGATGCAAATTCACAGTTGGATAATTCAAGCGCACAAAATATTTCATCACACTCACAACAGCAACAACAACAACAACAAACTTTGCCGTATCATCCTGGATCATCCGGCCAATATAAATATTAACACTGTACATCGCATACACAGAGATACTAAGAGACTGAAAGGATAAACATACTAAACCAATTCAATGATCATGTCAAAATATTAAATGCTTGTTGATAAAATTTGTAGATGCATTTCATCGAAACATCTGTGCGCTGAGGAAAAACCGTGATTTTTTTGCATATTTCAAGCTAACTCATCCAGAGGACTTATAGTGTATATTTTTGAAGTTATTTGAATGAAATTGTATAAATTGAAATAGAAGTTCAAAAAAGAATCAAGAATTGGAAATAAATAGTTTTGAACGTTGTTAAATTGGATTATTTCGATTTGTTTGCATCATTTTCTTTAATTTTAATTATTTGATATAAGTAAAAAAAAATCATTGACCTAATTTTTATTTATTTGATTACAACAAACATACTTGAAGCAATTTATTGGCAAGAATCACATACCAAACATTTTGTAAACAATGCGGAATTTCATGCAGAAATTTTAATCGAAGAATCTTTGAGCAAAGAAAAAATATATTCCAGAAAATCAAACATGCAGCTCGCTTTATTAATTGATGTGTTTTCTATCCGCGAATAATAGTGCAGATTTCGCGAAGTGGGTGGCTGTAATGACAGACGTAAAATTATTTGTTTAGTGTATGTCTAGCTGCATGGTTCAATATAGTTTTCTGACATAAAGCAAAAAAAAAAGTTACTTGTTAGAGTGGCTCTTGGTCTAAAATAGTTATTTCGTCACATGATAAATAATTTCCCATTGCGATGACACAGAACAAAATAAAGAGGCTTACGTACGCAAGCTGACTTTTCCGCATGGAACCGAAATTTTGGGAATAAACTGAAATCATGGTCTTTGTATGGTTGCAGTAACTTAAATTACCGTGAAAACTTGTGAATATTATTTTCTTATCAAAATAAATAATCACACCAAGTTTAAAGAAATTTCAATCCAAAAATAGCCTGTTCAAAGTTTCAGATCATTACGGTACCACAAAGGCAAGTCTTTCATACAAAAATGAAACTTTTTGTGGATTTTTGTATGAAAAGTGTGTGAAAAACTGATTGCATCTTAAAACTAACATCAGATTCGGGTTTCTCGTGCCAAAAAACCCCCCACTACACATTCATTCAACGTTCAAATTGAAAGAATATCATTTTAAGGCATTTTTCTCATGAGTGCCTCTTCAGAGTCTAAGTTTTACACCGATCAATCAATGTCGTTGAAAATTTGACCAGATCTATTCCTCGTAGTGCCCAATCACTTCGTGAGGTCACATTTTGAATTTCATGTCCGAGCACGAAACTATCGTGTCACTAAAATGGTTGAGAAATTATCAAAAAATGTATGGATGTGGGATGTGGGTACTCCATTCGGACCAAAAAAAATTACACCGGTCAACAGATATTGCTCAAAAACTAATCAGCACGTCTCCTAGTAGTCCCAAATCATCCTGCAAAGTCAGAATTTGAATTGAGTTTTTGGAAGTAGATTTATCGAGTTAACAAATTTTGGCAACACGCCACAGGACACAGGACACATCACACACAGCGACGCACATTAATATGCCCCAAAATCATCTCCAATCGTGTTTTCTACATTAAATATGCATAGAAAACATGTTTTGGGATGACTTTAATTTTTTGGCCTAATACAATACCTTCCCTACAATAGGTGTGCGGAAAAGTAAAAGGGACGAATAAAAGCAGCAAAATCGATAGATTTTCTTATTAGTATGAGATTAATACAGATAAAACGTACTCTCATTCAATAAATATAGAAGTTGTCCGTTGCTCAGAAACTACTTGCACAAGCTGCAATTTGATAAGTGAGAGAGAGAAAATTTCTATTATATTTGAAAATTCCTGATATACTTAATTTTTTCTGTAATACTTGGAGCAAGTATAATAATGGATATATAAATAATAGTATACATTTGTAGTGTATAAAAACCATTCTTTTAATTAAAAAAATATATTAACGCATGTACCAACGCAATAAAAATGTTTACTCTTTCATGAGAATTGAAATGTATTTCTTTTTCGACTTTTCTGACGAAATATAAGTAAATTAATGTTGATGATTATTATTTTGTAAACATAAATTTAAACGTAGTACAGTCGAACTACTGATTTTGTTATCAATGCATCGCCATCATAGAAAGTTGTATCAATTGTGACATTCCCACTGAAATAAAATAAGGACGAATTCAATTACATTACACATATTCAAATAAACATAATATAGACGTACTTCAGTACTTTGGCTGGCATCATTTGAGATTCTGGCGCTGCTTCGATTGTTGATTGCCATGTGTTTGTTGTATTCTGACTTACCTGGGGAAGAATCACAAAAGTATAGGATCGAAAAATAATCAAAAGAATCAATATGAATTATTAAATAATAGAAAATCAATTTCTATGTGAATTGCTCGTTTTTACCCAAATCACGTATTGCTTCGAACTTACCCAACCTTTGGAAATAATTACAAATGAAAATTAATCACAAAGATATGAACTTTTAAGTGATTTTCTCATCAAAACCTACCCATTTCGAATTGCCATTCTTCCATTATACGTCCTTTGAACAAAATCTGAGTATATAAAAAAAATCATGATCATTGAAATTTGGAAAATAAAAATAAGAAAAAAAATATCAATTCAATGATATTCATTAATTTTGTGAATAATAAATACTAGACTACTCCAATATAAATAATAAATCATAAAAAAAATTTCATTTTACTTACCTTTTGATCGAGACGAAAATTTTCGATAGATTCAACGGTACTAAAGTTTATTTCACGTGAAACAGCGCGTAAATCAAGGATTTTTGTTGGTATTCGTGCATTGTGCTCCTTTCCTGATGAAGCCAAATCTTTATTCTCTTGCCAAATTACAGAGCCCGTATCAGCGTCGCGTAGAATCATCCAGTTGCTATAAGAGTATATGTTATTTTTTTATATTTACTTTTAAAAACAATTCAAAGAACGCTTACATTTGAAATCCGTTTTGAATTTTTTCTGTTCTACTCTCTTCCGTTGTGCTCATTTTGACTATTGTAGCAAATATGAAAACGATTTTTTTTTTGTATATCAACAAATCACAACGCATTTACTTTACTATGCTCAACTAGTTGTCTTTTTTGGTATGGTTCAACTGTATAAGGCAAATTCAATGATTTTTATAGATGTAAAAAGGGTATATCATTTGAATACTATTGAATTTATTGAAATTACGATTGTAATTCAACACTCACACAAAATAATTAACGTTAATTTTATGTTTGAAGGCTAGTTTATTTCATTCTCGTTTTTGCATATTGTAAAATTGTGTGGTTTCGGTACGGTTGCTTTGTTGTGTGTATTTATTGTTGTTTCATTTTGACAGTTGTACTGTAATGAGCGCCCCCTTCACACAAAGAATTTAGTACATTTACCGGTAATTACTACGATTCGAAAAGCGAGAAATGATTGCAAAAAAAACAAATGGAAAAAGAGAATTCTATATAAACCTCTGAGAGCATACCAAAAAAAAATCAAATCAAATTAAACTTTGTTTTTATTTTTACAACTTAAAATTTAATCATTTCATTCTATTTGAAACATATTTTTTCTGTACTCAACACTTTAGGAGTTTTTAAACTTAATATAAATTCTTTTACCAACAAAAAAATTAACATTTCATTTGAATTGGCATTCATGTTTTTTTATTGTTTATTTTAAGAGCTTAATAATATTACGATGCAAATTAAAACTAACATAATTCTAGCAAAAATGGAAAAAGAAGACGTTTGTTCCATGCGTTGCAAGGAAAAAAATCAAATTCGTAGCGGTTTCTACAATGTAATCTCGTTTCTCATTCGAAATAGAAAAACGATACCTTCTGCATTTTCATAATGTGTTTTTGCTGACAGATTTAGACGTATTTAATTTTCTTCAGCATCTGCAAATCGTTCATCGTCTGTCGATATGAAATAAATGTTCGATCAAATTCGAATTTCAAGATTATAAATATATTATTGAAAAAAGGAGTTACCATCAATATGTAAATTTTGTAAATCATCTTCGGCATGATTATTTTCTTCGGCCATTATGAACTCTTCATCTTCTTCCTCGGAAAAACTGTCTACATATTACACAAACAACGAAAAAATATTCAAAAACAAAATACACGTATATAATATTTAATTTAAACCAACCATTTGGATCGGGATGCAAGCTTTGACAATGTTTCATTGCTTCGAAAATTTCTTCGATTCGATTTTCATCGTGTGGCGTGTACCAAATCTCAGTCATGGGTGGCTCTTCATCTGTAAAAGTTTTAAAAATATTTGTTTGTCATTTTTGTTCAGATTTTTTTTTTACTTGAGAAAAAAACAAAATCTACCACCTTCACAAGTTCCTTCATCATCATCATCCTCTTCGATATCACCGTCTTGAGCCATACGTTCGTCATGACCATTGCCCTGTGAGCGCGGATAGTCAATGTGAACATCCAACATGATATAAATACATTTGACATTTGGTTCATTTGAAATTGCATGCAATGTGATACTCTCCCACGCTATTGAAATGCCTTCTTCACGGCCCGTTTCTTGCCAACGTAAATAGCTATAGAACAAAAGTTATATACAAAATATTTATGTCTCTTCAAAATTAAACAAAACGAGCTAAAAGAAAGTTACACTCACTTTTCTGTAATGTACAGCGTTCCGACATTCATTTGTGTTTGGTTGATTTTCATTTCAACATTATCCAATTTCTTTACCAATCCCTCTTCGGGTTCAACCAATGGCCCGATAATTACCATATTTAACGCTTTTTTATTCTTTCAACGCTTATTTTAAATTCTTTATATGTTTACTGAAACTTTTGAGCTCCACTTATCCAATAGACTGCGTCTGAATCATAAACAATAGCTATATTAAAATGTGAGGTTAGTTAGTTCATATAATATGTAAATTATACATTTCACATACCATTCATCTGTGTTCAGATACAGTCGATAAAGCAGTTACATTAAATTTATGGCGACAATAAAAATTGTTTTTATGGATAAAATCAAGTTTTTTTTACATAAAAATATATACATTTTACATTAAAATTGGAACCAATGAGTTTTCAATTTTTTATATATATTTTTAAAGTCAATTCGCCATTTGGCGTTCAAAAGGCTTTATCCTATAACTATCATTTTTGTTATCGGCCTTTTTCGTTAATTGTCATGAAAGCGTACCAACATAAAACATGTGTTGATGATAGCAAGAGTGCCGACATTTATTTGAAAACACGTGCGAAGCACACAAGCATTGTATCATTCAAACGAGGAGCACTACGTTTATCAAGTGAAATTTTTTAAGGTTTTTTTCTAATATATTCAAAATAAATAAACAAAACAATTTTTTGATTGAATTGAAAAACTTGTTTTGAATAGTTCCCAAAAGTTGTTTATTGTGTAAAACTTTAATTTGAAAGAAAGAAAAATGGGCAAACCAGGTGAGTTTAAACATTTTAGTTAAACATGTTGGCGTATCCATTACAATTCAATGGTTTGAATTTAAATCAAGTGCTGAGTAAATGTTTAACTTTCAGTTTAATAATTGATCTAAAAAAATGTGTTTGTTTATTTTCAATAGGTTTCGTAGGTGGACGTGGTGGTGGCGGTGGACGTGGTGGTTTCGGTGGACGTGGTGGCGGCGGTAGCCGCGGTGGTGGTAGTGGTGGACGTGGAGGTGGTGGTTTCAGAGGAGGTCGTGGAGCAGGCGGTGGTCGTGGTGCACCACGAGGTGCTGGTGGTTTCAGAGGAGGTCGTGGAGCAGGCGGTGGTCGTGGAGCACCACGAGGTGGTAAAGGAGGCGGCTTCAAAGGAGGTAATTATCACTGATAATTTATCAATAAAAAATTCAGTCGAACACATGTTGTTGAATAAAATATGTTTATTTTTTTAAAATGTACTTTTGGTTTTCAGGTAAAACTGTCGTCATTGAGCCACATCGTCACGAGGGCGTGTTTATTGCTCGTGGCAAAGAAGATGCCTTAGTTACACGCAATTTAGTTCCCGGTTCCGAAGTGTATGGCGAAAAACGTATCTCAGTCGAAGTAAGTTCTTTTCTTTTTCGAATTCTTATACAAAACGAAACGCATAGGCAAGATAAACTTTCTAGTTTTGTAATGATGATTTGTGCAGGGGTACGGAAGCGACAATATGTAGTCGTAAAATATTAAAACTGTTGGCATATATACGCCCGAGGCGTTGGTGTGTCTATCTGTTTTGATATTTAATAAATGCACTAACTGATTTATGTACGGATTATTATTCAATATTTATGTGTGTATGTATGTATGTATTTATATATTTGTTTCTCATTTTATTTCAGACAAATGGTGAAAAAATTGAATACAGAGTATGGAATCCATTCCGTTCAAAATTGGCTGCAGCTATTTTAGGTGGTGTTGATAAAATTCATATGCCACCTGGTTCAAAAGTATTGTATTTAGGTGCCGCGTCTGGAACAACAGTGTCACATGTGTCAGATGTAGTTGGTCCCGAAGGATTAGTATATGCTGTTGAATTTTCACATCGGTCTGGGCGAGATTTGATAAATGTTGCTAAAAAGCGTACAAATATTATACCAATCATTGAAGATGCACGTCATCCGCACAAATACCGAATGCTTGTCGGTATGGTTGATTGTGTGTTTGCTGATGTTGCACAGCCAGATCAGGCTCGTATTGTTGCATTAAACTCACAATACTTTTTGAAAAATGGTGGACATTTTGTTATCTCAATAAAAGCATCATGTATTGATTCAACCGCACAACCAGAAGCTGTTTTTGCCGCCGAAGTGAAAAAATTACAAGCTGACAAATTGAAACCACAGGAACAAATTACACTTGAACCGTACGAACGAGACCATGCTGTTGTCGTTGGTGTATTCAGACCACCGCCAAAGAATTCTAGTTAAACAATCCTCACCCTCAAGTTTTTTAGGACTTGTCATCAGAGTTTTTTTTATTTTAAGTCAGTTTCCAAATTGATTAATCCGTTTAAAAATATAGTTATCAAAAACAAATGCAAAACATTAATGCGTGATGACATTAAAGGACATTTTTGATCTATAACGTCGCATAGATTTTTCTTTTTCGTATTGACACATGGGTTGCATTGTTTCTTTTTCACACAAGAATTAGATATTTAAGATAGAAAAAATGTAATGCATTTTTTTGAAATAAAGAAAAAAAAACATTATGAAAAAACATTTTTTATAGTTTTCAAATTCTTTGATTATTATTGATTTTTTTTCTTTAAACGCTTGTTTCGTACATAATTTAATTTATTTTGGCCTCCCATTCCTCTGGCGTAATTGGAGTGTGCAACTGTAAGAAATGCGAAAAGATTTTTTGGTACGATTTAGTTCTCTTTGGTACGATTTAGTTCTCTCCCTTAAAAACCACTTAACTTAAACTTACCACTTTGGCAAAATCATTCCAAACGAAGCATTGTTTCAATTTATCGTTATCCGATGGTTGTTTATCATAGTTCCAATATGCGAAATCATTGAAAATACCGAATGCTCGAAATGTACGATCGGTATTTTCGTCGAGTGGTTTCTCACTTTCCTGGAAAATTATACCACAGTGCGAATCAGGCACTTGAAATTTACATCCATTTAATGGAAAGCCACGCAATGAATTTTTTAGAACTGTTTTAAACAAAATAACATGTTATTAATAAAAGAAAATAGTCAATTTTTAAAATGAATTCAAGTGACTGTGGTATTAAAAATGGTACTTACATCCATCAACAGTAGTAGTATAGATGTTGAAAAACTGATCAACATTAGCTTTCGTTGTATTTTCAATACTTGCTGGAATGAATTGTAAATTTATTTGTTCCTCTTTAAGCTGATCAAAGACAGTCTGATCTAATTTCAATTGAATGGACATTTTTTATATTTAAATATCCAACTTTTTATTTAAAAAAATGAAAAAATAAGAATAAGATATCCCACAGAAATGAAATATAAACAAATGAAAATGGGAAAAATGAGCGCGTAAATGACAGTTATCGATGTCATCTTTGACATTTCGTTAGTATTTTATGCCATTTGCGCTCATAATAACACAACCTCAAATTTTGTGTATTTTATTGGAATTAATTTTTTTGTATGAAATTGATACGAAATAACATTTCAAATTTTTTATTGGTCATTTGATGAGAAAAAGAAACAACTGTTCTTACATTGAAACTCATTTCACTTCGTTCACAAAAATAAAATGGAACTTTTAAAAACAGAACAAAAAAAATCTGAATTACAATGAGTGTTAATCTTTTGTTCTTTTTAAAATGAATGCAAATTAATGAACAACTTATTAAACAATTTGTACGCCATTTTGAGCGCAGTATTTCTGCAGGGCTTGTTGATGATCGGCGGGCAATGCGGAAATCAATGTTGGAATATCACCAGGTCGTGATGTCGATAATTTGGCTAGATTATCGGCCAAAAATTTGCGATTATCTTGAACTTCTGGTATTGGATCGATAACTTTTAATTTGGCATAGCTAAGCTGTGAATAGGCCGCTTGATATCCAACACTTTCAATTTCTACAAAATCATCACCTTCCAGTGCCGTCTGATCCGGTGGCATTTCGTACGATGTGATCAATGCTTGCAACAATTGCGACCAATAATTACGATACGGTGGTACTAACAATGCTGGACATTCGCATAGTATTTTCGTTACACCAATTGCAGCAATTTTCTTATCCAGGTCGCCAGCAACTCGGGTCAAATCCGTGATCAATACACGCTCAATTACCATCCCAAACATTCTATTGAATTTGGAGAAGAGTAAACCGAAATATAAGAAATGTGTTAATAAAAAAATTGTACTTCCATAAACTTACTGTGCCTGAATCTTATCAATTATTTCAACCAATTGGGTGGCACCAAATTTAGCGGCATAAAAGCACAAGAAACCAATAAATCCTTTTACATATTTCGCCGTCTTTGAAAGTGTTAAACGTTGGAAAAGCAAACCAAATATCTGACGAATATTCTCTTGCAATTCATTGCTGTTAAAAAATAATGTTATTTTATTGAATTTTTATTCCAGAACCAGTAAATTTTACTTTAAAAAACTTACATTGGATAAAATTGTAGTAGATTTTGTATCAAGAAGAACCCCTCATGATCATTAGCCTTTGAAGCGATCATTTTCTGGAATACACCCAATATTGCATTCTGTAATTGAAAGGAAAATCGATTTGAAAAATCAGAAAATTCAATATAATTAAATCAAATTGATACAAAATTTAAAACGTACCAATTTTTGCAATGCGGCAACTTGTGGTGATCCTTGTCGAATGAAAGCGCAAATTAATTTGATCAATGGTGTTACATTACCAGGCCGATCCCAGAGTGTTGGCGATAATAAACATGGAAACAATGCCCAATAAGATTCAGGTATAGAGCTGGTTGTTTCACGTACTTCCAAAAGCAAAGCCAACATTTGAAAAACATATGGCATAAATTCCAAAATATCCTGTTGCAAAATATTTTGGAAAATTGGGAACAGGGCTTCTTCGAATTGAAGAACTGCCGCTGGTTCAGCAGTACAAGCAATTTTAATGGCCAATGCTAACGTTTCGAAAAGATAATGATTAAAATGTGGTCGTGATGGGTTTTTCGAAACCGTTTCCAAAATTTGAATGAGTCGCGGTAAAATGGCGCTCATAAATGGCATACTAGCTTGTTGTAACGTAGCTAAGCTACGCATTATTGCTTTCATCACATATTCATTTTCAACAGCTTGTACACCGCTGCCTAGTACCGCAAATAAACCATTCAACAAATCACCGGCAATCGGTTGTAATTGTGCTACAGTAACCTGTAATAGATTTTCGGAATTCCGCATCGTAAGCACTTTCTCAATTGTACATGCCGCATAACTGAACACCACTTGACTTTCTGATGCTAAATGCCGTACCAAATGTGGCATACATGCAACCATCGTTGGTGCACCCAACAATGTTCGGAATGTCATGACGAATTTTATTGCGTCGGCCTTTAGTACGGGTAATTCATTGACATTTGGTCGATCCAATTCAGGTATGATTTGTTGTTCACAAAATTGTGGCAGTGGAACCAACTGTGATGCTTGTGTCACACCATGCTTTTGTGTACTGCCACGCGATGCCAACGATGTTACCAAAAATATAGCCGTATCTTTAGCTCGCCAATTTTGTGCTGGATTTTCAGAATATTTTACCAGCAGCACTTGTAAGTACTGCCCGAAAATCTCAAAAATTTTCTCTTCAAAGTTTTGTGACAACGTTTTCACTAAATCACATGCGGCTCGACGGCGTGTATCTATGTCCGAACCTTCAATATCACGACGAATATATTCCTCCGGATTGTCTTCGAATAATTCCTCATCGGATGCTGAAAATTTGAGAAAAAAAATTATGAGCTTTAAATACTTTGGTTTGTTGGGTTTTTTTTGATTTAAAATGTGTGCAATTATTAATTTGATTTTCTCATATTAAAAAAGTGTGAGTTGAATAAGGCGACTGAGTTGATGATCGTGGGTCAATCTGACCTAGCTTCTGACTATATCTATAACTATTCTGTATAAAAGCGAGAGCAGGGTTGATTCTAGTAACTTGATTCAAGATCTTAAAGCGGCGTATATGAAAGTGTTCCAATGATATCTGGCGTGTCCCAGTGGAAGAATAGAAACAGAAATGAGAATATGTTTAAAAGTCGAAATTGAGAAGGTTCGGTTATGTGAATGAGTATTAAGTCACAATTGAATCGTTGCGGCGAAACAGTAGCTCTTATTTTTCTCCAAATAATACTGCAACATGAAGTTTTTTTCACACGGTTTATTTGTTGTAATACAACAAATAAACTATTCATAAAAAACTTTATGTTGCAGTATTATTTGGAGAAAAATAAGAGCTACTCTTTCGCCGCAACGATTCAATTGTATGAGTTTATTTTGCATATAGAAGCGAATGGTTCTAGAGGTAGAAGTGGGTTGATCTACCTGAAGACGTTATTTGAATGCAGTCAAGTGTGATTTGCGTGAAAGAAAGTATGATTGGAATACTAATACTCAAAACCTGGCTCTCAGCAAAGTGTTTTGGGAGGGGTGTATTGTTATAGGAAAAGTTGGCATATCATATTAAAACAGACCACAAGGCAGTAATGGTCTCTAAATGTTTGTTGTTGTCGTTGTTTTGTTCCCATACTAAAAATAAATATTACCTCTGAAATCCATGTTTGGAATGATAACTTTTTCACAAATACTAGCCAGTACTTTGGGATTTTCGAACAGTGATTTATAATGGTTTCGTGTTGCTACTGTTGACAAAAACTGTAGTGCATTCGAAACTAACTGAAAATCAAAAACCAAATGCATAATTATAAAATTATTTGGTTTTTTCCAATATCAATTCCTTACCGCATCGTATTTTGTTTGGATGCCCGTTTTAACCAATAGTTCCCATACGTCTGTTACGAATTGTTGCATATATGTTCCAAATTCTTCGTCATATTTTTGTGCATAGAGCCCAATGTTGAAGCATATCTGTGATCTCAACTGCTCCAATACACCAGCCTCTTCATCTTCCTGTACGAAAGTTGTCCACAAAAAAGCGTCTCTTATATTTAGCAGTGAAATTAATAATTCGTGCCTGTGAGAATTGCTTCATAGGGATTCTTTCTTTAATCGTAGCCCTAGTCACAAGTCCACATTATTCGGTTCAAAATATATAAATATTTAAAAAAAACTTACGCCAGTATGTAAACAAGGTATGTCAGTTATGAGTAATTCGTGAAATGCTTTCATCCAAGTTTCCATGTTGTCTTCAAAGAATTCGGGCAAGTCTTGGGCATTCAATGAATAAAATACTTTTGTGACCAGAACAATTGAACCGTACAATACACGCAATGCTGATTCATTGTTCTCATGTGTTTTGGCCAAATTTATAGTGGCAATCAATAATTCCGTTAATGGTTTTGCAAATTTATCCAGCACAAATTTTATTTCTTCCCATAGTTTTTGTGACTTGAATTCGTAGCGATACCGCTTAAAGATGGAATGAGCCGTTTGTAGTACACCATTGATAATGTGAAAATCGCCACTGTTAAATTTTTCAACCATTTCGTCGATAAGTTGAGGCCATTTTTCTGGAAAATCATATTTCCCAATGATACTAACTGCATCACTCAATTGTTTTTGTATTGCCGGCGATGATTTTAACATGAGCGTCACAATATGTGTTTTGATTGCCGCACGATCTATTTCGTGAATTCGATTTGGTCCATCATTATCCTAATTTAAAAAAAAAAATAATGAAAAATGAAAACAATGACAAATAACAAAAAAAAACTCATCCATGGAACAAATCTTTAATATCAGGAACATTTTGGAAGCACAAAAGTACATACATGATTCATTAACATCAAATTATATAAAAAACTGCGCAACTTACCGCATGTGCATTCCAATTGCGTTTGACAAAGTTTTTAAATGCAATTGATCCAGCTACACGTATCGTCATATCAACATCCTCTTTGCCTACCAAATTTAGCAACAAAATGGCAAAATTTTGATTTGCTTCGACACTTTCTAGAAATTTTTCCGCTAAATCCATCAGAAAACGAAGAAGAAAAAAACAAATTTAAAATTTTGCAATTGATTTTTATAATGTATCGATGCACAAAATGTAATTCAAATTTAATTACCTGGTCGGCGAACATTTGGATCGGGATTGAGTGTTTGTTGCAAATATTGTGCCAACAATTTAAAATTTTCTTCATTGATCTCCATATTGTAGTTAATTTTTTATTTCTTGATAAGAATAAAAAGAACCAACAATAAGTCTCTTGACTGTGTCCTTCTAATAATTTAATATTTTACTCTATCTTTATTTATCAATGGAAATCAAATAGTTTTAGTCTTTAAAAGCAGCAAAGTTAAAATTGAATTTACAATTATAACAAATCAATGTATGACGAAAATTCTACTTAATCAGGCGCGGGGCCGGTATGTGTGTATGACAAGTTGAGATGCTGTTGCTTTTTTTTTTGGAAAATTCTGTGTTTATTGACACTTGGTATATGTATGTATGTGAGCAATACAAGTAATTGTGCGTCTGTAATTAATTTGGCGTGCTTCGTTCGAACGACTAAATCTAGTTAGCTCTGTATACATACCTAATACATACACATGTGTAATCGATATTTTTATTCTAGGATGAAGTTAGTCGAATTTGCCAAATGTAATTTCAAATATTTGAACGTTTATTTTTATTATATCATAAAATGAAAATATTATATTATATTTTTTTATTCAAATTTATGATTTTTTTTCTTAAAACCAATGTTATCTGAAAGAACAACAATCAAAAATCACAGTCAATATGTAAATGATACGCTCTGGATAAAACATTTTTCCCTCCAAATATACTTAACCTCAATCAAATGTAAAACGTTTGCGATGTCATCACTATTTTTGACATATTGGCCATTCTTGATTTTATACAATATTAATATATCGTGTGATTAATATGAGTTATTCTGCTGTTATTTTGATTTGTTTTCATTTTTCACATTGAGCACTACAATATTTTCACATATATAAGTTCATATTAGAAAAAAATTAGAAATCGGTTGATTTCAATTTCTTCAAGTACTTTCTTTCTACTCGTGGTTTTCGAAGTTTGTAGTCACAATTTTATTTAAAAAAAATTAGCTAAAAAAGAACGATTTTTTTGTTGTTGAAAGCCGTGCGCTGACAACGGTAAATATAAAATTTAAGTGTTAAGAGATCTAATTTTTCTTTTGCTTAGAAGAAGACGAAGAAGAGAAATTGTGTGAGTTTATGTGCGTATATTTTGAATATTGTTAAATTGCGGAAAAACGCAAAGCAAAACAAATAGAAAATATGGCAGATAAATATGATTTATCAAAATTTCGATTGGAACGCATTTTGAATAAGAACAGCAAAACAAAAACCATCTGTGTCTTGGGCACATTTCCGTCCGAATTAGCGGCTGACACAAGGTATCCAGCTATTGTTGTACTTGAAAAAACTGCGTTCACTGACTATAATGTTAACACGGCAACCAATGATGATCGTGATGATGATGATGATGGAAACCAATGCAAATCATACTTTAGTCATGAGACGAAATTAAAAGAAGAGTTTTTAAACGATATTTATGGAAATTTTCTGTGCTTTCCAAAACCAGATATTAATAGTAATTTTCATCATCTCTTTTATTCTATTCCCATTTGTAATTTTTGTTAATGTTGTTTTTCGTTTTCGCTTGACATCATACATTTGACTGTTGTTCTCTAAAGCTTTGGATTGTTAAGATGATCTAATGTGTTGTTGTTTTTTTCTACTTGGTTTTTTAGGTGTAAAGTTGAACATAATTTCCCCATGCACGGAGAAACACATTCAGAAGTATTCATCGCAAGAAATCTTTATCGTGCTGGAAACACCGTATTTGTATAAAACCGTCACTGAATCACGATTACAGCTCGAATCTGAACAATTCACCTTGGATGTAAGTTATTGTATAGTAATAAAAACAAAAAAAAATTATTACATACAGTCTTACAGCCATTGAACATATCCGGTTGGATATATTTTTAGTTAAGCGATTCAAATGTCTCAAATACTCGTATTTGAATTTGTAAAACCTTTCGGACAATGACAAATTTGGCATTTGGAAATCTTGCATTTAGTCAAAACTCATTGAACTGTTTCTGACACAAAACGAGCTTATAAATTGTTATTTATTGTTACCTTTTTTGTAATAGAAAATAATTTCCTAATTCATTCATGTTTTACAGTGGGTCTACAATATCCTCGAGCATAAAAAAGAAGCGGATCGCATAATCGTCGAAGATCCATGCAAGACGCTTGGATTTATCCTATTGCCTGATTTTAAGTGGGATGGGAAAACTTTGGAAACATTCTATGCCATTGCTATTGTTCATCAATTAAATTTGAAATCGTTACGATCATTGACTGCTGAACATTTGCCACTGCTTCGAAATATTCAGACAAAAAGTGTTACTGCTATCAAAACAAAGTACGGCTTGGATTCATCACAATTGCGTATTTACATACATTATCAACCGTCATTTTATCATTTACATGTCCATTTTACATATTTAAAATATGAAGCGCCTGGAATTCATTGCGAAAGAAGGTAAACATAAGAAAGATTTCAAAGAAAATTCAGATAAATTTTTTTTAGAAAAAACTCCGATATATACATTTTATATGTTTCTTTTATACAGTCACATGCTCAGCACCGTGATCAATAACATCGAATTGGTATCCGATTACTGTAAGATTTATTACATTTTGTTTTATTCAATAGGTTTAATTTGATGTATTATTACAGATCAACGTGCAACAATTCCGTTTACTATAAAATCGTCGGATCCCCATTATTTGAAATATTTTCCACCTGATGCCGATGACAACGCAGAACCTATAGCTAAAAAGCAAAAAATCGGCGAATAAAATTCCTCATTCGCCGATATTTATTATTTAGTTCTCCTTTCGTTTTCACTTTAGTTTTAAACAAAAAAAAATCACGCAAATAATCAAAGAAAAGAGTCTAAAATAGGCAAATTCACCATGAAAATTGAAAATATATTGATTGAGCATTTTCCCCGTTTGAAATGTGCAAATTTTTTTATACTTTTTGATCAAAATTTTGCGGATGTGTCATCGGTACGCGTCCATTTACGATCAATGGAGATTTTTGTGCATTTTGATAATACGCACAGTACAACAATCGATTTGGAATTGTTGAACATTAACATTCAAATCAATTCGTTGAGTTTGCTTATCGCCAAAGACAACTTAATAAGTTTTCGTATAAATACTGCATCAAGTTTTCGCGAAGAAATTCTACCAATTAACGTCGCAACGACCGATGTTGACACAATGAAACGTCTTAAGTTGAATGTGTGCACAGACATGGAATTTTCAATTGTATGTGATAATTGTAGTGGCCCATTGACTAATTTACTACGATTTCGACGCATCCTTGAACTACCATCCGAAAATATGGATTCAAACGATTGGTTTTGTCACAAACCAGACGTGAGATTGTGCAATGGTGGAAATGGTAGCAGTAGTCATCACCATCAACAACTATTCAATGCAACTAGCTTAATACCAAATGAAAATGATCTACTCTATGGCAATTTTTTTGCACTTATTCATCGTAGTCACATTGTTAATATTCACATTAATTCGAAACATCGAATGCTGCACTGTAAGCGTTGTCTCAGTCACATAGGCGAATGTGTCAGTGAGTCTGCCGTAAAATTTTGGAATGGAAATGTTAAATTCATTCAAAATATTGATGCCAAAATTTCGAACCGTTTATTTCACGATTCCAATTCATTATTTCAAAATTTTCTTATTATTGTTGATCGTTTGACATACGATTATCGAATGCTTGGACGTCAAACATTGAAATTATTATTCGAAGCGAATACCGTCAAAGGAACAACATTTTTATTTATCCAAACAATGGCACGAAACTTGGAACTTTATCAAATGAACAAACAATCAAATTTGAATCGTGCAACAATGATGCGTGTTGATGGTATAAAATGTTTATTTTTAAGCGAAGAAAACACCGATCCAACTCTCGTGAATTTTTGGCAAAAAGATGTTAATGTGATCAGTGCATACATTTCCATTGGAATGCTTGATGCAACCGTTGAACATCTACACATCCTTTCCAAATATGTACCCGAACAATTTCGCATAAACAATGGATTCTGTTTAAGTTATTTAAGTAAAGGAATAATAATAAACAAATAAATGAAACAAAAAAAAATAATGACAACATTCGTGTTTTTTTAAATATCTGGCGTAGATTACATATACATTCCTTACATCAAAACAACTTTTTAACTTTGTTTACTGTTTATTCATGTTTATTCACATTTTTCAAGTTGAAAATAAAATTTCGAAAATAATTCAACTAAAACACACCATGGTGATCTAGATGTTTGAAGTATGCATTTTCTTCAGATCTTTGTAATTGCCTTTATTTTTTTATAAACAAGTTGGGGGAGATTCAGTAAAGACCTATAAAAAATATTTGTATATTATAAGACACTTTGTTTCTTTGATCACAGTCAAACCCCTTTTTAACGGAAACTCCAAGTAGTGCAAAACATCTACCGTGGAATTCCGTTAAAAAGAGTATTTACAATTTCATTAGAAAAACATTATTATTTTTTTATTATTCATTAGCACAACAGAACCCAAAACAATCATTTAAAAAACATCCGCACCTATCAAGCAGAAACAAAATTTCATTCGGTTGGGTAACTTGCTTAGCATTCCATGGCTGTTCTTTTATGGCATTGAATACCGCATCATTCCTGTTCAAATCGTTATAAATAAATTGATAAAATTGAGTAATGTAAGTACAATACATGATATGAGTATGAGTGTTCAATTCTGCATACAATAATTGTATGTTTGCTTGAAAAAAGTGACTTTTAAAATCCGTAAAACGCAAAAGCTCCATAATTCTTATACGTTTATAATATTCACAGTAGGATATGTTTTGCATTCGATAGATTTTAAAACTCATTTCCTTGCTAGTACCAACTAACGTTATTTTGAAACAAAGGTCCGTTACATACTTTTCAGAAACGAATGTGATATATTTTGCACCATGACGACCGGCGTAGTTCACACGATCTATGTATAATTCGATATCTTGAGGCAGATCATAGTTGAATATTACCTTAGCGCCCAGACTATGGTTCATACTTTGTATGCTTGAGTCAGTAATGATCGAGATCCACTGAAAGTTATGGAGAGACTTGAATATTTTTTGAACATTACAAATAATAAATGTTAATATTCAATACCTTGGCATCATAATGGGGGAGAGGTGACAACAGAAATTTCAAAAAATCGATGGAATCGTTTGATTTTACAAAAATCGCTGTCCTCATGTTTTTGAAAACCTTCAAAAATGCTATTAATTTATCAGGCTTTTCACGTTCATTCACATCAACATAGTATTGTTGTAGGCCACGAACGGTAATTTCAGTCTTGGTGTCGTTTATCACAAATAGCTGGGGCATTGCAGGGATCATGTATTAAAATATAGAAAGAAAAAGTTGATTTTTGTTAATTTTTCAATTTGAAACAGACTCGAAATCTGGTTGAACTAATTACATTATTCTTAGCCAATCTCATGCATGATTCTTGTTCAGATTTATATAGATTCTTTGCAAAAATTAAAACTTGATTCTCGCGGTTGACTTTGCTAAAAATATCGCGCACTGCTTTCAAATGATCTAATTTGTGGAAACAATAAAATGAACATGATGTAGTATTGTGTTTGTAAAATTCTATGTTTGTTCATAATTGAATTTACCACTGGATAGTAAAACTTCGTTCATCAAAACGGCAATAAATTTTTCATTTAACTTAAACTTTTCTCCCAGAATAAGTTCAAGAATACACCTTGGTGTACCCACAGCAATATGCGGAATTTTATCGTTCTGTTCTATATCCGTTGAATTCGTGTCAGAAAATAGACGCACATTTAAGTCTGTCTCATGATGTTTCGGGAAATGAACGAACGTTTTTCTTATTTCATCAGAAGAATCGGCATCGTGTGTCATGACAAGCACATAAATTTCATCATTCAGTTTTGGCAATCGCTGTAACGTTGCTAAAACTACAACACATGCTGGACCCATACCTGAAAAGAGGAAATTTATTCAAATGAATCATGCATCAACGTCAAATTCGCATACAATATATAGTACTCTTACCCGAGTTCCCTTGAAACAGAATATTTCTTCCAGATATGAATCGACGAAGGCATTTCAATTCAGCTGAAATGAAATGGGGAATAGATATCAAACATTAAAATCCAGAAAAATATGTTTTATTTTTAAAGTTAATTACCCTCGGATGGTTTATTAAACACATCTGCTTTAATTTTGCCAAGAATGTCTGGTTTTAACTTAATACCATGAAAATCCAGTTCATTCTGATTAATGTTGTTCATTTCTACTGAACCAAATTGTGAAGCCATTTAGATTAATAATTAATTGAAATAAACTAACTTTTTCACATGAAAGTCTTTTTTCGGACTAATGATGATATGTCAGACCACTTATATTGAAAATTCGGTATATTTTCTTCTTTTTAATTGAATTTATTTGCTAATAATTCGGTGCAAGGAATTGAAACACAAAAAAATTCAACTCGTTTTCGCAAATGCAGTCTGTTTGAAGTATCGCATGCGATGAGAATCACAAATGAAAAGAAAAAGATATCTTTCTATTGAACAACAAGTATTGCCAACTTGACTAGCACAAATATTATGCACATGTCTTCAGTATTTGTCAGGGTTACATACGGTGTACTCACTTGTTGTGCGGCGCACTTTAAGATTTAAAAAACGTTATTGTTTTCAATTCTTAAATATTTCTAACAAAAATTGAACAATGAAATGGCATTGACATGTCTTATGCCACATTCGACATAGAATAAGAAAAAATTAAAAACCAAAACAATTTATTTGATAAATAATTTCTTCAACAAAAAAAAATCAGAATATGAACAAGTCTGAAGTTAATACTAATAATAATAATAATAATAATAACTGCACCGAACAGCGTTCCTTTGCCTTGGTGGTTTATTGAAAATAATTTAATTAAATAAATATAATATAATTTGATTTTTATCAAGCATTTTTGAGAGAGAATATGAAAAATTATTGTTTCTTTCCTTTCATGTAAAAAATATAAATTTCATAAATCAATTTTCCAACTGCTCAAAATTTCTACAATCCATAACAAATAACTTGTATTGGAAGTATAAATTAAAACGTAAGGATTCGTATCTAACTTCATATCTATCACACGTGCAATTGTTTGGGCAGTGAAAGCTGTTGTATCTTAAAGAGCGTCAAAAAATCTACTAAATTCGATCTGTCATGTGAAAACAATTCTGCACACACAACTTTTTTATTACGATTAAAATGTCGAATTACGTTCCAACAAAACAGCATTTGCGGGAAGCAATGCTTTTGTACTTTAATCAAAAGAAAAGTGCTGCTGAATGTCATCGTTTGTTGTCGGAAACGTATCCCAAATATTCAATTTCAATAAGTGTATGTGAAAAATGGTTTAAAAGATTCAGAAGTGGTGATTTTGACACGGAAGACAAAGAGCGTCCAGGCCAGCCGAAAAAATTTGAAGATGAAGAATTGGAATTGTTACTCGATGAAGATCCATGCCAAACGCAAGAAGAACTCGCTAAATCATTGGGAGTTACTCAAGCAACCATTTCACAACGTTTAAAAGCATTAGGGTTCATCCAAAAATTTGGAAACTGGTTGCCGCACGAATTGAAACCGAGAGATGTTGAAAGGCGTTTTACCATCTGTGAAATGCTGCTCGCAAGACAAAAAAGCAAGTCATTTTTGGATCGAATTGTTACGGGCGATGAAAAGTGGATCCACTACGATAACCCAAAGCGAAAAAAATCATACGTTCGACGCGGCGAACCAGGACCATCGCAAGCAAAGGAAGATATTCATGGTTTCAAGGTAATGCTCTGTGTTTGGTGGGATCAAAAGGGTATCGTGTATTATGAGCTGCTGGAACCGGGTTAAACAGTCACAGGAGATCGCTATCGACTACAACTGATGCGATTGAAGCGAGCATTGGACAAAGATCGGAAAGAATGGAGACAAATTCAAACAATACTTGGAAACAACTAAGTGGGAAGTTCTACCCCACCCGCTGTATTCACCAGACATTGCTCCTTCTGATTACTACTTGTTTCGAACGATGCAAAACGAATTGGCAGGCAAACGCTTCACTTCTTCGGAGGAAATCGCAAATTGGGTCGGTTCGTGGTTTCGTTCAAAACAACAACCATTCTTTTGGCACGGAATCCATGAATTGCCTGGAAAATGGGAAAAAGTAGATGGACAATACTTTGAATAAAAAAATGTGTACCATTCTCTTGAAATAAATGCCCAATTTCAGTGAAAAATCCTTACGTTTTAATTTATACTTCCAATATTTATCTGCTTTGCTTTAAATAGTTTTCTATTCTCAGTTTGTCCTTTTTTCGGTATAAAAATCGTTGAATGATGTAAGCATATAATTTATTGGTTCATATTTTGTGTAATCAGTTCTCCTAATTGGTAAATCAAATAGTGGTGTTGCTCTGGTATCATGTGCTGGATCATAATATTTTATACTGTTTGAAACATAAGTTGACTTTAAATCTCCGTGAATAATTTTGAAAATAAAAGACACTTGCGCCATCTTGCGTCTCTCCTCAAGAGTAATCATTTGCAGAAATGGTAGTCTGTGTATTCGTATTTTGGCAGTCTAAAATCATTCCAGAACATTCTCCTTAGAGCATATAATAAAAATTGTTTTTGTATTGACTCTATTCTTTTGCACATATTGTCGTAGTGTGGATTCCATATTTCAGATCCATACTCAATAATCGGTAATATAAATGTAAAGTAAAGGCGTTTTAACGTCCATGGGTCGACAAAATCTTGATTTTGCCAATCTTGATTTTGCCTTAGCTGCAACATGTTCGATGTGTGATTTGAAATTCATCCTTACATCAATACTCCCAAGTCCTTCATTACTTCAACTTTTTCAATTTGCACGCCATCCACGTTTTAATTATATTCATATTTCATTGATCCACGATAACATGATATTATTTTTGTTTTGTTAACATTTAACTTTAATAAATTGCGCCCATAGTAATTTGCTACACGATCTAAATCCCTTTGAAGATGATAACAGTCATCTTCTGATGTTATACATTTTGAAATTTTGGTATCATTAGCGAATGAAAGGATACAAGAATTGGTCACGACGAAAGGTAGATCAATTACAAACATGATGAACAAAGTTGCGCCAATGGGATAACCTTGACCAGTACCAGAAGTTACTTCGATTGGGTCTGATTTGGTATCTGATATCTTGACTATTTGTGTGCGACCAGACAAATACGATTCGATCCATTTTATCAGCTGTGTATTCAATCCCATGATGTTTAGCCTAGGGGACATTCATACTAGAAAAACTAGTGAAACTAGCAGCAACTAGCAGCGACTAGCAAGCACTAGCGTATTATAGTCCAAAGCAAATGAATTGAGGCATGTAAAATATATTGTAGCATGCGTAAGTCGCTTGCAAACGAACCGTTGCCGCAATACACTCACTTCGTTATCGTGCGTCTCCGCTATTCACTTGGTTCGTTTACAAGCGACTTAAGCATTACTGTTGTTTCTTTTATGTATCATACGATACGTCTAGGTAATTTCAAAACACTAGAAAAACTAGCAGCTACTAGCAGCACTAGTGTACTCACTAGTAATACTAGTAAGCGATTAGCGAATACGTAAATAAAACTAGCTTACTAGAATTGCTACGAATGTCCCCTAGTGTTTAGCTTTTGAATTAGTAATTTTATATTCACAGAATCAAAAGCCTTTGCGATGTCCAAATATATGGTGTCTGTTTGATGTCTCTTTCCCATGTTGATTATCGTATTCGATGTAAATTCATCCAAGTTCGTTATCGTTGACCTATTTTTGATGAACCCATGCTGACTTTCGTGTACTATGTTCTTTAGATATTGATTGCCACCCAGAGGAAGAGCGAGAGGCACATTGCCACCGCCTCAACAGCAAATGCCACCACCAAGAGGAAGGGGGAGGGGTATACTTCAACTTCATTCACAGCAAGCACCACTGCTCGTACCATTGCATGTACGCTACAATCGCCAAAGATATACAAACCCAGAAAAAAATGATATGTTTGTAGCGTACATCCAATCCAACAGATGTTCGGCATTGGCTGCAATTCGGTACAGGCGACAGTATCCTCAAAGGACTCAACCCAATCGAACTTACTTTCGAAAGCTCGAAGTTAGTTTGAGAAGGTTTGGGTCCTTCCAAAAGCCACGGCAGCCGAGAACACCAACGGCTACTGGCGAGGATAATGCCATCAATGTACTTGCTCAGATGGAAGTATACCCCAAAACCTCTTTGCGACAAATCGAACGACTGGGTATTTCTTCAAGAGCTTCGGCTCAACGAATATTGAAGAAATACCGCTACATTCCGTACAAGCCCATGCGAGTACAAAAGCTCCATCGTGACGACAATCAACGACGCCTAACATACGCTCGTCGTATGTTGAGCTTGTTAGGCCCCGCCATTGATTTGAGTCACGTCATATGGAGCGATGAATGTACGTTCAGCAACCAAGGGGCCCCAAATCGTCAAAACTGTCGACACTGGGCATCAACCAATCCACATCTAATAGTTGAGACTAATGACCAATACAGGTACAGTGTCAACGTTTGGTGTGGATTGGTGAACAACCAGCTTTTGGGGCCTTACATCTTTGATGGAAACATGACGGGGGGGTCGTATCTGAACTTTTTGAGGCATCGATTGCCCGGAATAATCAACAATCTCCCCGTTCATATCAATCAACATCAATTGATATTCCATCAAGACGGCTTCGGAGGATGTTTGGTGATCGCGTTATCAAAGTGGATCGTAATGCCGATGCCGAGACTTCGCTATTTCCACTTTGGCCAGCACGATCACCAGACCTAACGCCACTTGATTTTTATCTTTGGGATTACCTCAAAGATAGAATTTATGTGGATATGCCTCTGAATGCCGAAGCAATGAAAGAGCGAATCCGGGAAGAATGTGCTGGACTACCTGCTGAACAAATATTAAAGGCTTGTACGGATGGAGTTAGGAGTCGTTTGCAACTTATTGTCGAGCAGGGTGGTGGCCACATTGAACAACTCCTCACGAGGCGTGTAAATGACCCATAAGGTCACTTGCCACAAAGTTACTATTTCTTAATTTTTTTAGACATTTCAATTTAAGTTTATCGCTTTTGGGATGGCGATAAATTTAAATTGAAAAATAAAAAATTAAGAAATAGTGCTTGTGTGGCAACCTGCCCAACGGTGATAGGCTTTGACGTAGCGGGCGGACTGAGTAAGTTGAATTTAGATTCAACTGAAACCAGCATATCACCATAAAAAATTTGATGACACAAGCAAAAAGTAATAAAAAAAAAATTGGAAATTAACTTACCTTGTAGAGACAGACTCAAATCGACTTGATGAAAATCAATTTTTCTAAAAACTATTTTATTTTATAGAGATGGACTCTAACAATATGATAGAATCAAGAAAACCACGAACAGTTGAAATAATTTTTGAAAAAATTGCGAAATGCCGTACAAAAAGGGGAAAAATCGACTTGGCGGCCAAAGAATCGACCTCAGGCCGGCCGAAAACAAAATGAAATTATCCAAAAGCTATTGGTTTTTGTAGAGAAAGATTCGAGCAACACGAAGCAAGCAAAAAAAATGGAAGAAGTTGAATTAATTTTCGAAAAAATCGCAGAATATCGGGCGAAGTGTGAAAAAATCGATCCGACGACCAACCGATGGGCCTCTTGTCGTCGAAAAAATTTTTTTTGGGATGTTTAAACTGGCCTATCTTATGGGAAATTTTGCGTAGAACACGATAAAAGCAAGAAAAATAGGGGTAGTCTGTCATACTTTCATACAAAAATTTCAAAAATATGAAAAAATAGGGTCAAAAATCGACATGATGGCCAAAAAATCGGCCTCGAGCCGGCTTAAATCAGAATGAATTTCTCTAAAAACTATTTAATTTTGTAAGGATGGACTCAAGCAATATGATAGAAGAAAAAAAAATTAATTTTCATATCGCGATTTTGAAATAAATGAAGAAGAAAAAAATTATTGTTCATGACACCTCCCCCTCCCCCCTTGCATTTTGATCGACCTACAAGTGGGTCTATCTTGTAGAGGGAGATCCCTATAACACATTGCAACCATAAATGGATAAATATTCAAACTTATTTTTCATTTTATTTTGATCGATTTGGGAAGATACTCATTTTTAGGGGAAATCGACGCCCCCTGAGGAAAAATTCAAAATTCTGCTCCGATAGAAATTTTCTATTTTTTACCCCCAAAGGGTTTTTTGAAATTTTAAAATTTTTAGAACGGCCCTATTATTTGAGACACCCTGTATATTACTTTGTTAAAATAAAAAAATTAACTATATATTTATTTTGTAATCTGATAGTATATACGTAATTAAGAATAGTTTTCAATTAAATGCTTTTTGATTTCTGGCATAAAAAAGATAGGTTTATCACGTGTTTTTTCGAGATAAATTACGATTTTCTTTGATTTTCGATGAATTTTTTCACTTTTGGTCAACCCATTTTAACCTCTCCACTGAAACTTTTTTCGAATTTTTTTCATGGTATTCTCAAGAGGGCCTAGAGATCTTTCCAACAAGCCAATAATGGAAAATGGCGTTTGAAAAACACCGCTGTGGTGACCGTCCATGGAAATCAACCAGAACATAGGAACTTTTGACCTTAAGGGGCCTAGGGCTGTAACCAAGGGCCGAATTATAAAACTTTGAATCATATAAATCACAGTGAATCAAATGAATCATTCAAATGTCAAATAAGCATCATTTATGGTTTTACTAACATGATCGTTCAACAAATTATAAATATTATCATTGATTATATTTGGAATTTACTAGAAAAACACGAAATAGATAGAAAATAATGAGTTAATACATTTAAAAAAACGTCAAGAAATCATTTTTTCGAAGACAAATATTTTAATTGTTCAATCAATATTTCTTGTATAACACACACATGATATTTCAAATGTCATCTAAACGATCTGAATCTTTTGAATCACAGTGAATCAGATGAATCATGTCTACCCCCTAGGCTGTAACCCTACTAAAACAGCCGATTCGGGAAAAGTGCCCGTATACATTTTTACTCCTCATTTGTATGGAATTGTGGGACACCCTATTATATAAACACATATACATATATCAGTCTTATATATGTTTTTATTTTTATTTTTACAAATAACAGTTTAAGGAGAAAAGATATTCTTATTTTAATGTTATTGTGTTGATGAAGCGAAACTACTTGTATTTTCTAAAACTATTTCATTTCTTTCTATAAATAAGATTAATATTCGAATTGGATCTACAATTTAAAAGAATTTCTATCAAATTCAAAATTGAACATTTTATATTTAGATGTGATGAAAAACCTAAAAATATCGGTACAGAATCTGTGCTACAGATTTTATGACTGTCGCAGAATAATATTGTTTGAATTTAAGAACAATGATTTAAAACAAACAACGACGTCAAATGAATGTTGTATGTTAATGACTTGTATAAATGGAATGATTATTGGATTCTTCGAAGTTATTAGTAGACTTTCGTTCTACAAATGTACATTTGGGTGTTTCCCAAATCTCTAAATGAGAAAATGGTACTTTTGAATTCAAGGAACACAGAATTCTATGTTTAAAGATTTTATTTTGTGAGTTACTGTATAACTACTAACTAGTAAATATAAATTACTTTTTATAATCAAACGACTAAAACACTTTAAAGTTATACAAAATATTGAAATATTAAAAATTTTGGTTTTTTATTCCAAACAAACGTTGTTTCGGTATAACAATGAGCACCATCATCAGTGGGTAACAAAAGTCGACTGTTGTAAATGTGAAACAGAAAAAGTGAAACAGAAACCATGAGTTTCAAGTTATCCATTTGGTGCCTCAAAATTTTAAGCATT
>NW_022197828.1:0-3892 GCF_009176525.2 Contarinia nasturtii | reverse complement strand
AATAAAATTATAATCTCTGTATCATTTTTCATTAAATACTACATAATTCCAAAACCAGTATGCGATTCGTTCTGAAATACGCGCCTATTGATTCCGTTTATAAGTTTGCGCCGTGAGCGCCACGAACTTTGTACCTTTTTACCACAAATTGCACATCACTCACACTGTTATGGTTATTTAAATTATTATGGCATCAAATTGAATTGAAGAAAGAAAGAAAGAAAGAGAAAATGAGTTGTTTCTTTTCATTTGTTTCAGATTTTGTTCGACATTCAAGTAGGAATGCATCATTTCCATAATGTTCAATGTTCATTTGAATAAATTACAAACCAATACCATTTCATTTCGGTCGAAATGGAGAAAAAAACATCATCATCACTGTACTGCATTAGATTCATTAATAAGAAGCAAAAGATAATTGATTGATGAATAGAGATGCAATAACTTGGCATTCCATTATTTGGATGCAAAGAGTGAAAAATATATGTATTTGAGACGAATCACAACACGAACAGGTGTGCTGATTTCTTATTATGTAAAAGAACTTCTATGTGATGAGGAAGTATGTATGACGAATTGAATTGATATATGTTTCACTGTTTCTTTTTCAATTCCATCAATATCATTGCGCATTCATAAGCTTTATGCCGAAGGAATGTCATTTTTTTCTTTCTTTATACCAGTGGTTTTGTTTTTTTTTCTTCACGTTGTTGTTTTTCTTCATCTTTCCTATTCATATTCAATTAATTTACAATGATGATATGGCATTGTTTTTTGATGGGTGGTGATAATTAATGTCCGGCCATTGATGTTTGAATTGTGAACACATATTGCGATGCAGACAGAGAATGGAAATATAAACTTCCGCCTATAGTGCGCGGTGCGAGCCATTATCACGACAAAGAAAAATTGCACTATTGAATGTGGTTGACTTTGACAAGAAGAGCATGTTGCGCATTCTTTTCCGACTGATGAAAAAAATACGTGAAATATCATCGAATGAACGTCCAAATAAAAAAGATAACGACGATGAATGGCTTATGCCTTTTGGACTTGAATACAAAAAAAATATGGTGAAAAATGCTGCAGCCACGTCAACATGTAGCAGGAAATAAATGTGGCTAAAAACGGTAAAACGACTGCTGCCAATTATTTGACCGGCAGAAATGCCAAAATTTCTCAGTTCCACTGATGTATAACGCTTACCATGTATCCACAAACCATCGTCAATTATTACTGTTTTCTGTAGCCACCATCAGTGGTAAACGTACTATAGTAAACGTATCAATCAAGAATATCAACATATTATCGCACATTACTCGTGCCCTGGGTTAAATTAGTGTTGCTGTGTGTAGTGACACAAGGATGCCTTTCACTCTCATGCTATCTGTGTACGCACATTGTTAACATTTCGCATAATATATTCATTGTTGATATATTAAATGAGTATGCACAGCAGTGCCATTTGGTCAGCTGAACGCGATTTAATGCACCAATAAGCAATAATCAACGTAAGCACAATATAAACTAGATTACATTCTCAAGGAAGGCGGCACGAAAGAGAATACAGAACCCATTGAGAACTGGATCATTGTTAGCGCTCACACGATGAGCCAGAATAAACCCGGATATTTTGTCGATACATATATGTTTTATTTTGATTGTCTTCGCATTTGCTTTTGCATAAGTTTCCATTGGTGTTCCGCATCGATCATTGAATAGAGCCATATGAAAAAAATGGCAAACCATAAATATATGTTTTACATATTTAATTCCCTCTTTTGTGTGTGGTTAAGATAAAACTCTTGCACTCATTGGAGAGTGCATTAATCTTTAAACCAGTACAATGCCATGGAGCAAAGCACAACAATCGAAACAGGATCTACAATTAATATTCCACGACAAATTAAATGCACATACCAAAGCAGCTGATTTAAGGGAGTTCGGTAATCGATGGCTCCGATCAAATCAATTTTTTTTGTCGTGGATGGAACGCGATCAGCGCACACTTAAGCGCGTTTCATAACATCGACATCGGGAAATATGATCCATACGAAATGTAATAGGTAAACCATGGACTTTTCTCAGGCGTGTGTATGTGTTTATTGCATTTAAGCAAAGAAACGAAAAATTGTCGGTTTCAAGCTGACTCAGTATAATCACATAGCAACGAATTGGCGTTTTTTTTAGCATGAGAATTACCTTTTACACCAATTTAAAAAGTCAACCGAACAGAACATTCACAGCAAGAAACAATACGATTTATTGATACAGTTTATTATTATTTTATTTTTTCTCTTTGGGTCTTTCTTCATCGCGCCACTCGAGCCGGTTGAGAACGACAGACAATGGAAACAATGAACAACAGTAATATATATATAGATTTTTTCTGTTATTGTTGGAAAAATCCACATTCGGTAGACTAATTTTTTTCTCGTAAAATTGTATGGATACATTTATATTTTTTATTGGTGATTCGATTTGCGGATAAACCGCCTTCGGCAATAGAAAAACATTAAAACGTATCGAATTTGGGCAAAAATTCGACAAAATTGCAAATTTGATTTCTTTTTGGCTTGTTAAACTATACGTACATTTTTGACGACGACTTCTAAAACCATGTTTAGCACCTTCCGTCGATTGTTTCGCTGAACAATTGGCCACAGTGAAATCAACACTGTAAAATATGCGCATGCAAGGACAAATTGGAAAGTCACCAATCATGTGGACATATATACTATGCATGAAAATGTGCTGAGAAATATTGAAGCACAAAATGGTCGAGTGAGCTTGGTTGCTTGTTCGCCGCCCGCGGAATGACTGGAATTTCTGTCCGACATGAGAATAAAATTCATAATCTCTTTCTGCTGATTTCGTAACGTTTCCGTTATGAATATGCACAATTTGTACGAGAAAAACAAAAATTAAACCAAGAAAACGAAAACATTCCAGCCGCTATTGTTCAATTAAAAATTCCCGACGCCCGGACACTTATGTCTCGCTCTCGCTCCAGCTGACCGCAAATTCTCATTTTTTTCACTTCATTCTTCGTTTGAATACATTTTCTTTTCGCAATTGGAGCACCTTGATGCCCTTCAGTATTGTATGCGTGTTGTTGATGTTTTTTCTTCAGACCACTGTGCGGTTTCTCAATTTCATTTAAATGCTAGTTCAATTAATGTTTTAATGCATATAATTTTTACGCATACGAAATAACAACGCATATGTACACACACTTAAACTTTAATCTCTCTCTCTCGCACGCGCTCACTTGAAGCCCTTCAAACAAAAATCCCTGCGTAATGATTTGGATGGAGCATTTCAACATATGTAGAGATCTTGATACTGTTTTCTTTTCAAGACTATTTTTTTTTCTTCGATTTGACTTTCAAAGCATGAATATTTGCTTAGTTAACTCTTCGATGTTTGAATATACGGTACCTTCAGATTTGTTACATAATTTTTTTTTGTAGCAAATGAATGAGAGTGTAAACTAAATATTTAACCGAGAAAAACGTTTCGCGCCTATGAATCAGCTTAAGTTCAGTATGTTTACCAAATTAATGGCTCGTTAAAAGTGGTCACAATCAATGCGTGAAGAACACTCAAAACACAGTAACCAGTTGAAGATGTTTCGAACGAGAAAAGTTCTTCAACAAAAAAAGACAAAATCAACATTCAGTCAAAATTAAATCAACATCAATTTCTGCAAAAAAACGACAAAATGTATTCATCAAGCATTTGTGTGACTCATTTGTTAATAAAATACACTCAACTCGAGTGGTCTCTTCAATAAATGAAGATGAACATTGACAAATTGAACGATTTATTTGATAAAATTTGCAACATTTTAAATATATGTGACATTTAAAGATCCGAAACGCATTAAATT
>NW_022197827.1:0-5748 GCF_009176525.2 Contarinia nasturtii | reverse complement strand
TTTTCGATGTCCGAATGTATGTGCGTGGTACCCTGTACGCTGTACGCTGTACCCTGTACGCAAAAATTTGTTAACACGATAACTTTCAAACCAGAAAAGTAATTCAAAATCTGACTTCACAGGATGATTGGGGGTGCCGAGGAATAGAAACCATTAGATTTTGAGCGACTTTGGTTGATAGAGTAACGTGTCATGTCTGGTGTGATGCCCATGGCCATCCATGGGAAAAATTCAATTTTCCCCCCCAAAAGTGATATTTAATGTATTCTTAAACATCCAAAAATATGTATTGGGGGGTTTTTGGGTACGAGAAAACCGAATATGACATTAGTTTTGCGATACAATTCATTTTCGACACACTTTTCATACAAAAATTTCAAAAAAATTGGATTTTTGTATGGAAGCAATGCCTGTATGATATCGTAATGAGCTGAAACTTTGCACAGGTTATTTTTATCACACGAAAATACCATCCCGAGAGTTTGAAGACATTTCAACGAATATTAGGGGTACCTTCCGAACAAAATTTTGGATTTTTCGCTCAAAAACGAAATTTTGTATGGGAAGTACCCTTAATATGCATTGAAATTTCTTCAAACGTTCAGAATATTAACTTTTTGTGAAAAATTAACCTCTGCAAATTTTCACATGATTACGATATCATATAGGCATGGCTCCGATACAAAAATTCCCATCTTTAGTAGTTTTTGTATGAAAAGTGCTTCGAAAATTATTTTTATCTAAAACTAATGTCAGATTTAGTTTTCTCGTGAATTCTTTGAGTAAAAGATTTGTAATAAATGCATGTCGTGGATCACAGTGCGGAAAAGTTCATCTTACGGATGTAAGACATTTTATTTTTAATGTACTATTTCCAATTGTAGCACGGTACTTGTAGTGAACAGAGGTGAAAACACTATGTCCATCCAATTCCGGACCGATTGAATTGTTTGATGTGCTTTTTCTGACGTAGTCTTCCTCATTTGAATCATTGATTTCAATTAAATCAATCTTTGGAATTGACTCTTTGCTTTCTATTTGGTATCTGGCTGAGTTTTTGGCACTTGCCATACTGCAATCAAACCACTTTTCTTCAAGCTGTAAATTTTCGAATTGATGGTAGGTGGTTGTTAAAAGTATACAAATATTAGAAAAGGTTGGAAAAGCAAACAGTATTCAAATATGGAGGTATATGCGTACCGCTCATTCGATGCTCGTAGAAAGTAATGCTTAAAAATTCGGATCAAATGATAAGACCATCGCGCTTGAAAGCCAACTTAATGCTACCCAAAGTATGATTTGCTTGACGCTCGAATGCCGAAAGCATTTTGCTCATCTTGCGTTTCCAATCTATTGTTATTGCATTCATCTCATTTAGAAAGAAAACTCAGTCCCTATCGATCAAACAAATAGTTTATTTAATTGAGAGATAAATAAATCCTATTGTGTACAAGCACGAGGCGTGTTAAATATAAAATCGAAAAATTTCATAAATGTTAAAATTTCCATTTTCATCTAGTGTAGGAAATTTTGAATTCCAGGAGGGGTAAGTTTTAGAAACTCTGAGTTTTTTCATAACCAATATCAAACGTACCACAAAGAAGTCTCGACAAATATGTAACTATTGTATTGCTCTTCTTTTACAATGAAAACTTTTTGATATAAAAGTGAATTAGGTTTTGATTTGTTAATAAAGTGCAATTTTCAAAACTAACGCGAATGAGATGAAAAATTGGTGAAATCACGTGTTCTGAATACCAAATATGCCTTACCTCAATGAGATAGTATTACAATGAAATGTGACATAAGCTGTCAAAATTTCTTTCTCCAATCGCCACTTATGGCGATTTCAGTTCGCCGCATTTATCAATGTTGGAAGGATTAAAATGAAGAAATAAATCTAATGATTTTGTACCGCTCTAGATTTTATTTATTTCATGAAAAAATTATTTCAGATTACTTTTCTGTGTGTTATCATTTAAATCTCGCATCGATACGATTTTTCACCGTGATGCTTTGCCATGTACATTTTCAACTGAGTTTGAATCAAAGTGATCAACTTTTTGCATATATAACATTCATATCGACGTGATCTATATATTTTTTCGTGGCCATTCCTTTAAATTTTCTGAGAAAATCTGTTGATAGAGCTTTGGCATATATTTGAATCCTTTGCGATAAATATCATATTGATATGGCTTATCGCCGTTGTGAGTACGCGTGTGCACATTGAAGTTCCCCTTGTAATTACTGGAGTATTCACAAAGTTCGCACTGGAATCGCTTCTTCATCCCAATTGGGTTTGATGAAGTACAGTTTTTACTTCGCAATGATTTTGGAGTTTCTTTTGGCACCACCGAAGTTGTTCGCTTCATTGTTAAAATTGACAATTGATGTGTTTTGGCCCGTTGTGTTAAGAGTACGGTGTACATCGATTCATTTCCTCCGCCTTCATTGCATTTTACACTTCATTCCCAATACGATCAACATATCTGTTCTTCGAAACATCTCCTTGATAATCAAAAACGTTTCATTTCATGTATGACATTTCGCTGTGGCTTCCATCGTCGTCAAATTCAGCACACTCGTTCAATTCATGTGGTATGCCGTGATTCTGATTAAATCAGAATGGAACACAAGCAAAACAGTTTATTGATTAGCAATAATGAAGACAAGCATGTACTCTCGCATGGCACGAGCCAACTAGTTCATATCTGCTATTGAAAATTAGTTGCTGTTCATTAGAAGGTGCTTAATGCGTATAAGGCACAGTAATTCAGAATCTCAGAATCAGAGCTTGTGTAAATATATGAAAATGTTAGTTATGACATTTCCAACGTATTGATAAATAGATTCAAATAATATGAAATGTCACTCTTTCTGGATAAATCGTAGTGAAATGGAGAAGTATTTTTTGGATTTATTGCTATTTTAGTTGCTTTTGTATCGTACGAGACTAAGAAAATAAGTGAGAAACGTGCTTTATGTGAGGCATGATCTGTCAAAAAAGTTTTCCATCAAACTCTATTGCGACGAATTCAGTTAACTTTCGCTGAAATCGGACGTTAAATTCAAATTGAGAGAATGATTATCAATTATAATTTGAAATCCAATTTAAAACTCTTTCTGTTCGGAATAAAATAATCTCCCAATACTGAAAGGAATATGTCAGTCGACATGATAAATTCATTTAATTGTGAGAGAAGGATTTGATTTTTAAAAGGTGGGGCGATGTTGTCGGTATCACAACTGTCAAAATATTTGTGAGTTTCGCCATTGGCGCGAATTGCTTAAATCAAACTGAATTCAGTTCAGTTTGGCGGCGCTGCATTCGCTCAATATATCGCAAGTTTTATTAGCGCTAATGTCAAACACGGTGTTCATTTCGAGTTGATTATTTGAATAGATTGGATGTATTTTGTTGTTCTCTAGGTATTTGAGTTTACCGTGAAAATCCTTATCATAAAAAAGTAATTGTTCAAAGTTGAGTTTAGATATCGAAAACTGTGCCAAATAACAAAAATTTAATTTTAATTGGGGTGTGCAGTGGCAAAATTCACGGTAAGTAGAAAAAAAGTTCTAGAATAGAGAAAAACGTCTTATCAATGAAAAAGCATTGTTCAATAAAGGCTTTTGCTTTTTGTGAAATACTGCTATAAGATTACGGTTTTTTATAAATAGAATGGATAATAGAAATAAATAGAGAAATTTTTTGTACGTAGATAAATTTAGTACCGGTTAATTTGAATAAAGATGAATAAAAAATAAAGATGAATAAAAATGTGATGTAAAATGAAAGAACTTAATTTTTAATCAAATTTCATACGTGAGGACAATTTATTAGAAAAGAATTTCGCAATATGTTGAAAATAGTGAAACAATAAGTGTATTCATTAGTTTGTATAAGAAAGAAAAAAAAACATACGATACAAGATGTTTATATTTCAATATTTTTAAAATTTGTGTTTGTTAACAATAGATTTTGAACAGTAGAAATATGAAAACAATAGACGGAGATTGTGTGACAGTAAAGATTTTTAGTGTGCATCTCTGGTTAACAGTATATTCGGTTTATTGCTTAACTTTACGAAAACAACTTTGAACTATAGTGAATAGATTGAGGTGCGTTATTTGTGAAGAACACACACGATAGCGACTTTATGATACAATTTTGAACGAAATGTTCGAAATGTACAACAAAAGACTTATTGATTTGTGTATTTTATTTACAGTGTCGTCAGAAAATTTGAGACCAAGCTCATTTTTTTCATACAATTTCATACAAATTGACGATTTTTTGGAGCAATATTTAATATATTTCGGAAATAGCTAGACCCATAATTTTTTGTACACTTATTATTTTATTTACGGAGAGTAAATTAGTGAAGTTTTTCCAAAAAATATTCCCGCGTTTAAAAAATATCCGAGGTTTGCACTTTCAAGTGTGAAAAATGACACATTTTGTATGAAAAATAATCCTTTTTCACACTTGAAAGTGCAAACAGCGTATATTTTTTAAACGCATAGATATTTTTTGGTAAAACTTCACTAGTTTACTCTCCGTAAATAGAACAATAAGTGTGCCAAAAATTTGAGTCTAGCTCTTTCTGAAATATATTAAATATTGCTCCAAAAAATCGTCAATTTGTATGAAATTGTATGACATTTTTTTTGCTTGGTCTCAAACTTTCTGACGGCACTATACATAAACAAATTAATAGGCCTCGAGTTAGCTAGGAGAAATCTATCTCTCAATTATCTAAACTAAACGTCTTTTGTTTTTCGTTTCTTTTTGATTTGGAATTATTTAATTAGATGGCAGACCGAAGTCGTAAGCCCAAAGCAGCCAAAATTAAAAGACTGGTTGAAAGACGATTAACTCGATCAATGGGTAAGATTTTTTAAAGTATTTAGGATAATCATATTTTCAATATATTGAATACCATAGCAAAACAACTAAACGCTGAGAAACAAGACAACTCGTCAAGTAATGGGGAACACTCAAGCGCGTTGATTAGAGAGTGCCGAATTTTAATACATCGAAATTCTGACATAGAAAATCAACAATTGGAAAATAGTCATAACGAAACAATGAATACCGATGAAATGGTGAACGATGCACCAACAAACGAACCTGACGAAGAAGATCAACAATTGGAAAATGGTCAACGTGAAATACAAGTGAATATCGATGAATCTGCGAATCTGGCCGAAACTGAAACCGAAAGTCATGCGGATATGGATGTTGAAGATTCAACAATACGCAGTGTAATTGTTGCCAATCTAACAACAAGAACAGATGACGCGGTCAATCAAACAAACGAAAATGGTCACAGTGAAATGCTTGTCGATGAATCTGAGAATCAAGCCGAAACGGAAACCGAAAGTCATCCAGAAATGGATGTTGAAGCTTCAACAATACACAGTATAATCGTTGTAACAACAAGAACAAATGATGCCGTCAACGAAGCAAATGAAAACAGTCACAGTGGAACAAACGAATCATCCATTTCAAATGAAACTGGAATGCAGTCTGAAGACATAATTGATTTGACCGTAGATGATGATTATATGAGCTCAATATCCCAAAATGAACCCATGCGATCTGTAATTGTATTCAATCCGACAGCAACAAATCGTACCTCTCGAATCATAGAACGTGCAACCGAAACAAATGGGCTTCAAGACACGATCGAACATGTAAACGAAGCAGAAGTGATTGGGACACAAAATATTGATTCAAATGCA
>NW_022197826.1:115050-145159 GCF_009176525.2 Contarinia nasturtii | reverse complement strand
TCAATGTTTGACAAATACATATTTTCTCCACGTAACCATCTCTACATGGTTTACAAGGCAAAGTCTACAAGGCAAAGCTACATATCATATAATATAAAATATTTGTGTGTTTTTTTCAATTTTTTTTGTTTATTATGAATTCTATTGATTATTTTCGCTATTATTATTGCAAAACTTATTCAATTCATACAATTTTGCAATTTTATTTGCAAGAAAAAAATATATGAGAACCTGGCGTGAAAGAGATGGCGCTTCTTAAATCGAGTCGCGTTCAAATACATTGTCAATATACAACGCAAGTGATACTCGCTATAAACTGACGGGTTTTAACTCTCTCATTTTAAAAAGTTAATTATTTCATTGGACTGTCACCACAGACCGTAAAAATCAGACTGAAAATTTTGGAAACCGAGTTCAACGGATTTTTAAAACCGCAACCAGAAAATGGAAAATTTTCTCTTGCTTCATCGCTATTTTCATGTTGATTTCAATGAATCATTGTTTCGAAAATGAATTTGGTATCCATATTCCATCATTTTTTTGTGGCGAAGAAGAATAGAAAAATAGGTAGCAATCGATTCGATATTAAAAATTATTATGATTTTCATAGATTTTCTTGTCGTCTTCATATTCCTGTACATTTTGTTTATGAAGGCTTATTATTTTTGAATTGGAGGGAAACATAAAATGGTTTATTATCTTCTTTCTTTCTTTTCTATTTCCATTTAATTTGAGTGAAAAAGTCCGACCAAAAATCGAAATGAAATTATAATGGGAATTTTCGAAAGACATTTTTTTGAAGCTTAGACTTTGGGAAGTTTCCATGCTACTTATTGTGAAGGTACACCTACCAGAAAAAAACACATATATTTATACATATAACAAAGCATGAGAAAGTAAGGAAGAGTGAGTGATAGTATTGAATTTGATAAATTGGAAAAATTACATATGAGCATACAATCCGTTAAATACGTATTTTGTTGAAAAGTATCTTTAAAATAAAAATAAAAATAATATTGACAACAAAAATAAAGATGAAAAACCACCACAATCGAAACTCATTTAAATTGTTTAAAAAAAACCAGCTTTATGTTCTAGTTGAACTTACTAATGTGTTGAACTATTCTCTCTCTCTCTCTCTCTCTCTCTCTCTCTCTCTCTATCCAACATGTAAAATACATAAATTGCACATCAGAAAAAAAAACAATAATACAAATTATGTCGTGTATGAGGCACTTGTGTGCTGTATGTATTTATTTTATTTTGATCTATTGTTGTTAAATGATGAAAAATTCCAAACGGTCTTCATTAGAAGCAACTGAATAAAAAAACACACCAAGTTCTCTTTAATCGAAAAATGTAAGTTTAATTTCGAAACGAAGACATTGACATTGTGCATTGTGCATTGTTGCATTGTGCATTGTTGTTTGGTGACTCTACCCAAGGAACAATTGTTGGCACAAATTCATCCATTATCGGGCATATGTTGACGGTCAATATTGGGGTTGGATTTGTGTGTAGTTTCAGTCAATTTTACCGTCAAAATGGAAAGGAAAAAAAAGAAAAAAACAATTCAGTTAGATTGAATGCAAAACTAAACTATCAATTCAATAAAGTACTCACCTACGGGTTCTTTTATATTCCGCACAGCCCTAAATAGGGACCCGTACTGCGGTCAAGGGTACAATAGAAATCCTTGGATTTAAACTATTCACGCCTAGTAACTAACAAAATTGTTAAAATATTCTTCTTATGATTATTGTTGATTTTATGCTGCTATCAGTTGACATTGTTCGCATGGTGTGGATTGTCAGGTCTCTTCAACGAATCGGGCAATGGTATGCCAAAAAGACGACACATTCCTATAAAATCAGAAATAAACACAAAATATTAATCAATTAATATGAACACTGAACACCTAACGCTCTATATAGCATATAATTTTAACTAAGAGGAAGTGATTGTGGAGAGAGAGAGAGAGAGAGAGAGAGAGAGAAAACAAGTAGACTCACGTATTTAATAAATAATTAAAGAAAAATACTTCAGTCAATATTTTATTGAAGTTGCGTTGTTTTTCTCCACATGTACAGCTCATTCTCATTAATAGAGAAACGGCAGCTGCACGCTTAGCTTCTATGGTTTGCATAAACCATATGTGCAAATTAAATTTATATGTCTTTATATCAATGTCCATTCGACAGCTTCGTGTTCACAGCACACCTCTATTCCAGTCTCATTGTCAGACAAATAGGAAGTAGTTTATAAAAATAGAGGAAACGATTTGGTGCAATTTGCGCAACTAAACGCGAATTTGCCTGAATCTGTGTTCGGGTCTATTTTCCACAGCTATTCATTGTTGAAACATTCAAATATTGTACAACAAACAGATCATACATGACAGAGGCAAAAGACTTAATGAAAATTAAAAAGTGTTGCTTTTTATAAATATGCCAGAGAGAAAATAATTAATAATAAAAGAAAATCAATATAAGCAAATTTTGTCGAAACTCTCTCTCGAATTTAAATTGGTATCCTCAAGCAAAAACAGCTGCTTCCTTGAGCATATCATTTCTTTGTTTGTATATATGCGTCTTTTTCGTAATATTACAATTTTTACGTAAAGCGTAATTCATTTTCAAAAATTAACTTACTATCAGAATGAAAAACAGAAAGAATAAGATTCGTTTACATTCAGCTCAGTGCATAAACAAATAAATAATTTTGAAGAATAACAAGAAAAAAGTGTTCTGTCAGTTGACCGAGTGTGTTTTCTCGAAAGAGGAAAGTACTAGATTTCCTTTTTATATGTGAATGGGATGCTAATTAGCTAATCTAATACACTACTACATTGCTGAACTGTCATTCAAACTTACAAACTTCAATTATTGAATCGAATGCCGGCGAACATTCTCGATTTTTTTTGCCAAACAAACGTTTTCCTTAAAATTCGATAATTCTTCTTAGAATTTCCAGGAAAACGTTCATTTCTGAAAAATTATTTTCAAGAAATTGTTGGGCATCTGTCTATCCCCTAGGTTTTGTCATATTCGAAAATTGAGTGATAACATCGACATTAATTTGAAACATTTGCTTTATGTATGTTTATTCAATCACCAATTGTATCAATAAGTATATGAAATGTCGACATTTATGAATGGTATGATGCAAATTATCGATTATTTATTGACGATAAATTGGGGTTTGTTAAAAATTGCTGCGATGTCATTTTTAGTATCTGATTGGGATAAAATAATATAAAGTGCAACCGCTCGTTCTCGTTCATGGTTATTGAATCAACATTCTATAAATAGACATGAATTTATTTTATTTTATTTCATCACTTCAATTATCATCACATCAAAAATTGCCAAAGCCCAACACGTTGCTCAATACATTCGCTTGGTGAATTTTTTCCAATCAAAAATTGATAGCGAATCTGTGTATAATTTACAATTTCTTTCAATCGAAGAAGAAACTTCGTTCAAACTTTTTAAACGCATCACGAAATTTTAAAGCAAATCTATTTTCAAACTCGATTCGTTTCGAATGTTACGATATATAAACATATATATTTTTCTGCTTAACTTGATCAAATAAATATCAATTATTTTTTTTCTATAACGGTTTTGTGTACGTATGATATATGAAAAGTTTTCCTTGAATACTGCAAGTATTTTTTCAGTTTTAAACACCATCCCTAAATGACTATAAGGTTGATAATACACCTACCCAAGATCCAAACCTCATTCGCCAATTCATATATGAATGTCCGAGAATGAAAGTGAGACTTCTATTCACAACTTATTGAAATGTAACACCGCCATACATGCGAGTGCAGCACTCGAACGTATAACAATGAACGTACACTTTCACATTTAACAGCAATGATTCAGCGTCAAATTTGAAATTAACAAAAAACACACACTAAACGCACTCATTTGCATCAATGTTAGCGAGCCTTGTATTCTTCAAACTCGAGCTTAGATTTTTTTTTATCTTTATCGAAATTATAATCCGTCATAGTATTAAATAGATTTTCACACACAACTGGGAAGTATTCAATTTATTTTTTTCTTACCCTCATTTCAGTTCGATAAGTTTTGCTGTCAATATAAAGTAGCTCAAAAAGAGCGACGTTTTCACCAGAAGTGAAAAGAGCTGGAATGCTATAAAAAACGACATACATACACACAAGAAATTATATAGTTGAGCCCACATGTTCAAATGATGAAAAAAAATCGTAATTCATTTTCCAAATTATCATGCACAAAATGTTTATTTGTTTCTTGCATCGGGCTTGTACGCTCATACTCTGTTCAACCTTTTGGTTCACGCTAAAAAAAAATGCTTGTTTTTTTGTGTATGTTTTGTCCTAATCTATCTTTATGTGTGACTGACATTTTGCAGACGAGTCTCTAATGCGAGTTTTTGAGTTTCTATGTATAAATTATTTGAAAGACCTTTCGTAAGAAAATGTTCGATACATTTGGCATTGCATTCATGTTTTGTAAAGCATGAGGTGCATCGCGTGCTTTTATATAGTCAACTAATTCGGTGGGCTCGTTTGGCCTCCTATTTTCACAACTAGCACACCTACACAGAAACAAATATCCGAGTACGGTTACTCGCACTTGCGGTGTTAGCAGAGAGTCTACCCTTCAAAATGAGTTACGCACTCTATTTTACTTTATTTTTGGTGTTCATTTCATCCAAGTGAACGCATCATAGTGAAAGAAGAAATACATGTGTAGTCATAGCCGTATGCGTTCAACGTACATATGACTACACAAGTACACATGTATATCTTCTTTCACTACGATGCGTTCACTTGGATGAAATTTACACAAAAAATAGAGTGCGTAACTCATTGTGAAGGGTAGACTCTCTGCTAAAACCGAAAGTGCGAGTAACCGTACTAGGATATTTGTTTCTGTGTAATGCTCATCAGCATGCGAAGGGCGATCGCACTTTGAACACTGCAGTTGTGCTGCTATCTGACATTTATAAGTTCAACCCTATGTAAAGACATTGCTTTCCTCTTCTTCTTCTTCATTTAAAAGAACATGTGCGTTATAGCAGCTTAACTTTGACATACCAGGTGACAGCACATCTGCATGTTCAAACCCCAATACATTGGTTTAAATGAAGTGCAAGCAGACCGCGTCAGCATGACACATAATTTCTCTTCGTTGCTCTTTTTGCCCATACACATTGCTATGTGCAATGTATTCATTTCAGCAAAAAGTGTATTGTTTACCATTTTTTTCTCCTTTGCATATATGACGGTTTTTTGCTGGTAGAAATCAGTATTTCTTTCACTTGAAATGACAAAAGTTGCATGTAAATTTTATTGGCGATAACGTGAATAATGAAGTGCATTTAATGTGACTGTGCGATTAGTGTGTTGGGCTTACGTTTTTTTTCTTTTCTTACTCGCGATTTATATATTCCAAACAAGTCACGTGTAAATGTATAATGTATACGCTCACGGTATTATAATGCTGTACAATTATTTGTCGGTAATTACATTTTTACTTTTTTTTATTCGTTCATTTTCTACTTCTTCGTGTGTTTGTGTGTGTGTGTGTGTGTGTGTGTGTGTGTGAGAGAGAGAGAGTGTTTTGTTTCATTTCTCAAAGCATTCAAAAACCTACTCTTATTCACGATTCGATTTGTTTCTTTGTAGACTTTGTTGTTGTACTTTGCTTTTGTGAAATGAATATTAAGCAGATTTTCCAGTTGGTTCAAGAAATAACTGCTCTCTTTCGTGGTATATGTCGATGTGGTTTAAGATTGTGTGCATCATCGCAGTCACTGAAAATGGAAAAGAAATAACTTAATAGTGATTTTTTTACAATACAATATAGGAAAAGCCATAGAAAATTTTCCACAATTCTATTATTTTTTTCCAACACGATGTATTGCAGTTTGTTTGTATAAGCTCGCTTGTCCTTGTATGTCTCAAATACCAGTTTGCTCTTCATTTTCGCTTTGTTTGGGCTTTTGTTTCTATATCGCTCTCATCGCGCGACTCTATTTACTAGATTTTTTTTACTGAATGTTATGTATATTGGAGCTGCACAAGTGCCGGTTACCGGCACATTAACTTTCTAGTTGCCAATGTATGTGTACATATGTAATATTTTGTTCACCTTCTTCTTGAAAAGTACATGTACGAATACTCTTAAAAGTCATTCGAATTTTTCTCCTGCGTTCTTTTGTTCGACATTGGTACATACAAAACATTCCGTGGTAAAGTCAATGGTTTTTTTTTCTTCATCTCTCTCTCTCACTCTCTTTTGTTCATGCGTTGTTTTGCTTTGAGTTTTCCAAATCGCATTTCCAATGCCACAATATTTTCACACACATACACGTACATGGTTCGTAATTTATACGAATTGTTGAAAATTGGAAGAAAGAAGAGAAAAACTGAAGTAACCAAGAAAGAGAAAGAGAGAAGCGTGCACAGAGAGAAATCTATTACGTTTTATTACTACATTTTTTAAAAATGTCAAAACACAACTACAATTGTGTTTTTTCCCACTTATTTTTTTATTCAATTGTCAATGTTTATGCTGCGTGCAGGTATAGAAGAATCTTTTATACATTGTGAAAAAACATAACAGTGGTTGTTTTTTGACGTTTTTCAAAAATGTAGTAGTAAATCTTAATGTTTTTCTCTCTGTGTGTACAAAGTGAAAAAGTCCTATGAAATAGACGCTTTTTTATATGGAACAAAAAATTCCAATGCAATTTTTATGCTCATATTGTGTTTTTTTACATCGTCGCTACCACTCTTTGTTGGCTCTGTCTCGCGAGCGTATATAGTCAAGCGGAACTGAAGGAAAAATGCAAAAAGCAAACAATTGCATTGCGTTGTATGCAAAAATTTCATGTTCGCCATTGTAAAGCAAACTCATTGTATTACAATTACCATTTTTTACTTTATATATGTATATCAAATACACTGTGTCTTGCAAGGGCAATTACATATATTCAAATATCAGACAAAGATAGATAGATAGATAGATATATAGCAAGACTGAAATAGAATGAGAGATATTATGTGAGCCATAGCAACCGCGCAGCGAATTCAAATTGAGGCAATCACCGAACATAGAATTTTCGTAATTTTATTTCAGAAATAATCATTTGACTCTTTATGACCTAAACCTCTACCTGAAATGAGTCAAGAGCTCTCGGCTCTGTACCATTCTAGCAGTTGTGTTTCCAAATTTTGTAATGCTGGTTATGCTACTGTAGCTGATTCTCGCAGCATCATCTCTTAGCCATGATATGCACTTATGTCGAACAGGTTAAATTTAATTGCATGCCATTTATTTAAATTTTAATTGCTATTGCTTGTACACTACAAACGTGTCACATACATGTACACAAAAGTGGAAAAAGAAGTGCATACAAATTCTACACCCGTTAAGAGAGTATAAGAAGGAAGAAAGAGAATGAGGTAATCATCGTTTTTTTTAATCCACTTTTGATTTGTATGCAATGGAAGCTGCTACAGAGCACCCCACAAGATATACTTTTTTTGAATGTCCAGTGCGAGTATCAATTACAGTCGGCTTTCAACGCGACTCGATTTAAGAAGCGCCATCTCTTTCACGCCAGGTTCTCATATATTTTTTTCTTGCAAATATTTTTTTCTTGCAAAATTGTATAAATTGAATAAGTTTTGCAATAATAATAACGAAAATAATTAATAGAATTTATAATAAATAAAAAAAATTGAAAAAACACTCAAATATTTTATATTATATGATTCACCAGAATAGCTTCACTTCGTGTTGTTTACGTTGTTTCTTTTGACAGATATCAATGTTTGACAAATATATATTTTCTCCACGTAACCATCTCTACATGGTCTACAAGGCAAAGCTACCTCATAACACGAGAACCATATAATATAAAATATTTGTGTGTTTTTTCATTTTTTTTATTTATAATAAATTCTATTAATTATTTTCGTTATTACTATTGCAAAACTTATTCAATTTATGCAATTTTAAAATTTTGTTTGCAAGAAAAAAATATATGAGCTCCTGGCGAGATAGAGATGGCGCTTCTTAAATCGAGTCGCGTTCAAATACATTGTCACTATAGAACGTAAGTGACACTCGGTCCAGTGTTTTTTTTACTTTTCCGCACACACCTAGTGTGTAAGGTAAAGTATTGGAATCGGTCGAAAAATTAACACCCATCAAAAATGTGTTTTCTGGGTGTTTTTGGGGCCAGGAAACACGAATCTAGAGTTTTTTCGATGTCCGAATGTATGTGCGTACCCTGTACCCTGTACCAGTGCTTATAAAACGCACGCTCAACGCGATACGTAACTCAATGTGCTGAGTTTTCGAATGCACGGTGCCCTTGTCCACTCACCGAACAAGTGCGAGAGCAACTCACTACTCGCTCAAGTCACATTATGAGTGAGCTAAATCTCGTTCACACCACTCATATATTCACTTAAAAATAAACATAAAAAACATTATACAAAATGAAGGATAAAAGGGAATTTTTTTTCGTCTTTTCGACATCTTTTTGCTGTTACTAGGCATGTTTATATGACACTTTCAGAGACTCGGTACAATACACAAAAATATTGATTTTTTTTAAAATATTTTTGTATTATACCGAGTTTTCGAGAGTTTCATATAAACATGCCTTGTGCTAGCAAAAATACAGTCAAAAATACGAAAAAAAAATTTCACTTTTTTGTGCACTATACCGAGTCTCCGAGAGTTTTATATAAACATGCCCAGTAACATCAAAAATAGAGTCGAAAGACGAAAAAAATTTCGACTTGAGCGAGTAGCTACTCACTCAGTTTTCTAGTTGAGTGTTGTTTGCAACTCACATTAGCGACTCAGTGACGTGTAGCGCTCACTATACATTGAGTTATATGCTGCTCCCCAGAGTGCTCGGTGCGATGCGGTAGCACTGCCCTGTACGCTGTACGCAAAAATTTGTTAACACGATAACTTTCAAACCAGAAAAGTAATTAAAAATCTTACTTCACAGGATGATTGGGGGGTGCCGAGGAATAGAAATTATTAGATTTTGAGCGACTTTGGTTGATAGAGTGAAGTGTAATGTCTGGTGTGATGCCCATGGCCAAAAGTGGGAAAATGTGGCTGTCAAAAATTGGGAAATTTCCCCCCAAAAATGAGGATTTGGCTGCCAAAAACGGGGAGTCCTGCCAAAAAATTAGGAATTTGCTGTCAAATATGGGGAACTGGCTGTCAAAAATGAGGATATGGCTGCCAAAAATGAGGAATTGGCTGTAAAAAATGGGGAATTGGCTGTCGATAAAAAAATACGAGAGATAAACACCAGTGATGGTTTCTCGTTAGCCAGCATTGTCTTAGCCTTGGCTTACACCAACAACTGATGTATGCACGTGTACAAAAAAAGTGACTGACTATTTTGGGACAAACTGACTGACTATTGACTGTAAAAACAAACAACCTTAGTTAAATTTAGTTAACTTCAATCAATTAAAGTAAGCTATGGTTAACTGCAACAGCTAACTATAGTTGACAGTAATCATAGTCACCCGATAGTCAAAACGTCCCAAAATAATCGCCTGACTAACTGAGTAACTATAGTCGATTGTTTTCCATACAAAATTTTAAAATTCATGAATATAGCTTACTATAGTCACTTAAAGTCAATAGTAGCTTACTCACTTTTTTTCCACTCGGGTGCCAATCGTTAGCCAGCTACAGTATGTTTCATTATAGAGAGAGGTTGATTTAACTACCACAAATTTCAAATATCCTAAAAATGTTTTTGGTGTTGCCATATGAGACTCTAAGCTACTACGCCAATTAACAATGACAGCTCTCAAATCAGTACAGTGTTTGTTGTGCAACGAAAACATTATTTCCGAACATTTTCATTCACGGTTTGAAGCCGTTTTTCTGCATTTGCATCCAAAAGGACAAAGAATGTCGATCACATCGACTGCTAAATACATTAAAAAGTCAAAAGGGTTCGTAATAAAGTGAATCCAGCAGTATAAGCATGAAAAAAAAGTGAACGACCAGCCCAATCTGAAGCAAAACTGAGCCTCCTCGCAACAGGAAGATAAACGGAGAGTCAAGTTGTTCGATAAAAATTTAGGTATGTTGTTGAGCCAAGGTGTTGAACGGCTACGCCGTCTTAAAATAGAGGTCTCGCGCTCTACTATCAGGAGAAGATTAGATGTTGCCGGTGTTCGTTATCGCAGTAAATTGAAGAAACCGCTTTTGACAGAAAACCAGAAGAAAAAGGCACTGACGGGGCAAAGCAAAATTCAACAAGAGATTGGAGCGAAGTTATATACACTGACGAGTCATTCTTTTGGCTGGTGAATAGCACTACCCATGCCTAGTCTAGAGCCCAAAAGAGAATGGTCGTTCGCACGGTAAAGTATCCGAAAAAGGTGCATGCTTATGGTTGCTTTTGTGAAGCTGGTTTTGGAAAGTTGACCATATTCACGGGGATTCCAAGCGCCGTGAGGATGAACCAACATTATTCATCGACACCGTTACCCATCGCTAAGAAGTTCTATGGCAACCACAATTCGAATTGGCTTCTATTAGAAGACAACGATCCAAAACACAAAAGTCGTCTATGCAATGCTTGGAAAGAGGAAAATGACATTAAACAAATGGACTGGCCGCCACAGTCACCCGATTGCAATCCGAACGAAAATTTTTGGGCTATTATTAAGGCATGGCTTCGTGGTAAAACATACCGCAATTTGAAGCAGCTCAGTTCATTCATTCAGCGCCAGTGGAAAGGTTTTCAAAGCGAATATGCTGAAAATTTGAGCAAAAGTATGCCGAATAGATGTGCCTGTGTGATCGAGAAGGCAGGAGAATGGATTAAATATTAATTTGTGTCGCCGTAGCTTAGATACTAAATAGAATGTATATAAAATAATTTTGTAAAACTCTTGAGTTTTATTATAAAAAATCAACCTCTCTCTATAATGAAACATACTGTATCTGTGTGACTACGTACGATTATCACTGACGTTTATGAGTGACATACAACTCAGTGTATATATGTATGTATTAGTGCTGGTCTACACATTCGTTAGCCAGTGTATACATTTGTGGCAAATTAGCCAGCTAATGTGCCCATCACTGATAAACACAATAAGGAAAGATTATATAAACGCCATCTGATATTAACCGGCGAGCAGATGGAACTAAGAATAATTGAATTTCATTGATAGCCCTAGCGGGGGAACAATATGAAACAAAGAAATGAGAGCCTGAAACCCAAAACAAATTATAAAAGTTCTTTTCGGAAAAAGAGCATAAGAACACATAGAATACTGAGAGCAAAAGTAGCATATACACACAAAAAAGTAGTAATAGAGCATTTATTGGCACATGTCAATAGTACAGCGTTTAATTGACATTTGTCAATAAATGCTCTCAGATGCTACTAAACACAGAGATCGGGACGCTTCACTTTGGACGCTCTGATAAACGAACCGATCGGTCAGATGTTTGTGACACCAACCAAATTGCCATAAGACCAGCCGCTCCTTACAAAATGAATGTTGATAAAAGTGAGCAATTGCATCTGAAATGCATGCACCAAAATCGTCAGAGAAACAATAAAATTAATTAGAAGCGCTTATCAAAATTGCTTACAATAACCATCACTTTTGGTGATTGTTTCGATCGCTTCGGAGCACTAGCATATTTACATATTGCGTCCAATGTAATTGTACCGATACAATTCTAGTGCTGGGAAGCGACCGAAGCGCTTATCAAAATTGCTTACAATAACCATCAATTTTGGTGGTTGTTCGATCGCGTTAATAACTATAGTTGACATTTATTTAAATCGCTTGACATTTGTAGAATGCGCTTCGATCGCTTCCCAGCACTAGAATTGTATCGCTACAATTGCATTGGACGCAATATGTAAATATGCTTGTGCCTCGAAGCGATCGAAACAACCACCAAAATTGATGGTTATTGAATTTTCGTGTGCTTTCAAATGTTGCAGCCCGTCATTTCTGATTGATTTTCTTCGATTTTCACTTGTTTCGCTTTCGATTTCGTTTTCATTTTTGATACACTGACACAATTTTCTTTTAAATTATCTCGCAGGACATGTGCAGTAATGGCTACCTACCAATCTGACTAAAATTCATACTACAATTAATGCCATTTGACAGCTGTCAAATGTGTTATGTATTAAATCTACTAGAGCACAATTCTTTTTGTTGAGAGCGTCTGATTTACAGGAACATATTTATTCAATTTATTTCAAGTTCACGTTAATTTTTATTGTTTCTCTGACGATTTTGGCGCATTCATTTCAGATTCAATTGCTCACTTTAGTCAACATTCATTTTGTAAGGAGCGGCTGGTCTTATGGCAATTTGGTTGGTGTCGCAAACATCTGACAGGTTCGTTCATTGGAGCGTCCGAAGTGAAGCGTCCCGATCTCTGTGTTTAGTAGCATCTGAGAGCATTTATTGACAAATGTCAATTAAACGCTGTACTATTGACATGTGCCAATAAATGCTCTATTACTACTTTTTTGTGTGTATCGATTTGCTGTTTTTACTCTCAATTCTGTATATTGTATTTTAACTCTCAGTTTTTATTCGCCTCATTTTAGCACTGAAAATGTATATCTTTTTATTTGGAACCGATAAATATTATATTTGCTTTCGTCAAAAACATGAGACGAATAAAAACTGAGAGTCAAAATATAACATATCGCTTGTTTGTTTTGTCGCTAACTGAATTTATATTCTGTTTTAATTCTCAGTTCTGTATATGCTATTTTGACTCTCAGTTTTTTTCTATCGCCTTTTTCATTTAAAATACATTCTTATGCTTTTTTTCCTAAAAGAATTTTTATAACTTGTTTTGGGTTTCAGGCTCTCAAATGAAGAAAGGACAAAAAACCATAAGAAAGATAATGTAATTAAAGTATCAAATTGCATCGAATAATATTACTTTTTCTTACTTTCAAGAAATTTTTACACATTTTTTTCGTTTTTTTTATCGACGCATTTTTGACAGCCAATTCCCCATTTTTGGGGGGCAATTTCCCTATTTTTGGGGGGCAATTTCCCCATTTTTGACAACCAAAAGCTACATTTTTGATAGCCAATTCCCCATTTTTGACAGCCAAACGCAACATTTTTGAGGTTATTTTTATCACACAAATATAACACTCTGAGAGTTTGAAGACATTTCAACACATATTAGGGGTACCTCCCGAACAAAATTTTGGATTTTTCGCTCAAAAACGAAATTTTGTATGGGAAGTACCCTTAATATGCATTGAAATTTCTTCAAACTTTCAGAATGTTAACTTTTTGTGAAAAAAAAATAACCTCTGCATAATTACGATATCATATATAGGCATGGCTGCGATACAAAAATTCCCATTTTTAGTAGTTTTTGTATGAAAAGTGCTTCGAAAATTATTTGTATCGTAAAGATTTGTAATAAATGCATGTTGTGGATCACAGTGCGGAAAAGTTCATCTTACGGATGTAAGACATTTTATTTGAAATCTATTCGGCATTGAAACTCTTTTTTTACTTTTTTTTGGCCAAAAAACCCTGAAAACCTAACAAAATTGAAAGCAAATAAATAATTATTCCAATGACGGTAATTATCATATGAACGGCAAGAATATTCTCAAAAATTCATGTATATATCAAAAATACTATCGGTGAATCCTTTGGAACGTAGATGTATACATATATAACCTATTCAAGAGAGTTAACAAAATGCTCTCAACTTTTTTCTGCAACATTTACAGAGAATTTGAACAAGAGAAAATATTTATTTGGTATTTATATTAAAATGTGTGGTACTTTGAATGCAAGAACGCACTGATACGACATGATTTTGTCGGGCCTCTTTTTTTCTCTCTATCCCTCTCTCTTTTACGATAAATGATGCCAAATTAATAAAACATTTTTTTATGTGGCACTAGCATGCCTTCGGCTCGCTTCGCTCGCCTCGGCATACTACCCAAGCACTAAATTTGCCTTGTTCACCCGGGGCATTCGTGTCTTGCGTCTTATTCGTTATTTCCCTTTTTAGCAGCCTTTGCCATGCAAACAGCTGAAAAAAAAAGTGCAAATGCCCCGGGCGAACAGTGCAATTTGAGTGCTTGGGTAGTTTCTTCCGATATTTCTATATTTTTTTTACATATTGGACGGTTACCCTTTACTATTAAAATGGAATTTACATTCGTAAGTCTAACTTTTCCGCACTGATGTTTCCAAATTTCTTCCTTTGCCGAATGAAAAACGTTCGAAGCAAAATTTCAATACAAATTGAAGGTACCTTCTATACAACGTATTCTATATACAAACCCCACTTTTTTGGTGACTTTTTCATATATTGATTGTTTCTCAAAACTAACATCAGATTCGGTTTTCTCGTACCAAAAAAACCCCTTTACACATTTCAAAACTTTGATTTACGTCTCTGGGAAAAGATTTATCTAGTTAAACAAAATTTTCGCATACCATACTCCCTATGGGTACATCATGGATACACCGATGAACGAATATCGCTCAAAAACAATACCAGCCTACTCCTTGCAATCCCAATTACCCTGAAAAGTCAGATCTGAATTTGCTTTTCTCTAAGAAGAATTATCGTGCTAAACAAAATGGTTAAAAAAATTGCGTACAGTACACTTTCGGGAGGTTGCTGTTGGAATGATTAGTTTTTCATGATCGTTTATTTCGGCTTTAGTTTGCAATATTCGAGTCCAATTCAACAGTACCAAAATCGAACGATTTTCAGCGATTTTCGACGCTGGATGACCAATGTTAAAAGCAATGGTTGACAAATAATGGACCGTGTTAAACTGTGGTAAATCCTCCGTAAACCATGGTAAATCATGTTTTGACAGTTTTTGCCATGTTAAATGGTTCTAGACTACGATCTACCATCATGTCCGACCTCAATAACCGTGTTATATGGTGTTATACCACGATGGACCGTGATGTCCAACCTTAATAACCATGTTAAATGATGTTAAAATCGCTTAAATCGTCAAAATTTTACATTTCAAACCATTTACCACGGTCCATCATGGTCGGCCATCATGGCTACCACGGTTTACCACGGTCCATTCTCACCTTCTTGACATGAAATGTGCAAAATTTAGGCAAAATACTGGTAAAAATACGGTTTTTTGACCATAATGGCCGTGTTAAACCACGATGGCCGACCATGATAGTGCCTATGTTCACCGCCCGGCCGAGACCTTTCCAACGGTACCACTGTTATCCGGATCGGTTGAGGCGTTTGGACGCCAACCCGGAACACACAGACAGACATACATACATTCACTTTTATATATATAGATTACGTCGTTATTGCTCTCTCACTTCATCGTGTTCGTGCATTTCTTCCTTGTTTTAACCAAAATTTCGTTCTATTATGAACAAAAACAAAAGTGATGCGTGTGTATGCGTGCACGCTCCAATATTAAAATATTTATTGTGCGTGTAGTGAAAATTAAACCGTACTCGGCAACGACTGCAAAGCTGGAGAAATAACACACATAATCAAGAAAACGAACTAAGCAAACATTACAAAATTGTGGCATAGATGAGTTATGTCAAATATATGTATAGATTGTAAAAACATTTATAAATATGATGAAATTTTTTACATCTCTTCTAAAAAAAATGGCTTGAAAATTTAAATTGAGACTGGTGTTTAAATCTTACATTAATGGTTTCGCGATAACAAAATATCCGTCAACTGTGACTGAAATATCACTTCAATGTTGTTGTTTTTGTTTTTGTTGTTATTCGTATTCTACTACAAAAATAAAATTAAAATATATAAGAGCAATCGGAGAATAAAAATAAATAAAAGAAAGAAAAAACTCAAATCTATGTTAATATTGAAAGTAAACAACTGAAAACAGAGAATTACAGAATCTGCAAACTGCTATTGCTGTTCTTCTTGTTGTTGTTCGTACGATTTCTATCCATTCTCTTTGGGAGGCACACAAAAGACACAAAAAACTGAGGAAAATTGCTGACTATGTTACGCATTTCAAACCCAATCAAGACATGTATAACAAATTAACGAAGAACCCCACACCAAGTTTAAATACGAGAAGCATAAAAAGAGAACCCGTAAAATGTATCTCGTTGTAGTTGTCCCCCCTCTCTAAAAACATAAAAAAGAGAAAGAATAAATTTGCAAAATTCAAAGCTATTACAATTCAAAATAGAATTGAAGTGAAAAAAAGCAAACATAGAATCATAGATTTTGAATGATAGTTGATGTAACTTTTTAAAATAAATGTGTTGTTTGACGCGCGTGCAAGCAAAGAAATAGAATACATATCATTTGCAAATCGCTTTTTATAATCCGATTTGCAATGGAATCTGGAACAATAAAAATTTTATGTTTTATTTTCTGTTTCTCTCGCAAATGATATATTAGAAGCTTATCCGTTTTCCTCACAAAACATAGGGTCTCAGTTGTATATAGCAATTTGTAATGCATTGCATTTTGAAATCGAATGACACTCAATATTTTTTGTTGCTACTTTTTTCGCTCTCTTTTAGTGGCAATAACAGCTCAAAGTATATATAAGTGCCTTCAATAAATTTGTTCTTCTGGTTGCACTGTATAGTCTGAACATATATATTTGCCAATATTATCATGGCACACACACAGAGCGCGATATTATTATAATAATATTGTCTAAATGCTTTTATTCCATAAAAATCAAAGAAAGCACAGAAACAATAATAATATCCGTATATTACTCTGGTGTTGATGATGACGAAGACGCTCACAGAAAAAAATCCGGATATTTTGAACCCAGAAATCGGTTTAAATCACAGCGGAATGATTTCTGGGTTTAAATTAACCGAAAAACCGAAAAATCGGATAAGACTTAAATTTGAGACTTTCAGTGAGACTTGAATCTGTATTTCAGCGTTCACTAAACATGAAAACTGGAAAAATCTTCAAATCGATTTTTCTCGCTTTTCCGATGGGAAATCGAGAAAAATAACGGAAATTTGGTACCCCCATTGGGGCCCTTTAAAGGGAGTGGACCACGAGTGCTCAACTTCTAGAACATTTTGGGTCAGGTCGGATCCACCTATTCCACAAGATTCATGTCCAGATCATTTCTCCTCGCTCACTCTCATACGATATCATATGGGAATATTATGAGAAGTAAACGGGATGACATGAGCTGGAAGTCGGTCTTGACCCATTTTGGGTCAGGTCGGATCCACCTACTCCACAAGATCCACTACTCATAATATCATCCCGTTCACTTCTCATAATATTCCCATATGATATCGTATGATAGTGAGCGAGGAGAAATTATCTGGACATGAATCTTGTGGAATAGGTGGATCTGACCTGACCCAAAATGTTCTAGAAGTTGAGCACTCGTGGTCCATTCCCTTTATAGGGCCCCAATGGGGGTACCAAATTTTCGTTATTTTTCTCGATTTCCCATCGGAAAAGCGAGAAAAATCGATTTGAAGATTTTTCCAGTTTTCTTTATATAAATAAACTGTGAGAGAAATGCGTAAAATGATAGTTGAATGTTGAAATACAGATTCAAGTCTCATTGAAAGTCTCAAATTTAAGTGTTATCCGGTTTTTCGGATTTTCGGATCTTTTGAACCCAGAAATCATTCCGCTGTGATCTAAACCGATTTCTGGGTTTGAAATATCCGGAAATTTTTCTGTGAGCGGTAATGGTAATAATGGTGACAGAAAACCTCAGCACATACACACATAAATATGTTTTATTTGTTTATTGAGTTTAGCATTTTGGTTTTTATGTTTAATACCGTGTGTGTGTGTGTTTGTCTTTTTGCCTGGATGTGGAATCTTCCAAAGATACCAATGGTGATATGACCGATTAGCATGCACGATTCGCTGACTGGGAAAGCGCCTACGCCTACGTACTAAACCACACCCTTGCACACTCCTCTACCACTCTCCCCGCGGAACTGCCGTTAGGTATTACATCGCAGGGCTGGTCTCTCCGTTGTTTCTCTTCTTTGTTTTTCCGCTATGAGGAGCTCCTTTTGTACATTTGTGACAAAATTGAGGGTGTTTTGCCACCCTTCGTCCGTTTCGAGCATATAACTTACTAGGAGACTCACCCTTGGGGGGATGTGTACTCTCGACTCTGCGAAATGAATGCAGTGGAAAATTCGAGTATCACTTGCGTTGTATATTGACAATGCTCACAGAAGACGTCAATCGTAATATTTGCGAACTCTGGTGGTGATTTACTAAATTACCACCATTACAATGTGTGGCATGGTGATTTTTGTATGTATTGTATTTGCTTTGCTGAGCAATATTACTATCGCTCAACGCAGTGTTGGTGGTAATATTGTACAGCGCTGTCACAGCAAAGCAAATACAATACATACAAAAATCACCATGCCGCACATTGTAATGGTGGTAATTTAGTAAATAACCACCAGAGTTCGCAAATATTACAATTGACGCCTTCTGTGAGTGTATTTGAACGCGACTCGATTTAAGAAGCGCCATCTCTGTCACGCTAGGTTCTCATATATTTTTTTCTTGCAAATAACATATGTCCATAAAGTTTTGGCAGTAAATTCAGACGTTTATTACGCAGCATTAAAAAATTGAAAAATGTCAACCAACGCACGCAGTGCATTTATCGGTACCTCGAGACTACTGTCAAACCCAATCCGACATAATACAATCATTCGCAATGTCGTACAAATTGGATTTACGAAAGTCTGTCGCAAATTGTTTTGGCAGACTAAGTACAAAAGAAATTCTTCGAGTGTTTAAAGAGAAGCCAATCTCACCTCGAACCATATTTCGCGTTTTAAAGGATTGCTGGGAAGGTAAGGAACCGGAAAACAAAAAGAAATCTGGTCGTCCACCAAAACTAAGTGTCAGAACAACGAAAAGTCTGCTATCAAGTGCAAAAAACAAGATTGGTCAATCAACACGACGATTATCACGAAAATTCGAAGTTTCAAAGTCCACAGTGCATTGTATTTTAAAGAAAAACAACGTTTTCTATCGTAAACGTAAGCGAGCACCAAAATATACACCGAGACAACTCTAAATAATACCAAAATGTTGCCGTGCACTTCGTGATAAACATTTTTCAAATGGAAATTTCATGATTTTGGATGATGAATCATACTTTACTTTTGCGCGGAAACGATGGCTTTTACAATGACAACATTGAAAAAACACCAGACAATGTCAAATATGCCGGTAAATCAAAATTTGAGCCGAAGGTATTGGTGTGGGTGGCCATATCATTGAAAGGTATTTCAGCGCCAGTTATTCGACCACAAGAAGCCAAAGCGATAAATTCTGACATCTACGTAGGCGACTATTTAAGTTTCTTCAATATGTATGTTTTAGTATTGCCCGATGCAAACCATTGTCATATTCGTTAAGTTTAACATTTTGTAGCATAAACGTTCTCAGAACGTTTTGTCATTCGATCGTTATTTGTATTGTTTACCGTAACATGTAAATTGCGTCTCAGCCAAAAAATGAATTTTACTCGTGAAAATTTTCGAGCGATTATTTTTTTCCACTTTCGATTGGGTGTATCACAACAACAGTGTTTTGATCAACTTCATTTGGCCTTTGGCGATGAAGTACCAAGTCTTCGGACAATTTATAATTGGTACAACGAATTCAAGCGCGGTCGCCTATCGCTCATCGACGAGCTCCGCGAAGGTCGTCCAAAATCAGTTGTTGTACCAGAAAACATCGATGCTGTCAGAAATATGATAATGGAAGATCGTCATGTAACATATCACGAGATTGAGGCATCCCTGGGCATTAGTGCGACCAGCGTATTTAAGATTTTACATGAACATTTAGCTGTCAGAAAGATTTTCTCTCGTTGGATACCACATAATTTGACAATCGCTCAAAAAAAGGCTCGTGTCGATTGGTGTAAAAAAATGCTCAAGAAATTCAATCGTGGTGTTTCAAAATCCGTGTATTTTATCGTCACTGGTGACGAATCATGGATCTACGCGTATGAGCCCGAAACTAAACAGCAGTCGACTGTATGGGTTTTTCAAAGTGAAGATAACCCAACAAAAGTTGTTCGAGCTCGAAGTGTTGCGAAGCAAATGGTCGCCTGTTTTTTCGCGATAAGTGGTCATGTGGCAACAGTTCCACTAGAGGCTCGTAAGACCGTTAATTCTGATTGGTACACCACCATTTGTTCGCCCGAAGTGTTTGGTGAAATAAGAAAAAACAACCGCCGTCGCAAAGTAATTCTTCATCATGATAATGCGAGCTCTCACACATCTCATCAAACAGTCGATTATTTGACCGGTCAAAAGATCGATTTAATGGGTCATCCGCCGTACAGTCCTGATTTGGCACCCAACGATTTCTTTTTATTCCCGAGCGTGAAGAATAAACTGCGTGGTCAACGATTTTCATCGCCCGAAGAAGCAGTTGATGCGTTCAAAACACACGTTTTGGAGATATCACTTTCGGAGTGGCATGAATGCTATGACAAATGGTTCGAGCGAATGCAAAAGTGTATTGATCATCATGGCGAATATTTTGAAAAACAATAAAACCATTTTCGATGAAACCCCATTGTCTTATATATGTTTTTGAAAAAACTTAAATAGTGACCCTCGTATATTGATCAATGCTTGCCAAAAATGAAGCAATTCATTGAAAACCATCACGCCCGAAAACCATCACGAAATCATGTTTTGGCCGGACCTTGTAAGCAGTCATTTTGCGAAAAAAACATTGAATTGGCTCACTGAACAAAATATTCCTTTTGTACCGAAAAAGTATAACCCACCAAACATTCCACAGGCACGTCCAATCGAAGATTTCTGGTCGGCTCTCAAACTTAAAGTGTACGAGATGGGCTGGGAAGCTCAGAACGAGCAACAGTTGATGGGTCGAATCAAGCGAAAGTTGAAGGAAATGGATGTATCGGTCTGCCAGAGCATGATTTTGAAGGTTCGAAGTATACTACGAAAAATTGAAGACAATGGCCCTTTAAGTGTAATTTGAATGTGCTATTGCGATAGCTTATAAATAAAGGTTTACGCCAATAAAAACGAATTTGATATTGTATGTTTGTTGTCCAAATGGCGAACGTCTAAATTTACTGCCAAAACTTTATGGACATATGTTAAAATTGCAAAATTGTATAAATTGAATAAGTTTTGCAATAATAATAACGAAAATAATTAATAGAATTTATAATAAATAAAAAAAATTGAAAAAAACACACAAATATTTTATATTATATGATATGTAGCTTTGCCTTGTAGACTTTGCCTTGTAGACCATGTAGAGATGGTTACGTGGAGAAAATATGTATTTGTCAAACATTCATACCTGTCAAAAGAAACAACGTAAGCAACACGAAGTGAAGCTATTCTGTTGAATCATATAATATAACATATTTGTGTGTTTTTTCAATTTTTTATTTATTATAAATTCTATTAATTATTTTCGTTATTATTATTGCAAAACTTATTCAATTTATACAATTTTGCAATTTTATTTGCAAGAAAAAAATATATGAGAACCTGGCGTGAAAGAGATGGCGCTTCTTAAATCGAGTCGCGTTGAAAGACGACTGTAAGTGAGAGCAGGGAAAATTGCATGTTCGGCGTCTTCTTCTTGTTCTGGGCAGGTTGGACATGCCGCAGAATTTTCGTGTTTAAACTTGTGGAGGTATTTTCGATACCCCCCATGACCAGAAAGGAACTGAGTGAGTTGGTAACTACAGTCCCCTTGTTTTCGATTCACCCATGTCTCAATGGCCGGTATAAGATTGTAAGTCCGTCGGCCTTTTGTTGTGGTCTCCCATCGAGTCTGCCATTTGGCCATCGATGTTGTTCTTTCTTCTTTTTTAATGCGTTTATACTCGCTTTTGTCTGTGGTTCTTCTGTTGTAGATTCTCCACATTTCGTCCGCCAGTATATCCACTGGCATCATCCCGGCTATAACTAATGCCGCGTCGTCTGATATCGTCCTGAAGCTACTTATTGTTCTCAGTGCGCTGAGTCTGTATGTGGTTGCAAGATTTCTCCTTATTGCTTTAGTCGTCAGTGCTGCTGCCCAAACCGGAGCGGCATAGAGCAGTATCGAACTAACTACTCTTGAGAGTAGGATTCTCCTACCGTATTTGGGGCCCCCGATATTTGGCAGTATTCAAGAGAGCGCTGCTTGCGTTGATGCTGCCTTATTCTTTATGTACTCGACGTGGGACTTGAACTGGAGTCTGTTGTCTATCATGACCCCTAGATATTTGATCGAGTCTTTCGAGCTAATTATTTGGTTGCCGACTTTTATTTTCATATACTCCAGTGATTTACGACCCGTGATTAGGACTGCTTCCGTTTTGTGCTCTGCCAGCTCTAGGCCAGCAGTTTCTAGCCAACTCTTGACTTGCGAAATTGCTTCGTTCGCGACTGCTTCGATTTCTTCTATGTGTTTCGCTACGATGACAATGGCGATATCGTCAGCGAAACCAACGATTTTCACTCCTGGCGGCAGTGGCAATCTCAGAACACCGTCGTACATGATGTTCCACAGGATTGGGCCCAATACAGAGCCCTGCGGCACTCCGGCTGAAACACCATAGTATTTCACTTCATCTTCGCTATCGTACCGCAGTTTCCTGTCCGAGAAATAGCTTGCGATCAATCCAGGTCCATTCTGGCAAGGGACTTCCTTATTTGTGACCAGTTTGCCGTATTAAAGGCGCTCCTTATGTCCAATGTCACTACTGCACAGTATTCTTTTGTTCCCCATCTCCATCTATCGCCCTCTATGGCGGCAGCTGCTGTATCTACGACTACTTTTATGGCGTCCACAGTAGATCGCCCTTTTCTAAAACCGAACTGCGCTTCGGAGAGAGCCCTCTTCTCCTCTGCAGTTGCAAGTAGGCGATTGTATATGATCCGTTCCAAGATCTTTCCGGCGGTGTCCAGTAAACATATTGGGCGATATGATGAGGGGGGCACCAGGCGGCTTGTTTCCTTTCGGTAGCAAGACCAGGTGCTGCATCTTCCATTGTTCGGGGAATAGGCCCTCCTCGAGACACTGTTGCATTATTTCAATGAACAAGTCCGGCCTTTTTATTACAGCCGCCTTGAGCGCTTTGTTAGGAATGCCATCGGGTCCAGGTGCTTTTTTGTCCTCGAGTTCTGTTTGTGGCTCGCATTCACTGTTGCTCCGTTGTGATGCTTGTTTTTCCACCGGTGGCGACCTGGCCATTTTTGTGCTCCTTTTGAATGTGGTTTTCTCACATTCCATCTCTATCTCCGTCATGGGTTTTTGTTGAGTTTCCATGCTTTTGGGTCCCCCCTCAAGGTCGTTATCAACGTTCGGATGTGTAGTCACTTATAATCCCATGGTTGTCTATGCGAGCAGTGAGGCCATGCTTGGGTTGGCACAAGCCCTTATGGGGACATGTGCTCAGAGCCGGATCAGTGTTAATCAGGAGGTAACCTGCACCCGAACCTACACCACCAGGCTAATGGTAACGAAGCGTTGAGCGTTCCTTGAGGCCTGCCAAGGTTTTATCAGGACGGGGACGACTACAGCCTTACGCCGGCCCATTGCTGTTTTCCAATCCGTGTTTGGTATCAATGCCATGTGTGAAGCGGTCATCCTTGGGGGTTTTGGTCCACGAGTGGTATTTTATTTCCCACTTACCCGTCGGCGTACACCGGTGAGGGCATTCCTCTATCCGCCACCTGAGGACGCGCCCGATGGAAGATTCCCTAACTCCCCACGGGCTGTGCTATTATGGTATATATATATATATATGTGTGTGTGTGTGTTTGTTCGTTTGCCGAGCCTTTATTGTTTTCTTCCTAACCATAATGTAGTACCGATGTAAAATGAAAAGAGTTCAGGTTTCGAAAATTATATTTATTAAGCGAGTAAAAATGTATTTTGGCCTTTGCTAATTGTCTCGAACTCTCATGCCCATATATATCTTCTTATTAGATTGTGATCGTCCTCCTGGCATTCCATATTCTAGAACCATGATAAAAGCCTGTTTTTTGGATTTTATGTGTGTATGGTGTCGTCTTTTCACTTGATAAATATGAAGAAGGCGAATTCTTTCGTTCAAAAAATGTGTGTTTGTATGTTGTTTCATTTTTATCTTGATCTTTTGCAGTTGTTGCAGCGTTGTGTTCTTTTTTTCTTTCTTTTATATATTTTTTGCACTTTTGTTCTTGTCTTTCTTTCGTTCGTTCTCTCGACGTCTGTGATTGTATGCATTATTATTGAATTATGTTGCTTTTTTGTTCATCACGCATCATACTCTTTTCCATCGCCATACACAACCGACACAGAATAACAACCGGCCATAAATATATAGTCACTATGTGTATTCGTGTGTTTTTTTTTCTTTCTCTGCCGTTGTTTTTGTGTATGTCTCATTCTTTCATCTCTCGATTAACCTATTTTATGCACAAACATAATTTTCTATACTTTCCAATCTGAAAGCATTCAGAAACAGCATCTCATCATCATCACCGATTCGAAGTTATAGCATACGGCCGTCCGAATATATATTTTTTTCTTCTGTTTCTCTCTATCTATCACTATTCTCGCTTGTGTTATTTGTTCCAGCAAAACGATGGTTATAAATTGATTTGAATTGAGATTATTCTAATAAAATTCGTTCTTTTATAGCACATTTTGCCATTAATGAATGTGAATGTTTATTGTTTCGATACGTTTTCTGACTTTTTGTGTTCAAGCTGGAAACGCGTGCAATTACCCTTTATGAGTAAATGCGCGATGCTGCGTGTCAAATGCGCGCTATGTCTCTAGAGAAAAAAATGAGCCATACACTGAAGTATACATGATGTACAATGACTAAACCGAAAGATATGAGATAGAGAGCGAACAATACAAAAAAGAAAGAGAGAATAATTATACACAAGCTCATCGATAAATTTTATGTATGCTTTTATTTTTGTTTGTTTTTCTTCCCGCATTTGGTCGGGTGTCGCCGGTTTTCTCGCTTCATTCTATCGTTTCTTTTCTCTTTCTCTCTCTCTGCTTTTCTCAATCTCCAGATCTCCTGCTATTACTCTGTATTTATGTTCACATTAGACATTTTTAACCTTTATCTGAAACCCAAATGATGTTATTCTTCTTATTTTCTTCGAATGAACAAGAATCAGAGACAGCCAAAAGGCTTTTTATTAAAAAAAAATGTATACATATATATCTACTTTTTTCAGAATATAAGAAAAAAATATTTCCTTCACTCAAGTTCAAAACAGATCCATTAATCATTTGTCCGTTTGTGTTTTTTTTTGTCTTCATGTGTTCAGTCTGTTGTCATGAATTGAACTCAAAATATTCAAGATAGATTTTAAGTGTTGCAAACAATCTCAAACGTTTGCGTTTTAATATATGAACTCTGGTTGTGTTCTTTTTTTATTTTCATTTCAATAGCAAAAGTCTTCGTTGCACAGAAAAAAATGTAATTAACATCAAAAGAATTTTTTTTTTTGCGATTCAAACTAATTTGATATGCATATATGAGGAAAAAAAAGAAAAAGAGATGGATTTTATTGACTTTTATTATTTGCGTGTATCATTACCATCAAATTGATGACCAATTGAGCCGAAAATGACTTGATGAAAAAAAATCACAATCATTTCGGACAAATGCGCAAAATAACAATAACCTTTGGCATCTCAATATAACATACCTATATATCAATATTTATTACACAATATTATATAAAACATGACATTGTGTTTAAATCTCTCAAAACAACAGACTATATTCATATATGACGGAGTGTAAAATATATAATAACAATAACTTTTGTTATGAAGCTTTTCCATCTAGCGTTCGTCCTACATGGTGTTGACGGTCACACCTATATGTATATAATCAAAATACATCTCAACTGAAATCGGTAACAGCACACACCCACATATGCAGAAAACGAACACAAAACTTTTCCAAAATACACAAAATTCGGTTCGAAAATCTCAAGTAGAGTACGATTTTTTTTATAAATTTGCGTCACTCGCTTTTCTCGGTCTCTCATTTCGTATTTTGCCTTCAATTCATTTCACATTGTTGTGATTACTTTTTTTTCTAGATGTTTATAAATATAGGCGTGCCATCTTTACCTCTTTCCCTTGCACTCTTTTTCAGTCACTTTACATGTGTGCCTTGAATGCACGCTCAATGCTGAACAGGAATAGCAAAGAAAAAAAAACAGCAAAAACAACAAAGATTTAAAAAAAACAATGTTCAAAAATAAAATAAGAAACGAAGAGTTATAATGAAAAAATAAAAAAAAACATGGTAATGATGTTAATAGCGATAAAATATAAATAAAAACCAGTTATGGATAAACGTGTATATATAGCGAGTATTGTGTATGTTTGGATTTGGTCTATTCCGACACATTTGGATGGTGTATTATTGTTGTTGCTGTATAACATGCGCCTTCACTTTGCTTTTGGTGTATATTGCGGTCCAATTGTGTTGTTGTTTATGCGGAACGTTTTCATGTTTTTCGTTTTGTATATTTCGCTTTCCATTCCATTATGTGCTTAGTTTTTGTTTGTGCGTATTATTCCGGCTGGTCGTTTATTTCATCACACACTCATAGAATCTCGACTGTTTGTACTGGCTATTGAGAAGCGAAGTGCATTTTGCGTGCACAACTCTGAGATATTTGGTGGACATTTCAATTTTGAGGGGGGAGGTGTTTTGCAAAAATCCGCACATGACAAAATATGTATTCATCCATGCACTGATGAATATCCCTACATACATTTATTATATCATATATTGTCAGGTCTCTTCAACGAATCGGGCAATGGTATGCCAAAAAGACGACACATTCCTATAAAATCAGAAACAAACACAAAACATTAATCAATTAATATGAACACTGAACACCTAACGCTCTGCTCTCTATTCTCAATTTATAATATTAATACAATATACAATTATGCACATACCTTTGAATAAAATATTCTTTGCGGCAACAATGTCACGGTGCCAAATGACTACGTGCTCAATCATGTCTTCTGGTGCAGCATCACCCAATTCATGGTATTCTCGAGTTAATGACCAAGTTTTGAAGATAACTTTTATCTTTGGCACTAAACGCTCGATGTTCTCACGATCTGGATTGATTGCTCTTTCTACAATTCGCTCTTTCTTAAGCTCTTGTCTGCTCAAATTCGTCACAATTATCGGTGGTAGTCCAACAATCGGTTTTGGTATGCAATTTCGACAAATTTTGAATCGATGATTTTTGGTTTCTCTTGGAAATCGCTCGTGACAATTGGCACACGTTATTGATGTACCCCATTCATCTTGAAAACTGACCTTTGTGTGCTCTTGTTTCTTGAAACTGATTGCCAATTTACGCGTTCCCGGGCATCTTTTCCGCTTCTTTATGCCCCATGCCGATTTGGTGCCATTTCTCCAGCACCAATCCAAATCCAAGACGGTTTGTTGTTCGTTACCCGCATGGCAACTTTATCACTTGTTTTGGTAGCCTTGATGTGATGATCGAGATCCATTCGTGCATATTTTCGAGTCGCATATGCTTGCATTCCCATTCGTAGCATTTTGATGCGATGCTGAATGTACGATTTCCACGTTGATCCACGCGGTGATGGTATGACTGGGTACGACTTGAAATCCATTTGTTCTTGTTCAACAAACCACCAGGTCAACCGATCAGCCTTCCGATCTCTCTTCTTCTACTCGGTTTGCCAATGAAATCGTGGATTGGATATTTTAATGTTTTCCTGTTAAATAATAACGTCAAATTTCAATCACGTTCCAAAAAAAACAACATTGTAATAACAAACTTAACTTACCTCAATGTTTGAATTGATATGGCGGCGCACAACGGCCACCCACGTTTTCTCGTTCGGATCGATGGCACTAGCATATGTCATGTTGTTAAATGTGGCCTGCTCCGAATTTTCCACCCAAGCCTTCGCTGGCTTCTCGTACAATATTGACACGCAAACACTATTGGTGACGATTTGGAAGTTAAATTGCTTCTGCTTGCCGATTTGTTTGATTTTATCCATGTCGAAAACCAAATTCCACAATTCATCTCTATGGCCGTACATGTAATAGTCCAGTGTGTATTTGTTCATTCGATTGGTCAGCGGATTGCGAGAACTGGGCACCACTCCTAGTACAGCGTTCGAACGTTTTTTAGTTGGAATCGGCAGAACGGGACAAGTGCGAAATTGTTCACTTTTGGCGGTCGATTGTTCGTTATCAATCCATCGCGACGGAATGCATGCCATTGTTGTGCATATTGATGAAACACTTCGATTTGGCGTTGCATTTGACCGAACATCCACAGTGATTGGAACCAATTGTCCTTAACGAACTCATTGACAGTGACCGGAACCAATTGTTCATTATGAACTTTTTGACACTGCCAACCGATTCTTTCCAGTTCATACAATAAAATGTTCATCTTATTTGTTCTCTCTTCATCACCATGTGTCAGATCTTTGTTACTAGTGGCGTAAACTTTTGCGTTTCGTATATCGATGCCGTCGAATTTTGATCCATAGTATTGATGGCCATTGATATTCATGTTATAATACCAGCGTTTCATTTGAAAAAACGATTCAACATGTTCTGAACAATGAGTGTTGAGATTGGTCTGGGTATTTCGAATGTGATCTTGGTAGAAATAATTGAAACCATTTCCCAAGCATTCTTTATCGGGCCATGCAAAATCTTCTTCACCGATGTGAGCCTCGACAATGTTACGAAAAGCTGGTGACATTAGTTCCTCATCGTCGACGTTTTCCGCTAAAACGCCGTTAAAGCATTTGATGAAAAATTTGTGTCCGTTTTGTAGAAAAAATTGTCGGTTCTCATCATCGATGGCTTCTCGAATTTTGTACAATGCCAACAATGATGCCAGTGATGAAATCAGTGTTATTCGGTGGCTTCGATAATCCAAAAACTGAATCACTTTGTCGCGATATTCTTTTCGGATGATTGACTTGAGTCCTTGTTTTATTACCACAAGATTCTTGATGTCTTTGTCATTGTCAGTTCTCCTCTCGCTTGGATTTAGTAAATGGAACAAAAACATAGGAAACATACATAATTATTTAAAAAAAAAAACAGTTCACACAACAATATAAAAATCGTGTCGAAAAGCCAATAGAAAAAAAAACAGAATAAATATTAAGGAAAACACCGCTCACCTGTTTAATTGATCGTCTTTTGATCTTGTTCGACTCATGGCTCAATCGATCATTCACAATTACCGAAAATTGAACGCTCTAGAATAAAAACAACTTATTGTTTACTCGCATATCGAAACGCGACTCAAAACGGTTGCATATCAAAGCGAGACAATATTTCGTTACCAAAGGAATAAAGAACATTGACTTTTTATTATACAAAATGTGTAAGTTTCATTTTGTGCTGATAACTAGCTACTGTTCTGCCTTGTTTTAGTAACAGAATTTTGTTTCGCTTTGATATGCGACGCAGTGTAACGAAGGCTCGGTATAGAACACACAAAAAGTGAAAAAAAACTTCTTATTCTCAAATTTCATATACAATCAAATGGCTTGTACCAGCGATTTTTATTGCGCAGTTGTGTGTGAATAGAATGTCCATTGTAAACATTCATACATACAAGGAGGAGCGAGATAGCATTGGACAACGATTTGGGTGACAAAGATGACACATTTTTTTGTTCTGATCACAGCACATGATATAGACCATTTTGTGGTGTTCGAGAATTGAGAAAAAAAATCAGATTTTTTTTTCACTTTTTATACTTTATACGGAGTCTCCGAGAGTTTCATATAAACTCGCATTGCAATAGCCAAATGACGCCTATTGATTCAATCACGATTGGTATTCGCTTACTATTCAATAGGCATCACATAGCAAGTTGAAAACAAAATCAAACGGAAAATAGACAGCAAAATTCATATCGAAAACAAAAATCGAAACGGGATTTATCTAAAATAACAATAACTCTGATGGTATACGATCAAACGAATCCATTGGA
>NW_022197826.1:69716-100050 GCF_009176525.2 Contarinia nasturtii | reverse complement strand
TGATTTTATTAGATAATTACAGTAGATCTATAGTGTCTACCCCCTAGAAAAAAGTCATGGTCATTTTTCGCCGAAAATGTCATATAACACGCCACCTGGCGGACAGTTTTGAAAATTTTTCCATTCTGACTTCGGATCCAGAAAGGTGAGTCTTTTACCTTTCCAACGACGTATAAATCATTGTGGTACCTTACAGATGGCCAGAAAAATGTGTGATTGATGAAAAACTCAAAAACGGCCTCCCAAAAATGTTCGACCCCAGACCAAAACCACTTACGCAACGAATTTTTTGAAACTGAGAAATTAGTTTGCTCAACTTTCAGTCTACTTTCGAAAAAAAATAATTATACACAATTTAAAAGAAACTACGGATAGACATACAAACACCTCAACCGGCCAATTTCGAGGATTTTGGCCATTTTTGGCAAATTGACCATATGTCGGCCACTTTTCAACCGATCATGATGATCTTTTTTTTTAACATTATCTACGCACTCCCTGAATTCCGAATATGGCCAAAAAAAAAATCGAAAAAATCATTTCGGTGGTCAAAAATCGAAAAAAATGAATTTTCAGCGATTTTTTCAAAATGCCCCCTGGCGGCCAAATTTTTAAATTTTTAATTTTTTTTTGCGGATTCTTAATTTGGTGCCCGAGCACCACTAAAATATGCAAAAAACCCTTTCCAAAAGTCAGCGGTATCGATTTTCATTTCTTTAACGTATATATAGAGTGACGCAAAATATACATATTTCATATGTATAGGGGTATTGCGTCACTTGGGGGACTGCCGTCCCCCGTGATATTTTCATTTATAAGTTTCATCGTTGTTCCAAATTTTCTGTTCGCTATATGATACTCTTTTGTTCCACATTTGATACAAATATCAGAAAATTTGGAACAACGATGAAACTTATAAATGAAAATATTTTGAATAAAATAAAGCAATAAATCAATTTTCCTAATTTGTTTTTTGTTAATTTTTCAAACGTGCATTAAATAAAAGAACTACAAAAAAATAATACAAAAAAATAATACAATAAAATTGACTCAGGAGGACACCTAACCTCAATACATTCCTGCTGCTGCTGCACAGCAGAACAATAAAACCACGCAATCGCATTCGTAAAAAACTCACTTAATTTAATTTCAATTTTAATTTAGTTTTATTAATGAAATAAAAACAAAAATGATGAGCCGTCATTAGGTGTAACAAATAGAAATTTTATCCAAAGCGAGTCGACCTTTGTGTGTCGGTATATATTGGTACCGCTGTACAGCGGTATAGACGTATGAAATCACACTAGCCGCTAAGTAATTGAATTACAATATTTGTTTTATTACATAATTCGTCGCGATATTAATTTTTTTCATCTATTTCGTTCACATTCACATTCTTTTTTTATATTTCTGAATAAATAAGTCTCGTACAAAATGTAATACAATAATTAATATATAACTTGCTTGAAAGCAGATTTCGATAGGGACAACTAATGACATTTGTAATTTGACATCTCGGCCACGGTTTGGCCTGTCTGATTTTTTCAAACAATCGCTGTGGCAGCTATACTTGACTTACCCAAGGCATATGCATATTCGTTGGAAAGGTCTTAAAGTAAGCTATCGAATAGTGCCCATTACGACTTAAAAATTTCAAGTTCAGGTGGCCAAATCGGTCAAAAATCAAAATTTGACCGTCTGGCCGGACACATAACGGTCACTTTCTCGAAGAAGACTGCATGGGTTCTCTTGAAAATTTCATCAATTTAAGCCCCAAGTCGAGGATAAAAAAAATATGCATATCACACACCACAGAAAAAACCACTTTTCCCCATTATGAACCACAATTTATATCATTTTGATCCAAAAATAACCTAAAAATCCATATTTTCATTGTATTTGAAAAATATTCAAATCCATGGGTCTTGAATCTTTAACTCGGAAAATAGCGCTTACAAAACTATTGATATCAAATAAAAAACCTCTATCGAGGTAGAGAACGAGTGACGAAACCTACATTTGAAACACAAAATTTCTGATATCAATTTTGTGACGAAAATAGTTGGTAGATATTTCTTTGTACTGTGAATATAAGCTTAATATGCATTTGTAAATTCGGAACGTTGCTTGATTGCGTCAGTATGAACTCAAAGTAAAAAGAAGAGAATTTCTGCAACGTTTCGAATATACAAATGTATATTAAGTTTATATTCACAGTACACAGAAAAAATATCTACCAACTATTTTCGTCACAAAATTGATATCAGAAATTTTGTGTTTCAAATGTAGGCTTCGTCACTCGTTCTCTACCTCGATAGAGGTTTTTCATTTGATATTCGATTACCGCACAATTACCCGAAAATACATTTTCCCGAACGAATTTTTTCCCGAAAATGATTTCCGAAAATACAATTTTCCGAAAGTTGATTTCCCGAATTTTTTTCCCGAACGGTACATTTTCCCGAAAATGAAATCCCGAAAAATGTTTTCCCGAATTTTTTTCCCGACATTTTCCGAATTTTTTTTTCCCGATTTTTTTCCCAATTTTTTTTCGGAATTTTTTCCCAATTTTTTTCCACCACTTTTTTTCTCCCGAATAGTGATTATTTTTCGGAATAGCATATGTTCCTAATTTTTTTCTGATATTTTTCCGGAATAGTATAAAACACTTTCTCGATGAGCACTTCTTTCTCAAGCTCTCGTTAGGTCATGTGTTCTAAGCACTCAGTCGCATTTTTATTTTTATTTTATTAAGCTTGGGGTTCGGAAAAAAATGGGAAAGAGTTCTTAGAAGAACTCTCTCCCATTTTTATTTCAATTCAATTTGAATTAGGATTTGGGAAAAATGGGAGTGGAAAAATGGAACGCAATACCGAACGACCGCAATCTCTCCCATTTTTATTTCAATTAAATTTGATTCAGGATTCGTAAAAGATTTCACTCTTTTCTTAAGGATAATTCACTTAAACTTCATCAGACTTAGTTCATGAGAAATCTTAACCAGAGTTAAAGAACTTTGAAAAAATTGAGCAATTTGGTATAGAATTGTCAAGCGGTTTTTCGGAAAAAAATTCGGGAAAAAGTTTTTTCGGGAAAGTGTCTTTCGGGAAAATATCCTTTTCGGGAAAAAGGCCTTTTTTGCAATTTCGGGAAAATGTATTTCGGGAAATATGTTTCGGGAATTAGTGCGGTCACCCTTTGCGTGTGTGGTGGTATTTCATGGCTCGAAGTAAATGGAATTTTCTGAGTTATTTCGTGTAAGACACCCATGGTCGTCGCGAGTTTTCTTTGGCTGCTATGTTATTGGATTTATTTTTGCTATATCAAAATAATTCGTTCCATTATACATGTTTTTAAATGAAGAAATTACAAGTCAAAACCGATTGATTTTATTAGTGAACGAGAGACGAAAAGAGCAAAGGTAAATGCGTCACATGTACATTTCACCTTTTCATGACGAAAGTTTTTCGCTTCACCTTGAAACTCCCATCCAACCCATAAACCAAGTATAACTAAAATATAATCGGAGCTAAGTTGGCTTTGGCTTATTTCGTTTGACGCTAGAGAGAACGCCCGTTTGCTCTATGGCTCTTCCTAGGGGCTTTCAAGTAAGATTTTCTTTCCAGAATTCAACGGATAAACAACAGTATATCAAATAATGCAAATTTTTACAAATAATGCAAATCTTTACCGATTTCACTATTTTGTGCCAAAAATCCACCGATATCGGCCGATATGCGAAGTGTCTGTGTTCTGGAAGTGGTCTTTGGTGGATCCTCTGGATAATCAGAACCACTCCAAGTTCTGGAAGTAGACCCTTAGGATGAGCCAGGGCATTGTCAAACCAGGGTCTGGTCCATCCAGAGGATCCACCAAAACCCACTTGCAGAACTGGGAGCGGTTCTGATGATCCTGAGAATCCACCAAAGCCTACTTCCAGAACAATTAATTATCAAAAAATACCCGAATATAAACTATAGGGTCTCTTAGCAATTGTATGACACTTTAGTAAGAAAGTAGTTCCAACTATTTACCAATAGATGGCGACACATAAAATAGCAACTTCGAAACAAATACGCATTTCCTATACTTATCGTAAAAAATGTAATAAAAAATCGCGTGCTGAGAAAAAATAAATATTTGTGTATTCTACACTGTGTATAATAATTATTGTGGATTTTTCAGAAACATTGATCAAAACAATATTGGAATTACATGTTTCCAGACAGTTGAATGGAAATTTGAAATCGAAAGACGTCAAACGAATGCTGTCACTTTTACTGTCCATTCAACTGTCACTTTTGAACAAATGATACACAAATATTATATATATATATATTTAAAATCTGGTTTCAACAGAATTTGGATAAGGTTTTTCGTGTACATTACTCAGAGAAATTGAACAGTGTGAACATGAATGTGTTCATTGTATTCCGCCCATTTACACTGAAGTTGTTTCTTCCCAGTGTGAATCGTCATTTTACACTTTGATTTTGCAAGTTCAGTGTAAAATGATTTTGCGTGTATAAACTTTTTTTTAAAAATTATTAAACTTTTTTCATGTTTTTATTTTATTGTTAAATATCCAATGAAAGATTTAAAACTTAATCTGGTTTGATATTGATTCAATTTGTGGTGATTTTTTGCTGTAGAAAAAAATTAGCATTGCGATGTAAAAAACACAAGCAAAATTCATCTCTCACGTTCAGGTTTGGGATCATTTGTATTATTTTTTCAATATTTAATCGATTTTGTACATTGAAAGAGACTAAACAACGATCAAAGAGTTTTTTTATGCAGAAAATGTGCGACGGTTCATTTGAAAATCACATACTCTGCACAAGTAGTCATATAGCTTATTGCAAATCATGCACTGATGTGACACTGTGGATACGTGTCGACTGTATCAAGCGAACATTCTGTGTTCAATACTGAAAACATTTTTAATTTTTTTTTCATTCCAATTTAAATTATTTTCATTTTATTTTCAAACATTTAAATTTATTTTATATTTTCCTAATGAAACAAGAAGAATAAAAATTCATTAATGCTATTTACCTTCAAAAAATAAACATTCAAGACTATGTGAATCAAAAAAAAAGACAAAACTAATTCAAAACAAATTTCTCCGTTGGATTTTCTTTCAACTTTTATATTATTTGACGCATGTATCTTCGTCTGATATTGGATATATTTAAACGAATTCCACAATAACAGCAAATTGTGCGACCTTTAATATAAGAAATTATGATGATAGTGGAGATGTTGATGAAAAAAAAGAGCCACTCAAAGCGCTCTATGAGAATTAGCTTTGTTACATTTATTGTATGATGAAAATATTTTCGTATGGTTTGTAATAACGTAAAATTGCTTGCCGTTATTTTTATTTTTGCTTTCGACACAATCTATCCAAGACACATGCAAAAAGAATGAACACAACAAATCATAATACCGAAGCGAAACAGAAGCAAGAATAAGCGCGCACACACATACATAGAGAAAAGCACACAAATGTTGTTGCGATTGAAACTTTGACTTTGTTAGTTACGCGATGCCAAAAATAAATCAATTTAATTTTTCCTGTGTGCAGCAAACCGAACAAACAATGTGTACATACACTGTGTATATGTGAATCGATTATTTGGATTTGCGGGAGTAGGAATGACGATGACAAAGAATAGAGAACAGTAATAATAATAAAAAAACGGGAGAAAATAATATCTACATCAATGTGTTTTGTGACTAAAAAAGACCATAAAAGCTTTGGATATTACTCACAATGATCGACACCAGACAATATGAAAAAACGTTGTGTTCATCTATCATGAAAGCGGAAATGGTTATTTGTTGGATATTGAAGAGGGCGACCTTTATTAAATTGAGCTAGAGAGAATAATAACGAATGAAAGAAAAAAAAAACAATGGGGCAACATACACAGAGTGACTAGTATGTTTTTTTTTTAATTCCGATTGTCTGCCTGCTTTTGTCATGCTATAATTTCTCTTTTTGTGCCCATGCGAGTCAGTGATGCGCGCTGCTTGCACTTTGATCACCCAACAATGTGCGCTGCTTTAGAACCCTAATAAAATTCGATTAATTGTTTGGTTACACTTTATGACATTTAAATAGAATTTCGTGTTTCGTTTTTATTTCTCGATTTCTGCAATCCCAAATGCACTCTTGCTTAATATTGTCCCATGAGAGTACATTGAGCAAGCAAAAAAAACACGAACGAATGACACTTTAGTGAGTTTTGGTTTTGTACAATTTTTCATGTTACGCTCTTAGCATTTGAAAGAAAAATGATTATTCTGTTTTGCGTAATTTGGCCCAAATAAAAAAGACCTTTATTTGCTCCAATCCAAAGACATCCGAAATTAGATTATTGCATTTAAATTTTAGTGTGTGTGGAATATCCTAGTTGGCGGTTCTTCGTTATTAATTGAAAATAAATCAGATCATTTACTTCTATAAAATTGAAACAAAAATTGGTAGTGAATGAATCGGGTGTGCGTGTGCATATTTTATCATGTGACAATAACAACACCATAAAAATGAGTATATGCACTGAATAAATTTATAATCAATATTGAAATGTACAAATTACACGCATATTCGCACAACTGTCTCAACTGAATCACAACGAAGCCAAAGTACATACACACATCGTGTTTTATATAAAGATATACCGATCGAAACCGACAATGACTTTTACGAATGAGGCCTCTGAATGTTTTTATCGCTGTCTATTCATTTTCGCTTATTATTATGCTATAACCCCCCTCTATGTCCCCGGAAGGGAAATTTGATTCCGAAACCGAACCCGATGCGCGCACGAAAAATGTGTATACATACTTTCATGAAACTTTTTTTTGTTCATTGTTTCGTTAACATTTTTATGCCATTGCCTGGTTGAAAATATCTGCGCACTGTTCACTCACGAGTTCTCTCTCACTCTTTCGTTTGAATACTTTTTCGAGCTCTCTGCTATTACTGTATGTTACTGCTATACGTTCTCTATTATTTGATGTGAGTCAGTGCAAGACTCAGTGCCAGTCAGCTGTGTATATGGATTTGGTCGAATTGCGTATCTACGTGACGCATATATTTGTTTGTGTGCGACTCTTTCGTTCGAATGTTAAGTGTGTATGTATTTGTGGCGAGGTAGAATGTAGAAGAAAATCGAAACAGCTGTTTTTTTCTCGTTCTCTATGCATACATATCTTAATGGCATAGATGGTAGATATATATATATATCCTATATATATATATATATATATATATGTATAGGAAAATACGGAAAATCATCAGATTCATTTTTAAGTTAGTTGAGTAGTGCTGCTTTGCTGTTAATAATTTCCAATGTTACTCTCTTTTTTTTGAATTTTCTTCAATTCACCGCTGTTAGTGATACACATTTCCAACCATTACAGCTGTTTTTATTTTCCTTCTTCTTCGCATTTCTAATCGATTTTGTTCAAAATTTACTTCATCCCATCATACAAATATCTATCAATATCTTACATGTGCATATTATATGACCATATGTTAAGGTGAAAAAACTAGTCAAATCAGACCTTTGCTCTTTTATCAATGTTCATACCTATAGAGTTGACTAGAAGAAAAGAATGGAAAAAATGGAAATTAATCAATAGGTAATGGAACAGAATGTAAATGAAGGATCAATGTTCATACCTTTTTTTTACTTTTCAGTTTCATATTTTCCCTAGGGGAATTTATCTGTTCGCGAATATATATTATTCGATGGTACATATACTATGCATATTTTACGAATAATGCATTGAATGTACGTATTTTGCGAATACGCAAAATATACGCAATATTCACAGTATTTTGATTGAGATAAAAACCCTTAGTATTTTCCAATGATTTGCAGAACAAAAATGAATAAGGGAATGAAACCAAAAGCGGCTGGATGTCTTTTTATTTATTTCTTGGCTTGTTCGAAGGATTTCTTTTGTTTTAATTTTGATTTTCGGCTATTTTCATTTTGCATTCACATCAACATAACTTTTGGTCGAAATGATTATGATGACGATAGGAACGAATGGCATAGTCGCGATACGTCACAGAAACACATTTGTTTCGCACAGGAAAAACACAAACCATAACGATTATATTTTCCGATGAAAAACAAAACAACCAACAACAGATTTATTTCGTTTGTCATGCGAAAACAAGTCAATTTGTCATCAATGCACGTACATGCAGAAAGAAAAAGAACAACAGAGATTGAAAAATTGTCACTCCAATTATCTTGTGTATAAAAAACAATACAAAATGAGCATTCATCTCTTATGTGTTCACAAATATGATGAATCGATTTTCTTTGTTTTTGAAGGTTGTCGTTCTCATTCATTGAGGCTGTGACTCAGCACTGCCTTCCTAAAATACCAACAGAATTCTCAATAGAATATATTCAACCCCTTTTTTTGTTTTCGCTTTTCTCTATCTCTCTCTATTTCCTCTCTTGATGCAAACACGTAATTGAATTTACATTTCTTATTTAAAAAAAAAAACAACGAAAAGAAAACACAGTTGATCAGATGTTTTACATGCATGACTGGTAATAGAAATGTGCATAAAACAAAGTAGTATTTTTACGTGACAAAAATTGACAGCTAAAATTGTGTGTAAGTGTGTGTGTGAGAGGTTTATGTACCAATGCACGCATCATATCTAGAAGTTGTAAGAACTTAAATATTCTTTGTTTGCACACATTTACGGCAGCAATGAAATTTCAAATCCAGTGATATAATCATAAGTGTTTTGCATGTTACTTTTGATTTGAGGCATTATTCATGTGTGTTTTATGAAACTCCCCTTTTATTTTATCGGCTTTTCAGGCTGTTAATGCGGTATTATATATGTACATGTTAGTATGTAATGGATCAAGATGACATTGCAAATCTCTTTTTCGTTTTTTGAATATACTGAAAATTCACTCATACGAGGGCGACTATTTAAGTTTCTTCAATATGTATGTTTTAGTATTGCCCGATGCAAACCATTGTCATATTCGTAAAGTTGGACATTTTTCATGACCATTTGACTTAACAGGACGAATTTTAGTTTTGTGGTATGGCCACGGTGTCAGTTGGAAAAGGTCAACTTCGCAAAAAAATGAAATTTACAAAAAAGATTATTTCTCATAAGTTTTCAAAAAGAGCTGCCTGCTCAACAGTATTACTTCCGACTCAAGTCGGGGTATGGGAAGGAAGTACCATGCCTTACCACTGTATACAACTGGTTCACTGAATCCCATCGTCATGGTGCTCGCTACAGTGATCAATTGCGCGATGGTCCTTCGAAAATTGATGTCATCGAGAAAAACTCTGGTGCCGATTGAGTTAGGATCGAAGTTTCGTTTACAGTTAAATTGTGGTATGCCCAAGGATCACAGAGACTCCAATCATTTGGTTCTTCCATGAATTACAACATGAAAAAAATAAATCTTTACGTGTCAACCCACAGTTGCTCAAAAATCGATTGATTTTAATCACATCCAAAAAATCATAACCAATTTGACATAGGATAATAAAAACACGTCTATACGATCGCAATAGAAGCCAAGACATGATTCCAGTAGTTTGGACCTGAAACAAAAACTTGGTTGACTCTCTGAGTCTTCAAACATGAACACAATCGAACAAAAGTTGTTCGTTTGTGAAGTGATAGGGAAAATCGGACCTCATTATTTTACAGTGTTATGTGTCATGTTGCTACCATGCCTTAAGAGGATGAAAGGTCCTTCAATGCTGAATAGTACACAACCATTTGATTGTCAAAAGTCATCACGGGAATATGGAGACCAAAACTCTGAAACTTATAATCCCAAAACATGGCAAAAAGAAGCCCATCAAACAGTCGACTATTTGACCACCCAAAAGATCGAATTGATGCACAATACTCCGTGTACGAATTATTCGGGACCCCTCTGTCCACCAGAGACCAAAATCAGTTGGATACAATATATTTTTCGTACTTGAAATTAAGTGCATATTCAAAAAAGTGCACTTTTTGGAGTGTCATGTTTAAGCTGCTGTCGTAGCCATACCACAAAACTAAAATTCGTCCTGTTAAGTCAAATGGTCATGAAAAATGTCCAACTTCACGAATATGACAATGGTTTGCATCGGGCAATACTAAAACATACATATTGAAGAAACTTAAATAGTCGCCTACGTATATTCACAGTGTGAACTTCACACAATGCGAATGAGCGCACATCAATTTCATGTTTTTCAAACAATCATCACACAATATTTAAAATGACGGTTTCTGACGTCGCATAAGATTTGTATGTATATTTGTGTGTATATTTTTAAAAGCCACAAGACCATTATATTATTACATTTGGTATACATCACATCTTGTTTCACTGCTGAGGCGTGAATTTGAATTTTAATCAATTTTCTCCTTCGTTCGGCGTGTGTGTGTGCGTGCATAGATTTTGCTGAATCTGTAATGTTTAAGCATTTGAGATCCGTAATCACCCGCATTTGTTGATAATGATGATGATGACAATAACAGCAAAAACAAAAACTTTGATGCTTTTGAAGGAAACGGAATGTTGCTGAATGGACGAAAATTCTTACACTTGAATGCTTCTATCAAGGGACAAACGACCAACATTGATACGAGAACGCCACGCAATACCCAACATTTATTTCTTTCTTCATTTCGCTTTAGTGTTGTTGGTCTTTCCTCCGATTTCGTGCTGGCTGGCTCATGTGTTTTCTCCTTGCTTCTCACTTCGGCGCACTCTCACACAACAACAATAAAAGTATAGAAGAACGAGAAAGAGAGAAAAAGAGAATAAAACAGTCATTGCCTTTGGTAAAAAACCATCTTTATGACATCAGCACGATGTTCGATAAATGTCCTTCACTTACCCTTCTCACAGTTCATGTGTTTGTTACTGCTACCATGCGTTTATCGAAATGGAAAGGAAAATAAATGTTATTGTTATGCGCCTTTGCGTTCACTTCTTTGTTTCCATGTTAATGCGTTGGTTCATTTTTGCTTCTGTATTTTCTTGTCGCATTGTACTTTTTTCGCCTCTCTGTAAAAAATTTTTTTTCTAACCAACAATTTAATTTTAACTTATCCGTTAGTCGAAAGTCGAAAAAATTCTGAACTAAAGAAAGGGGATGAAAAATAATACAATGCCTCATCAGTAATGGATTGGAGTCAAGAATAATCCAAAATCAACTCATAAATATATTCGAGAAGCATACAATTTTTGACGTGTTTCTCTACTTTTTTTTTGCATTTTTCATCCGCCCGGCTTAATTACAAGGTCCACAAGAGAATTATTTCCACGACCGAAATATACATGTATTATGCATAGTAGTCGTTCATATGAATCTCAATTGAAGAGAAAAACGTTATACAATAGCCAAGTGAAATCAGCTGTTTTCAGTTCTCTCTGCATCTCTTTCTTATATGTGCTTGAAACGAAGCGAATAAATGAGCCCCCCATTTTTATTCTCACATCCGTTTTCTTAATTTTTTTCTTCTTCTCTCTTCATAATATTTATATTGTGTTATGGCAATGAACAGCGTTGGATGTTGCGTTTGGTATTAATGCTACAATATATCCATACAAATTTTCCTCTTTGGTATTGCATTTTCAGTTGTTTATAGTCTCAGGTCTCAGATCGTTGTGTGCGCTCACATTTTAAAAGCATTATTCGCGTTCACATACACACACGCACCCATAATTTGGGCTCACTCATTCAGTCAGTATCAGATCATAGCATGGATGCGTTTTTTTAATGGCCATATAATTATTATTTATTGGCTTTTCCTTTGTGTATCTTTTCTCATCCTGCTCGAATTTTAAAATTTATTGACGCTTCACAGAGAGAAAGAACAACAGCCACAGCAACAGCAACAGCAACAGCAACAGAGGGAAACATATTTATTTTGCTTCATTTTTTCATATGTATCTATGTTTAATATTTCCAATTCTATCGTTCACCTCTCTTAAATCATCTTTTAACATAATATACATCCTAAAAATACATTGCAATTTCGCCGAAATATGAGAAAAGAAGAGAAATATATTCCATTTTAAAAATCATTAGCGTCAATTCTGTTCTGGGCACAAATTTACATTTCTGAATTCGAGTGTGCGAGGAAAATGACTTTAAATCATTCTTTATGAGTGTGAAAACAAGTCTCACGTACATAATTCCTCATACAGCTATTTTTTTTTTTTGGATTTCAAAGTGATAATATCAGCTTTTTTTCTATTCTTTTTTTATATAGATTGGACTAGACCCCTAACACCGCCTGCAACAAATCGCCATTTGAAGAACGTCACACCAAAAACCAATGGTTCCAATATAACACAAACAGCATCAACAAAACCTACAACTATTATTAATAAGAACAATAATACAACTACCGATGATTTGGTAGCAGACTCAAAGCGGGTCAACAATAAATTGGAAATCACTGAGAATTTAGTTCAAAAATATGACAACAACAATGATTTAGCATCATCGCCAACCGCGGCCACTGTCGTTACAAACTTTGATGAATCAACCGTACAATCTTTAGCACTACGATTGCAAAATGAATTGCGACGAGCAAAAAGTCAACATTTGGCTTGTACCGAAGTATTATTACCATCTGATTTGCTAAATCGTATTGCATCGAAATTGATTGTAATGTCAGAAAAGGAACCGTGCGGTATTCGTGGTTCAATCATTTACATCGAATTTGAAGACGAACCAAATAACACAAGGTACGTACATAGCTTCTTAGCTCTTTTGTTGGAGGAATTTCCGTACAATTTTGTCGACATTTAATATGTTGATATATTAAATGTGTGCAAGATACAGACTGAAAACAAAAATTCCGATTGACCAAGATAGCTTTTGTTTTGCGGGCCAACTTTTTCTCCTTCGTAGATTTTTTAAAATTATAATTGTGAGCAAATATTCAGCATTATTAAATTAAAATCAACTACGAATTTTCTAAAATAAAATCGAGACCAAAATCATATAGATTTGAATTTTCGGCCTTTAATTTACCATTGATTTTTACACATGCAAATGTGTCCGTAAGAATAAATATGGCAATACAAAAACGGAATCTGAAGAACGTTACATAATTTTTTTTTGTATGAAGTTGTGCTATGTAAAAAAAAATTATGTAACGTTCTTCAATCTTCAGATTCCGTTTTTGTATAGCCATATTTATTCAAAGCACGACGATAATGACAGCTCGGCAACGCTCTATTAGAGATTAGTACCGCTGGCAACCGCAGAACTATATAGAATCATATGGAGTCATTTGGTGGCGCTGGCAAGCAATTTTGCCTTATCGTCATGCTTTGTATTTATTCTCACGGACACAAATATTATTATTATCATTATTATTATTTATTCAGAAAAACAGCATACAGTTTGTTTAAATTACAATGTAATGAAAATGCTGGCTCAAAGCCCAATTTGTATGTTGATGAATTAAACTTAAAATAAAATTAAAAAAAAAAAATTATCACGATTGAACATTTCAAATTGCAGCGAATTATTTTAATTTAATTTTTTTGAATATTTAATAAATGATCAAAAATTTTTTTTCGGAAAATGTCAAGGCTTTTCGAATTACGAATATCTATTGGAACATTATTCCACATTTTTGAAATGCAATGAGCAAAAATATTCTCATTTGAAAATTTTGAAATCTTCATAGCTTTTAAACTAAATTAAACCGCACAAAAAAATAAAACACCATTAGCAGTTAATTCGTATGCCAGTGTAATGCGAAATAATACGAACCAGTCAGCCAAACGACCACGAACTGAGGATTCACCGAAATCGATTATTCCACCGGCCAATAATGTCAAATTCGATGCACCAAAACCAAAAACAGGGACAAAATCGGCCACACATCGACTCAGCGTGGTAGCCAAACCAAAACGAGCCGAAAAACCAACATTTAAAAAGGCAATTTGGGTATCTGGATTCAATCCAATGACCACAACCGAAGAAATTAATGACTATATCATGGCAGAAACGCAGGTAAACGAGAAATCGAGATTCAATGTGCACAAACTAGTGAAAAAAGACAAAGATGTCACCACATTGAAGTTCGTTTCGTTCAAAATCGAATTAAATGAAGACGATTTTGATATTTTGATCAATCCGGAAGTGTGGGAAGAAGATGTTCTTGTCCGTGAGTTCTTGCAGGACAAAACTTTAGGTGATTTTTTCCCGGCATTGAACTCGAAAAACATCAGCAAATTACCGACACCAGATTTGATGGATTTAACCGTATCACCACCGAGCAAAGCCACCGAAGCGTCGAACAAACAGGCCACATCATCAAACAAAATGAAACGAACACCACCGAACGAAAATCCGAACGAACATTGACACCGCATCGAAAACAAACACTAAGCTCGCCAAAAATAGTCTCGAATCAAACAAAAATCAATGTGTATATACAGAATACACATTCAATTCGGGACAAAGTCGTCGAGGTACGATTAGCAACAAAATCGTGTCCTTTTCATATAATTTCTTTCTTCGAAACGTGGCTTCAAAAGAACATTACTGACATTGAACATTTTGGCAAACGTTATAATGTGTATCGTGGTGATCGGACGGAACTCACAAGTGATAGAATTGATGGTGGAGGAGTGCTGATTGCTATTGAATGCCAATTTAACAGTGAAAAGCTGATTCTATCGGAGCGCAGCGGCCTTGAGCACGTATGTGTAAAAATTTCGTTCGATTCGTGCAATATTTATGTATTTGCTGTGTACATTCGGTCGGTACATGAAACCGCAAAATTCTTGGAATTTGCTGAGATCGTCAAGCTGATTCCATACAACGAACATGACATTGTAATTGTATGTGGTGATTTTAATCAGCCAGGTGTCAAATGGGTCAAATCCGATGACGGTGAGTATTATTTGCCAATTAACGTGTTGACAGAAGGTGGAATTGCTGTTTTTGACACAATGTTCGATTGTAGCTTTCACCAAATGTCAAATATCGTGAATCCAGCCGGAAATGTTTTGGATCTTGTTTTCACAAACAAGTTTTATGAAATGTCGTTGATTGAATCAATTAAACCAATGATAAAGTCCGACATTTGGCACAAAGCAATTGAAATCGAAATCACAATTGATGGAAACGAGTCCACATCACCGCAATCTTCGCAACAATATGCATACAACTCGGCCGATTTCGATTCGATGAACGAATTTTTTGCTGGAAATGACATTTTGTCAGAAATTAATCGAATAGATGACCTCGAGAATGCATTTCTAACTCTTAGGAATGTTCTACAAGAGGCGATCGATTCATTTGTCCCGAAGATAACCGTTCAAAGTAGCACTGATCCACCATGGTACACGAAACAATTGAAACACATGAAAAATGTCAGAAGGAAAGCATACAAGCGAGCAAGGGAGACTGGCAATTTCGACGAATACAACACCATCACTGATTCGTTCGTCCATTTACAAAGCCAGCTATTCAAATCGTACATCGGCCGTATACAAGCGCAAATCAAATCAAATTCAAAACACTTTTGGCGGTTTGTGAACGACAGAAGAAAAAGAAGCGACATTCCTGCTATTGTTGAATACAACAATGAAACAGCAAGCACCGAAACGTCGAAAGCAGAATTATTCGCTGATTTTTTCGAAAATCAATACACACAGAGCGATAATATCGATTTGGATCAATTGCTGAGTGAATGCAGTGATCTCTCGTTTGATATCGAAATCAATGAACACGATGTATTGAAGGCATTGCAATCGATAAATGTGAATAAAGGAGCCGGAATATCACCGAAGCTACTGAACAATCTTTGGCAAACCCGTTAACAGTGCTATTTCGGAAATCATTGTATCAAGGATGTGTTCCGTCAGCGTTGAAAAATTCCAGGATTGTACCAATATTCAAGTCTGGTAAAAAGAGCAACGCATCGAACTATCGGCCAATAGTGATAATACCAACAATAGCCAAACTATTCGAAATTGTTGTGTATAGTAAAATCGACACATTTGTACAAGCAAAAATCAACCACAATCAACATGGTTTCGTAAAAAGTCGATCAACCTCAACAAATTTATTGCAAATGGTAAATTTCACGATGGATTCAATGATCGAAAAATGTCAAACGGATGTGTTGTACACCGATTTCGAGAAGGCCTTCGATCGGGTCAACCACAAAAGAATGCTACAGAAACTGGTGAAATTTGGATTCGGCCGACGACTAGTCAAATGGTTCCATGGATATTTGACAGCCCGTACACAGTTTGTTGGAATCGGCGAAAGAAAGTCACGTACTTTCACTGTCTCATCAGGAGTACCTGCGGGAAGTATTTTGGGACCATGTCTATTTATTATTTTTATTAACGACATTGTCGAAACCGTGTCAAATGCACTTGTCTTACTTTTTGCAGATGACTTGAAATTGATTCGAAAAATACAATCGCCCAGTGATGCCATTACTTTCCAAAATTCCATTGATCAGTTGAATGATTGGTGCACTGAAAACAGCCTATATCTGAATCTGAAGAAATGCTTTGTAATGACGTATTCAAAAGGTGGAAACGCAATCGACTACGTATATACGATCAACAACGGCCATCACACGTTTGAACGAATGAATTTACACAAGGATCTCGGCGTTATTTTCGACAAAAAACTAACGTTTGTCAATCACATCGATGCGATTACAGCTAGTGCACATGCGGCTATGGGATTCATAAAACGGACACTGAAAAATAAGTTCACGATCGAAACGGCGAAAATATTATATTGTGGACTTGTCAGATCAAAATTAGAATACGCGAGTATTGTATGGCAGCCATACCACCGTATACACTCAGATAGAATAGAATCAATTCAGAAAGACTTTGTGATATGGACATTAAGTTTTGTTTACCAAAGAGACGAGAATTTTGTATTGCCACCGTATTATTTTAGATGTGATACTTTAAATATTCAACCGCTTTGGAGACGGCGTATAAATGCCTCTATATTTTTAATTTATGATCTCTTATTAGGTAAAATAGTGTCGCGTTCACTTAGAGATAAGATTGTTTACACAAGACTTCATTATGACGTGAACCAAAGAAACTTAAGAAATACAGAACTAATTAGAATACGAAGGTTCACATCGGAGTATGCACATAATCAGCCGTTTTACGTAGCTTGTAGGAATTTTAATTTGGTAAGAGAACAATTTATGCAATCAGCATCGAGAGAAATTTTTAGAAATAATATTGTTAAATTGGAAAATGTGACATTTATTGAACGGTGAAAAATGTGAGAACAGAAGTAGAAAGTAAAACAATGAACACAATCGATGTCAGCCACTCCGAAGTCGATAAGGCTGGTGACTGGATGTTCGATCGGGTAGTGTGTCATTGTAAACGATATTGTACAAAAATGTGTTATAAATTCAGTCTGTGATCAGATGGTGAATAAATAAATAAATAAATAAATAATGTATTTATTCCTGAACGAGTATTATTTTCATTTTTTTTGAAAAATATTATTTAAATAAGATGGAACACCCGTGTTGTTAAAAAATTAAATATTGATGACGATTATAAAGATTTAAAGTGTCATGTTCATTGAGAACGGGTGTTATTCTGGGAAATCTATTTACGCCGTAAATGTAACGAATGCATACATTCTGAAGTATTTAAAGTCTTTTTTGTTCACCAATTGTTCCGGTGATTCCATATCCATGATAAATAATACTACCATAGTCAAAAAGAGGAAAAACAACGCTTGAAATAATAGTTTTTTTAACATTTTCTGGAATGCTTTTTTTGCAATGATTAATTTTACTTAACGTAAAATTAACATTTTTAATTATTTGATCAACCTGTGAATTACTGTTGAAAAGACTATTAAATTTGTATCCAAGGTATTTGACCTCCCTACTATAGGCAATTTCGGTGTTTTTAACTTTTATCATTGGGACCTGCATATTAGTTATTTTTTTCAAATTGCCAGACGAACCAATAATGATGCATTGAGTTTTATTTGGATTAAGATGAAGGCCTTGCGCCTCCATCCAATTGTTAATGTTATTAATGTCATTGTTAATAAGAGAAATCGCATTGTTTAAATTTGATACACTGGTGCTTATATAAATTGATTATTTTATTATTTATGAAATTTTGAATTTTTGATTTTATTGGTATCATTATTGATAACAAGTGAGAAAAAGGTTTGAGATAAATTGTCACCCTGTAATAAACCACAGTCAATATTTTGAAATTCAATTTTTTATTTTCAATTTTGACAAATTGCTTCTTTTGAGAAATGAAACATTTAATCCATTCCAAAGAGTCAGATTGCATTCCGATGTTATTTAAAACGATCAGCAACAATTGGTGTGAAACTGAAGGATAAGCGGCTTTAATATCAAGAAGTACAAGGATTACAATTTCATTATTTGCAATACTCATTTTAATAAATGTGGCTATTTGAATTGCATTTGTTGTAGAAGAGAAAATAAATATTTCAAACTTTCCTGCATATAAAGGTTAGGACTTATACTGATTTCCGTCAATTTATTGATTTTGGGTTGATCAATGAATTAATAATTTGTTTTGATCGAACCAGACGAAGAAAAGAAAACCACAGCAATGAAATCCCTACTACCGTGCTAGATGGTGTCGACACGAGTGGACGGATTTTTAAATTTATTTGAATGACGCCATGTTACTATACTTGTCTATTACAACGTACATGTAACAGAAGAAACACACAGTCCATGTCCACGCTAGTGGACATAAACGATTTGAACCGTCAATGTGAACTAGATCAAGTATAGAACTTTACATAGGATCATATACGATGAATATGGATTACACAGTCTGTTTCGAAATACCGTCGTCAATGTCGACACCATATGACATCAAAATTTTGACAGTAAAAATATGTGTTATTGTTGTTGTCGTTTCATTGCTGTGAAGAAAACAATTCAATGTACAATATTCTCATTAATTTGCAAAAATTGCACTCGTGACCGTCATATCTATATTCTGTTGCGTATTATGTAATATAAAAAGTAATTATGAAATTGATAATCATGATAACAGATTATGATTATGTTTAATTATTCAAGATGAATAAGTCATGGCTATTTTTTTCTAACCGAGTAATACGCTATATGTTTTATATGAAAACGTCACACGAATCTCCCCCAAAAACGACATCTTTGGTCTTGCAGCAGAAGCTGTTTCTATGCTGAAAATTTCATTTCAGTTTAAAAAAATTAAAATATTATTCATGTAGAATTGTACAAATATTTCAAAACGTTGAAATGAGATTTACAGAAATATGCATTTGAAAATTGTTTTGAAAAATAAACACGGCACAGTCAATTTCAAAAAGAATAACAGCTTTTATTGGGCTGAAGCTTTGAATGTTAATTAGATACGAGTGGAGAAATGGTATAAAGCGTTGAGTTATTCTTTCAATGAATAATATTGTTGACATATTTTCACGATGACAGCTATTTTTGCGGTACAAAATTGACCCGTTTTTTATTTTATTTTATTTATTTATTTATTCACCGTCTGATCACAGACTGATTTTATGACAATTATTTACAATATCATTTGCAATGAAACACTACCCGATCGAATACCAGCCGCCAGTCTTTTCGACTTCGGAGCAGCAGATATCGACTGTGTCCATTGTATATTATTGGGTGTATCGATTAATTTTAAAGGATTTTTGTGTGAAAAGATACATTTATTTAAAAACAACTGTACAATATTTTTTAACCAATGTATTGCCCATCGTTGGCTATGACTTCCGCCCATCTTCTTGGTAGCTTGTCGATTCCGCGTCGAAAGAATTCCTCATCTTTTGAAGCTATCCATTCATCGATCCAATTTCGCGCTTTTTCATAATTTTGAATGTGTTCATCGAACAGGCTGATTTTCATCGATCGGAACAAGTGGTTATCAGAAGGAGCCAGGTCTGGAGAGTACGCGGGTTGATCAAGCTCATCCCGACCAGAGTCCCCTATCTTTTTTTTGCGATGTTTGAAATATGTCAAATTTTGATAAATCCTTCGACTATTTCTTGTTGCAGTTTTTTTCAATTTTTCCTTCAGTACTCCGCTCAAACGTATTGGTTGTAATCGATGCCGATCCCCCGTGACTGTTTCACCCTGTTTCAGCAGCTCATTATACACCAAACCACCTTATCCCCACCAAATAATGAGTATTACCGAGAAATCATCAAAATCCTGCTATGCTGTAGATTTTGGTGATTGTGTGGGATTGAACCCTTATTTTTATGCCTGGGGTTATCGTAGCAGATGCCTTCTTCACTTCCAGTTACAATACGATACAAAAATTCCTTTCTTTCTTATTTTTGGAACATTGTGCCAAAATGTGAAAAAACATCTAACAACTAGTTTTAGATTCAGCTGGTGTGGCACACAATTTCTTTGGTCTTATCTCATTACAAATGTCTTAAAACGATTGATTTGCATATATTTAATGCTTCTGATGTTTTTCTGATGCATTTTCATGCATCTTTATCGAATAAAAAACGCCAATATCGAATAAAAAACGCCCAACATTCAATTTTTTTTGGTGATTTCACAGTTTTTCAACAAATTCACCACTTCTTTCTCACCAAATTCAACATTCTCTGTGGCGATTGAGAGTTCTCGTCTCCTGCAACATTTTATAACCTTTAGATGTATTTTCACTTTATTTAAAGTGAAAAAATTGAACCAAAGGAGGGCCAGACAGAAAAACACTTTTTCATCACTCATTTTGAATCGATCAGAAAATAATGACACTGTGCCAAAAATAAATCTTTCTGCTCTGAATTAGATTGGCAAATGTCACATGTACAAAATGCAATTGGATTCACCTGTCAAGCTACACACAATTTCAAGTTACGCCATCTCTTATCAATCCTTTAAAATTAATCGATACACCCAATACTATATTCATAATTTTTCTTAGTCTATTTTACCGAATATTAAATAACAAATTGTCCAATTTAACAATACTAGTTCTAAAAATGCTTCGCGATGCTGATTCCAAAAATGTTTCTCTTATTAAATTAAAATTCCTACACGCCACGTAAAATGGTTGACTATGTGCATATTCAGCTGTAAACGTTCGTACTCTAATAAGTTCTGTATTTCTCAAATTTCTTTGGTTTACGTTATATTGTTGTCTTGTGTATACAATCTTATCTCTAAGCGAACGCGACACTATTTTACCTAATAAGAGATCATAAATTAAAAATATAGAGGCATTTATACGCCGTCTCCAAAGCGGTTGAATACTTAAAACATCACATCTAAACTGATACGGTGGCAATACAAAATTCTCATCTCTTTGGTAAACAAATCTTAACGACCATATCACAAATTTTTTCTGAATTGACTCTATTCTATCGGAGTGTATACGGTGGTATGGTTGCCATACTATACTCGCGTACTCTAACTTTGATCTGACTAGCGCAAAATACAACATTTTAGCCGATTCAATCGTGAACTTATTCTTTAATGTGCGTTTTATGAATCCCATTGTCCCAAGTGCACTGGCTGTGATCGCATCGATGTGATTGACGAACGTTAGTCTTGTGTCGAAAATAACACCGAGATCCTTGTGTAAATTTATTCGTTCAAACGTGTGTTGGCCGTTATTGATCGTATAAACGTAGTCGATTGCGTTTCCACCTTTTGAATACGTCATTACGAAGCATTTCCTCAGATTCAGATATAGGCTGTTTTCAGTGCACCAGTTGCTCAGCTGATCAATGGCATTTTGGAAAGTAATGACATCAATAGGCGATTGGACCATTGTGATCAATTTAAGATCATCTGCGAAAAGTAAGACAAGTGCATTTGTTACGGTTTCGACAATGTCATTAATAAAAATAATAAAAAGACATGGCCCCAAGATACTTCCCGCAGGTACTCCTGATGACACAGTGAAAGTTCTTGACTTTCTTTCCCCGATTCCAACAAATTGTGTTCGTGCTGTCAAGTATCCATGGAACCATTTGACAAGTTGTCGGCCGAATCCAAAGTTCACCAACTTCTGCAACAATTTCTTGTGGTTCACACGATCGAAGGCCTTCTCAAAATCTGTGTACAGCACATCCGTTTGACATTTTTTGACCATTGAGTCCATCGTGAAATTTATCATTTGCAGTAAATTTGTTGAGGTTGATCCATTTTTCACGAATCCATGTTGATTGTGACTGATTTTCGCATTAACAAATGTTTCGATTTTGTTATATACAACAATTTCGAACAATTTGGCTATTGTTGGTATTATCACGATCGGCCGATAATTCGATGCACTGCTTTTCTTTCCAGACTTGAATATTGGAACAATTCTGGAATTTTTCAATGCTGCCGGAACACATCCTTGATGCAACGACTTACGAAATAGCATTGTTAACGGCTTTGACAAAGAATGCGCGCAATTTTTCAGTAGTTTTGGTGAAATACCATCTGGGCCAGCTCCTTTGTTTACATTGATCACTTGTAGTGCTTTCATCACGTCTACTTCATTGATGTCAATGTCAAACGAGATGTCACCGCATTCACTCAGCAATTGATCCAAGTCGATATTGTCGCTCTGTGTTTACTGATTTTCGAAAAAATCAGCAAATAATTCCGCTTTCGATACGTCTGTGCTCGCAATCTCATTGTTGTATTCAACAATAGGCGGAATGTCACTTCTCTTATTTCTGTCGTTTACAAATCGCCAAAAATGTTTTGGATTTGCTCTGATTTGCAATTGAATGCGGCTGATGTACGACTTGAACAACTGGTCTTGTAACTGCATGAACGAATCTGTGATTGCGTTGTATTCGTCAAAGTTACCAGTTTCTCTTGCTTTTTTATACGCCTTTCTTCTGACATTTTTCATGTGTTTCAAGTGCTTTGTGTACCACGGTGGACTCTTTTGAACGGTGATTTTTGGAACAAATGAGTCTGTTGCCTCGTGTAGAACATTGCCAAATAATTGGAATGCATTCTCGAGGTCATCAATTCGATTTATCCCCAACAAAATGTCACTTGCAATGAAGAATGCATTCATCGCATCGAAATCCGCCGAATTGTATGCGTATATTTCCGATGATTGCGGTGATGTGGGTTCGTTTTCATCAATTGTCACTTCGATTTCAATTGCTTTGTGCCAAATGTCGGATTTAACCAATGGTCTTGTTGATTCAATCAACGACATTTCGTAGAACTTGTTTGTGAATACAAGATCCAAAACATTCCCGGCTGGATTAACGATATTCGACAGTTGGTGGAAACCACAGTCATACATTGTGTCAAATACAGCAATACCACCTTATGTCGACACATTTGTTGGCAAAAAATAATCACCATCATCGGCTTTGACCCACTTGACACCAGGCTGGTTAAAATCACCGCACACAATAACGATGTCATTTTCATTGTATGGGACCATTTTAACAATCTCAGCGAATTCCAAGAACTTTGCAGTTTCGTGTACCGACCGAATATACACTGCGCTCTGATAGAATCAGCTTTTCACTGTTGAATTTGCATTCAACCGCGATCAGCACTCCTCCACCGTTGATTCTATCACTTGTTCCGTCCGATCGCCACGATAGACATTATAACGTTTTCCGAAATGCTCGACATCTGTAATGCTTTTTAATAACCACGTTTCGAAGAATGAAATTATATTAAATGGACACGATTTTGTTGCTAATCGAATCTCATCGACTTTGTCCCGAATGGAATGTGTATTCTGTATGTACACATTCAGTTTTGTGTGCTTCGAGACTATTTTTGGGGAGTTTTGTGTTTGTTTTCGATGCGGTGTCAAAGTTTGTTCGGATTTTCTTTCAGTGGTGTTCATTTTGCTATGTTCGATGATGTGGCCTGTTTGTTCGACGCTTCGGTGACTTTGCTCGGTGGTGATACGGTTAAATCCATCAAATCTGGTGTCGGTGATTTGCGGATGTTTTTCGAGTTCAATGCCGGGAAAAAATCACCTAATGTTTTGTTCTGAAGGAACTCACGGACAAGAACATCTTCTTCCCACACTTCCGGATTGATCAAAATGTCAAAATCGCCTTCATTCAATTCGATTTTGAACGAAACAAACTTCAATGTGGTGACATCTTTGTCTTTTTTGACGAGTTTGTGCACCCTAAATCTCGAAATTTCTTTCACCAATGTTTCGGACAAAATGTATTCAACAATTTCTTCGGTAGTGGTAATTGGATCGAAACCAGAGACCCAAATTGCCTTTTTGAACACCGGCTTTTCGACTCGTTTTGGCTTGGCCACAACACTGAGACGATGTGTGGCTGACTTTGTGCCCATTTTTGGCGATGGAGCATCGAAATCACGAGATTTTGACTTCTGTGGCAATATATTCGGTGAGATGTCGGTACGTGGTCGTTTTGCAGAATTTATCGGGTTATTTTGAACAACACTGGCAAATGAATTACGGAAAAATTGTTGTTTCTGTGTATTTACCTGTGATTTCAAGTTTTTCGACGGTTTTATTATGTTCGGTGTGTTTTCGTTCGGGTTCAAAAGAGCCGGTCGGAGCACTTTACTCGCTATCACTTTTGTTGCATTGAATGATTTGTCAATATTGAACATACTCTACACACATGGGGAAACAGAGATGGCGTTGTCGTAGCATGTAGCAAAATATATGTTTAACGCAATATTCGGCTTTTTTTTCTTAATTAAATAACCATTATCAGAAGTCAAGTATAACTGGCTTGACTAACATCAAATAAATATGTATTTTAACATGTACAACATCATAAATACATGAAACATTTATAGTGAATTTTCTCACTTTTCCGTTATTTACTTATTACAGTTTATGAAAAATATTAGATTGAAAAATAGAATGCTCAACCGATCTACTCTACGTGTTGCTTTTTGCATTTAAGTAATTCATTTGTTCATTTTATGTCTTCTTATTCTTCGTTTTTGTGCAAAACCTATGCAACTATAAAAACATTTTTATTAATTATTATGTGACTATTTGCTTCTGCCACACGATATAAATGATTTTTTTTTCTGTGACAGTCACTCAAGTACAGTTCCAATCGAGACCAGTATGTTGATTCTATTAGATCAGTTTTGTGTTTGTATTATACTGATATAAACTGTAAACTGAACCCTCCCTCCAGAGAGTGATCCTCATAATAAAGAAGTGCAAAAAGCAAAAACACATTTCATTAATGGCTGATGATGTTCGTATGCATTGTACTTTGAAATAGTGCCGTTGTTGTTCGCTTGGTTGGTGCTCAATGTTGTGCAGTTAACGTCAAAAACTTGTTCAATTTTCACGTAATTGAAATTAATTAATGTGTTAGTGTGTAAGAATATATTCAAGCCAATGGATGATGATACGACCAATTGCGTGAACAATCTCTCTCCACATGTTTTTCACGATGCACACGAATGTTTCGGGAAAAATTTCTGTTGAGTGTGCAATCAATTTTGAAAAAAAAAATGTAAAAGAAAAAGAGAGAGAGAGGGAAAACAGCATTAACAATGGCGACAGAATATTGAATACGATGCGCATCATCACGTTAGGCATCGGGTCTGTTGGCAACATCAAAATTAAAAACATGTCGCTTTAGTCGGTCTTCTGTGTATGTTCGCTTTCCGATGTTATGATAGTAATCATTAAGTTTTCGATCCAATGTGCTAAAATCGAGTTCATCGTTACTCGCTCTTCCATTAATAGAGATTGTATTGGGGGCAAAAAGTAAATAAATAGTAATAATAAATTCATGCGAAACACAAGCTCGATGCAACACATATACAAGAGAATAATGTGGAGTAATGAGAACATCATGCATTTAATAAGTGGCTTTTGGTCGACATGTTACTCGACCATTTTTTTTGTCTCTTTTCAAGATAACAGGCGGGTAGATAAGTCTTTGTCCTAACTAAGAAAAAAACATTTTTTTGGCAAAATTCAATTTTATTATTCAACATAGTTGCCTTCGAGGGCGATACAGCGATTATAGCGTTCTTCCAACTTTTCGATACCATTTTCATAGTACGATTTGTCTTTAGCCTCAAAATAGGCCTCAGTTTTGGCAATCACTTCATCATTTGTCTTAAATTTCTTGCCAGCGAGCATCCTCTTGAGGTCTGCGAACAGGAAATAGTCGCTGGGGGCCAGATCTGGAGAATACGGTGGATGGGGAACGTACCGAAATTATGCTCAAAGTGTCACACAGCTAGCGCCACGACGGAATTCAATGTAATCTATACTAAGTTGCCGCCAACTAGTGAAAAGACTTTTGCTCAGTTACAAACAACTGACTAGAACTCCATAGTTGTCCGTAGTGGCGCTAGCTGTGCTATAGTTTTGCATTTTATACAGTCTCTTATGGAACATAATTGCAGTGTGATGGGGAAGCAATTCGAAACCCAATTCATGCAATTTTGCCATCGTTTTCATTGATTTGTGGCACGGTGCATTGTCTTGGTGAAACAACACTTTCTTCTTCTTCAAATGTGGCCGTTTTTTCGCGATTTCGTTCTTCAAACGCTCCAATAACGCTATATATTAGTCGCTATTGATAGTCTGGCCCTTTTTAAGATAGTCAATGAATATTATACCATGCGCATCCCAAAATACTGATGCCATAACCTTGCCAGCCGACTGCTGCGTCTTTCCACGCTTTGGATTGGATTCGTCGCGTGCAGTCCACTCCGCTGACTGTCGATTGGACTCTGGAGTGTAGTGATGGAGCCATGTTTCATCCATTGTCTCATATCGGCGCAAAAATTCGATTTTATTGCTGTTAAACAGCTTCAAACATTGCTCCGAATCATCAACTCGTTGTTGTTTTTGATCGATTGTGAGCTCACGCGGCACCCACTTTGCACAGAGCTTCCGCATGTCCAAATATTCATGCACGATATGTCCAACACGCTCTTTCGATATCTTCAGAGTCTCAGCTAACAGGCCGGCTGAAAAGTTCGTAGGCTGACACATAGATGGCGTTACTAGAATTAAATCCATATGATTTTTAATTAGTGCCAACCTTCAAAAGATATGTGTCAAAATTTGACAGCAATCGGACCATTGGTTCGTGAGTTATTGCATTGAGAGTGAAGCAACTTTTGTTATTGTGAAAAAAATGGATAAAAGAGAATTTCGTGTGTTGATGAAGCATTGCTTTTTGGTGAAAAAAAATACTGTTGAAGCCAAGGTTTGGCTTGATAAGTATTATTTGGACTCTGCACTAGGGAAATCAACCATTGAGAAGTGGTTTGCTAAATTTAAACGAGGCGAAATGAGCACTGAAGACGATGCGCGCAGTGGACGGCCAAAAGAGGCTGTTACCGACGAAAACATCAAAAAAATCCACAAAATAATTTTGAATGATCGTAAAGTGAAGTTAAGCGATATAGCTGAGACCCTAAAGATATCAAAGGAACGTGTTGGACATATCGTGCATGAATATTTGGACATGCGAAAGCTGTTTGCAAAGTGGGTGCCGCGCGTGCTCACAATCGATCAAAAGCAACAACGTGTTGATGATTCGGAGCAATGTTTGGAGCTGTTCAACCGTAATAAAGACGAATTTTTCCGACGATATGTGACAATGGATGAAACATGGCTCCATCACCACACTCCGGAGTCCAATCGACAGTCAGCCGAGTGGACTGCACACGGTGAACCGAATCCAAAGCGTGGAAAAACGCAACAGTCGGCTGGCAAGGTTATGGAGTCTGTATTTTGGGATGCGCACGGTATCATATTCATCGATTACCTCCAAAGGGGCCGGACCATCAACAGCGACTACTACATAGCGTTATTGGAGCGTTTGAAGGATGAGATCACAAAAAAACGGCCCCATTTGAAAAAGAAAAAAGTGCTGTTTCATCAAGACAATGCACCGTGTCACAAATCAATGAAAACGATAGCAAAATTGCATGAATTGGGTTTTGAATTGCTTCCCCATCCACCGTATTCTCCAGATCTGGCCCCCAGCGACTATTTCCTGTTCGCAGACCTCAAAAGAATGCTCGCGGGAAATTTTTTTAGCGCTGATGAAGAAGTAATCGCTGAAACAGAGGCCTATTTTGAGGGTAAAGAGAAATCGTACTATAAAAATGGTATCGAAAAGTTGGAAAATCGTTGGAATCGCTGTATCGCCCTCGAAGGCATGTATGTTGAATAATAAAACCGAATTTTGCCAAAAAAATGTGTTTTACTATGTTAGCCTACGAACTTTTCAGCCGGCCTGTTATCTCGATCAACTTCACTTTACGGTCATTTAAAATTATTTTGTGGATTTTTTTGATGTTTTCTGGCGTAACCACCTCTTTTGGACGTCCACTGCGTTGTGCATCGTCTGTGTCTGTACGACCACGTTTAAATTCACGAAACCAATATTTTATATTTGATTGTGCTGGCGCAGAGTCCGGGTAACATTTATCAAGCCATTGTTTGGTTTGCACAGTATTTTTTCCCATCAAAAAACAGTGTTTTATTAACACACGAAATTCGTCTTTTTCCATTTTTTTCACAATAACAAAAGTTCACTCAAAACGCTATATCTCACGAACCAATCGACCGATTGCTGTCAAATTTTGACACGTATCGTTTGAAGGTTCGTACTAACTAAAAATCTTAGCAAAAAAATCCAGTGACGCCATCTATATGTTAGGGCAAAGACTTATCTACCCACCTGTTATAATGATAAATGAGCGAAGTGAACACTTGAATAGCAACCAAACACACACATATGTATATATATATAAAATACTGCGCGAAAGAGTTTATGTGTGACAGCAACGGACGGCGTCATTGTCTCGATCTTCACAGTTCTGATAGATTTGCTAACAAGTAGTACTAGATAAGGAAATAAAGAAAAAGATATCTGTAGACGTCATAATATTGTAAGAGATATAGGCAATACAAGTATTTTGTCAATAGGGCTTCAATCTGAACAAACTCTCTCTAGCTTATTCATTGTCTTCGATAATTTTTGTTTGCAAAGTAGGCTTTTCGATAAAATCGCCAATTTCGTTTGTTGGTTTAGTAGTTAGCATTAAAATTGCAAAACTCTACTTTATTGTATAATATGCTTATTTTTATTTTTTTCGTTCTCTTTTCTCTTGCATATCGTTTGGCTTTCTTTCTTCAAATCCGCGTTTGCTGCATTCACGCTTGGACAACTCTACGCGGCTTCTAAAGCAGAAGAATAGCATCACTTCAATTAGACCCAAACACAGTTTCAACTTTCGAATTGTATCTCACCTTGAAGCAGGATCGAAGTGGATGGACGTCAATTCTGCCACAATTTTTAAAGTAAGCGCACTGCAATTATGTTCCATAAGAGACTGTATAAAATGCAAAACTATAGCACAGCTAGCGCCACTACGGACAACTATGGAGTTCTAGGCAGTTGTTTGTAACTGAGCAAAAGTCTTTTCACTAGTTGGCGGCAACTTAGTATAGATTGCATTGAATTCCATCGTGGCGCTAGCTGTGTGACACTTTGAGCATAATTTCGGTACGAAAGTAAGTGTTAAAATCTCAAAATGAACAAAAAAAAATATCAACATTATTTATTATTATTTTCTATTAAGTGTCTCTCAAGCACGAACCCAAATCGAAATAAAGCGTTAATTTGTATATATCTCACAGAGCTGCAGAAAATGCAAACCTTACAAACAATAAAATGTCTTACATCCGTAAGATGAACTTTTCTGCACTGTGATCCACAACATGCATTTATTTCGTATCTTTTACCGTAAATATGAATTCATGAGAAAACTGAATCTGATATAAGTTTTGCGATACAAATAATTTTTGTTGGACTTTTCAATGCCTGTATGATATCGTTATCATGTGAAAATTTGCAGATGTTATTTTTTTCACAAAAAGCTAACATTCTGAAAGTTTGAAGAAATTTCAATACAATTGAGTGGTACCTTCCATACAAAATTTTCGTTTTTGAGCAAAAAATCCAAAATTTTGTTCGGGAGGTACCCTTATTATGCATTGAAATCTCTTCAAACCCTCGAAATGTTATTTTTGTATGAAAAAAATAACCTTTACAAAGTTTCAGCTCATTACGATATCATATAGGCATGGCTTTCGTACAAAAATCCAAAATTTTTGAAATTTTTGTATGAAAAGAGTGTCGAAATTTTTTTGTATCGCATTTTTGTTTAAAGTGATTCTATGTTGTGAGTAGTAATCCATATTAATCCATAGTACACAGAAAAAAATAAATCGGTAAATATTTACTGACTGCGTTAAATTCCATAGGC